>NC_141266.1:4055000-4432500 GCF_054856545.1 Hippocampus guttulatus
TAGATCCAGAGATCCTTTTCTCCTCAGACAGCTCAGTTGTCACAGTGTTGAAAGACCTGAGGATCGGAAGGCACTGGTTAATGTGGTGGTATTCTTCTGCTCTGAATGGCTTGATGTCTACACTGAGTGAAGCCAGTGCAGCCCTCAGTGGTTCCCTCTGTTCACAGAGTCGCTGAAACATGGCAAATGTACTGTTGCAACATGTATCAATCTCCTGGATGAGCTTCATCTGTGGTTTTCCCATATCAGCTTGAATACATTTTCAGCTTGAATTTTCTTTTACTCTGGTGTTGGACTTGAAGTGGCTTACAATTTTGTGAGCTGTGGTTCACATAATTTCCAAGTCTGGGGTTTGGGCAATGGACTGCTTTACCACCAGATTCAACATGTGTGCAAAGCAGGAGACATGTCGGATGTTGAGCTCGTTTATTCTTAAAAATAAGAATAAGAATAAGAAAACATTTCGTCTCACAATGGAGAAATTCCCGATTTACAGCAGCGAAGTTATTAAAGGAGAAAAACAGAAGAAAAAAAAGTATAGGAGCTGCTGTAAAGGTACCCACTCTCGCTTGCCACTATACCTGTATTATGAGTCCCATCTGTGACCATGCCGCTAACGCAGGGGTCCCCAACCTTTTTTGCCCCACGGACCGTCTTTATGTCAAACAATATTTTCAGGGACCGGCATTTAAGGTGTGGCGGAACTAATGCAACAAAATAATATGGTATGAGCTGCATGAAAACTGTGGTGTTTTCGAAATATAATAATAAACACAAGGAGCGTCTAATCTGGCCGCAACACTCTGATCGCTATGGTAATGTTTAATGCCTTCAAAATACAATACAACGCAAATTCAAAGTGCATGAAAATGACAACCCACCACAGCCCCGAGCTTGATTTTCTGCAACCAGACGGTCCCATCTTGGGGTAAACGGAGACAATGACAAGTGTGTGGTTTATGTGGTTTTATGTCGTCTACTTCGTAATTTTGTTTTCGTCGCCGTTGCTGCAGAAACCCCCCACCTCACACAGGTAGGATGTCGGAAATAGCAACAGTGCTATTGTGACGATCTCAGAGTATTCATCCATAACTTTAATCCAGTTGTCTCAAACGTACTTTTAAGGCCGCCGTCATTTGCGATCTCCAGCAGTTTTTTACTCATTTTGCGAGCTCAGGCGTTTTGTTTTTAGCGTAATCGGTCACGTGACGGAGAAGTGTGCCTTGACGTGTGTCAAGCGTGACACAGACGGATGTAACGGAGAATCCGGTATTTTTTCAAAATAAAACATCTTTCGTATTCCGAAATAAATAAAACTAAATTAAGGCAAGTTCGTTCTGTGCGGCCTGGTACCAAATGCCCTGTGTCCGCGGACCGGCGGTTGGGAACCCCTGCGCTAACCTTCTTAGTCAAATGCCATTCAGCCATTAAATTGGTGTCTGTTTCTGCAATGTTAAGTGCTGAATGTATTTGTGGGAAATGTTGGACACCTAATAGTAGAGTACCTAAATCCATGTTTGGTTTCACAGAGTGACATGTTCTTCCTCAATAAGAATCCATATTTAATATGTTCATCCACATGGACAAGGCTCACAGCAGAAGCTTGCTTGACTTGATCCTTGACCTTTTCTCTAGTTTCACTGTACTTTGCCTCCACCATTGCCCTTACAGCGTTTCTGGTTGGAACAGTGGAATTAGGATCTAGGATTTTAACAAACTGTAAAAATCCCTCTTCCTCAATGATAGGCACTGTATTAAAAAAAAGAAAGAACATTTTTTAAAGAAAGAGAAAACATGATGTAACTCGGAAGCTCACATGGTTCAATCCAGCCATCCATTTTCTACCGCTCATCCGGGGTCGGGTCGCGGGGGCATCAGCCTGAGCAGGGAAGCCCAAGCTTCCTTCTCCCCAGCCACTTGTTCCAGCTCTTCCCGGGGGATCCTGAGGCGTTCCCAGGCCAGCCGGGAGACATACTCTCTCCAGCGTGTCCTGGGTCGTCTCTGCGGCCTCCTACCAGTGGGACATGCCTGGAACACCTCACCAGGGAGGCGTCAAGGAGGCATCCTAATCAGATGCCCGAGCCCCCTCATATGGCTCCTCTCGACATGGAGGAGGTGGTTGATGTGAATGATTCAACATGTCACATTTATGTTATTTTACAGGAAAAAGAGTATATTTGGAGACTGCCCTGTATTGACAGACTCGTTAGCTTTTCGGACATGATTTGACTTGTCGGACATGATCATGCCTCGAACCCAAGTTCCTTAACATGGAGGAGGTACTCCGATATGCTAATTCCTGCATGCGTAGCAAACACCGTACCTAAGAGTGATAAAATATTCATGAGTAAAATGCAAGTTGAGACACACAGAGAAAATCAGGGAGTACTACTACTACGACTACTACTTAGCTTATTTGGCAGTTTAAGATCAAAACATTCCCAAACTCTTGAACATCTGCCAGAGTGCCCTGTCAGAAGGATCCTTCAATCCATTATCTGATCCGCTTTAACCTCACTAGCATCGCGGGCGTGCTGGAGCCTATTCCAGCTGTCTTCGGTTACACCCTGAACTAATTGCCAGCCAATCGCTGAGCACACATATACACTTTTCCCACTGCCGCAAAACCACGGGTAAACACACATTTTTGGGCAGTGGGAAAGGCTCACTGGCCCGTGTCGATCCGTGCCCACCAGCACGCCATGGGAGGCGTGTTGTGATCGCCTCCGTTCCGTATCGCTTGCAGTTTGAAAGCCTAACACAGTAGATGCCCAGTAATTACGTGATGACATAGGGCGGTACGTGATGCATCATAACATTGCGCGCCATCGACCTCGTATACAGCACGCCCCCCGCAATTTCGTAGCAAAGAGTTGTAGCAAAGAGTTGATGCTCTTCGACCATTTTGAGGACGGTAAAAAGCATGATAAAAGAAAGAACACTCGCTTCCATGTTGCTTTGTTTACCACCAAGAAATCTGTCGCACTATCATCTATGCAATCACAGCGTGGTGATGTACATGCACGGGTAGAATATGCAAACTCCACACAGGAGGCCAAAGCCGGAAGTGAACCCGGTACCTCTGCACTGTGAGGCTGTGAACTGTGCTAACCAATCGACCGCCAGGCCGCTCATATTCATATATATATTAGAGCTGTCAGTTTAGCGCGTTATTATTGGCATTAAATCAATTTTAACGTGATTCAATCTTTTATTGCGAGATTAATGCGGCAGCACGTCACAGCGGATGTTACGTTGCTCTATAAATAAACCGGAAACAAAACAACAAGCGCGCTGCACAGGCCCACGCCCATGTCTGTTTTGCCAGCCATGGCAGCGCGAGACACCGAAAACAGATACATAAAGAGTTTATGAATAGGAAGTTTACTTTTAAAAAGTTGCCAGATGGTTCCACTGACAAAACCAAAGTTACCTTTATGTTTTGCAGTCGTAAACTGAGCTATCATCATTGCACGTCAAGTCTGAAATACCACTTAATGGCCAAGCACACAGCTGATGTGAGTACTCCGCCCCCTCGTCTAAGACAGACAGCTATGGATAATTTCAAAGCGAAGAAAATGGATAACACGGCAAAGAACACATTTGCTGAAGCCATAGCTAAATGTATGGATACTGCATGCAAGCCTGTCAACATTGTCCACAGCTCGACTCAAGCTGAAATCATTTGCATTGCATTTAACTACTCCACTACGGATTGCCAGCGAGAGCCTCCATTACAAGCTATTTACAGAAATTGTACGTAACGGAGAAGGCTAAGGTACACCAAGCGGGAGAAGACACTGTTTCAGGACAGAAATAAGAGACTCAGTTGATGAGCCTCTGGTGAATAAAGAGCAGGTAGCCTGTTGAGTACGATGTATGCCACTGACGCGATTGTTACTTTTGGAACTATTTTGTGTGGAAGGTTACCGTGTTCCGTGTCCATATAAATAAAGTGGGTGGAGCTTCTCTGTGTTCGTCTGACAGTGACGGTGCGCTGAGGCACGTCGAGAGTTCAGCGGTGCGGTGGTAGCGACCACACTGAAAATAAAAGGTCTCCAGTGTTGTGCCTTGAACCAAGTGTAGTCATCCGAAATTATGTCTACACAAAACCGTAGAGAGACTTCCGCGCAAGAAGGACCAACAGAATCAACATAGCCTGACTGCTGTGTTCAAAACAAACTTGAGAAAAACGAAGTATGCAACCATTGCTTAAATCCACTATAGGCTGAGTACTAGTTTACCTTAGATGTGCACTTTATAATGTTATATTGCTCTGTTTTGATTCCATAAAAGGAGCTGTTAAAGGAGCTGTTGTGTGACAAAATATTTTTTTCACTGTTGTTGATGGACAGTAATATTGTGTGAGAGATTATGTGTGAATAACTGCTCCAAGTGAAAACTGTTCATGTAAAATTGAAAATCAAAATTGTTGTTTCAGTAAATATTTGCATTTTGCACATAGAAAACTGATCTATGATTCCATGTTGATGAGAGCATTGAAACGGGAAAAAATAGGACGAAAAAACATAAAAGGAAATTTAGAAACGATAAAAAGTGTGTGCGTAATCACGATTAATTATGAGTTATTGTGAGTTAATTATGACAGTTGCATTTTTAATCACGATTAAATATTTTAATAGTTTGACAGCTCTAATATAAATATAAAATCACTTCATGTTACTACCTGGATTTGTTACCCTCAATTATTCATTCCCTATGAGTACTATACCACATCCTCACCGCGCACACACACATTTTACCTTCACCTGCGCAAACACAACACACAAATCACACGCCCATGGACACTTGCGCACATTCATGCAGACATTCGCACATGCGCGCGCGCGCACTCTCACACACACACACACACCGAAGATCGACTTTTGAAGTGACGAACCTCCCACGATCGACCCGATCGCACACGTGCAAGCATGTGCACGCACGCACGCGGGCGCTCAACCACGCACATGTGCGCATACGCAAGCACACATGCATGCCGAGATGAGCGGCATCCGGAACGTCACCGAACATGAACGAAATCCAAACACACAGACACATTTTTTTCGCCCCCATTTCCTCCTCCCAACGCTCGCGCTCGACTTGGGACCAGTCCGATGGCTCCCAGTCGATTGCGATTGATGTATTGGGCACCCCTGCCTTAAAATCTGAGGTAATTCGCTGACTAATTTAGCGCTTAGCGCTGAGCACTGTTGTTTGCGCATGAGCGATGATTCAATTGTTATCTGATTGTTTGCCCTGTACGTCAATCAAGTAACGGGATTGCTGATAGGCTGACGTTGTAAGTTCTGTGTATTTAGCGCCGTTGCTTGAATGGCAGCGCCACCGCTGAGGCGTTTTCGACGCTTGTCATTTGAAAGCCCGGGAGCCACATTGAGCCAGCCAAAGAGTCAGGTTTTTTAATGACAGTTATGAATTGTAAGGGTCTCAAGAAAAATTTGGTATCTGACCTTAAAATTATTGTTCCTCCAGGGGCTTCAAGTTAAATTTAAGACTATTAAGACCTATTGAAAACCATTTTCTTAAAAAAAGAAAAATAAGAAAAAATGTGATACCTATTTTCTCAGCCATATTGGAGAGAAAAAAAGTCTGTGAATTTGTGTTCATTTATTTCCCCAATGTGGTAACGTGGAACGTGTGCAGGATGTAAGAATGCAGCATATTGAGTAGGCTACACAAGAGACACCACCACAGTGCAGACAACAGGCCAAGGAGGTGAAAAATCTAACAAAGATCTAAGTCTCAGCAGTTTGACTAACCCTGAAGTTGCATTGTTTTTTGTTTTTTTTTACATTAGCTAGTTACTTATTGCCTGCTGGGAATATGGGGAGGACTGTCGCGAGCGTGGTGGTGGACCCCAAAAAGCAGGCAGGAGGGAGCAGCGGGGTGAGCTTGACAAAGTGTATTAAACACTGAGAAAACCAAATCCAAAATAAGCAATGTCCGACAAACAACAAGAATTCAAAGTAACAACAAAACCCATGGCCTCAGCAAAAAATATGATGTGATAAACACAAACCAACAGAAGTAGAAGCAACAACAGCAACAGCAACTGGGTGTGCAGGTACCCGGTGTCGCTGCGGCTTTATAAGCCACTTTGGGACGCAGTTGGAGGTTGCTCAACAGCAGCAGCATGGACAATGACACGGAACCTTCTCGTGGTGTCCGGCGGAAGGTCCTTCGGGACAGTCTGCAGTCTGGGTGGGAATCCATCTCACCCCACCCAGACTGCGCCCCGGGAGGCACATCCCTTCACCTTCCTCCGCTTTTTACCTACCGGGGCTGTACTGTCCGCCCTACATCTCCGGTCCCTCCTTCTCCGGGCAGGCGACATAGAGCAGAACCCCAGCCCTCGGAGTCAAAGGATACTAAACGTGACTGGTCCCTGATCAAAAAGCTCAACGGCAAGTCCGCGAATGAGTCAGGAAAAGACCTTCAAACACAAAGGCTGTGAATATGCCAGCGACAAAGCAAAGTCCAATGCCTTCAATGCTGAGTATGACGCAGTGAAGGGAAGGAAAAGTGACCGGTCGAGCAGGAAGGCTGTACGAGAGCTCTGCAAGGATGTTCGAAGACTACGTGTGTCCCCTCGGCTGGCGCTTGAATCTCCGTTCACAGCAGATGAACTATCAAAGGCTCTGAAGCAACTCAAGCCGGATAAGGCGGCAGGCCCAGATAATATACAACCCGAGCGGCTCAAACGCCCCCCCCCCCCCGCCGCACAAGCATCCCTCCTCTCTATCTTTAATATAAGCCGGCTCGAAGCATGGTGCCCACAGCTGTGGAGAAGTGCTGTCATCTTCCCCTTCCACAAAAATGGTAAAGATCCACAGGTGATTAGCTCATACCGCCCGATAGCCCTCACCTCAACCCTTGGCAAGACCCTAGAAAGAATGATTGCAAACCGCCTGACATGCTGGCTGGAGGACAACGTCCTGCTCAGCCCCTGGCAAGCAGGATTCAGGAAAGGCCGCTGCACGACGGCTCAATGTCTACATCTCTCCCAGTTCGTCATGGATGGGTTCCAGTACAGGCAACGTCAACGCTTAATTGTTACCTTCTTTGACTTCAGCAAAGCGTATGACCACCTGTGGTCTGCTCCAAAGAATGATTGATCCAGGCGTCCCCCTGTGGTTCGTGGAATGGGTAAAATCCTGGCTGACCAATAGAATCTCCAGAGTCAAGATCAACTCCACGACTGGCCAGTCCCGCACTTTCAAAGAGGGCCTCCCACAAGGCTCAGTCCTTTCCCCGCTCCTCTTCATTATCTACATCAATGATCTCCTGAGCTCATTTGAACCCACCACGCTTGTCTCTGGATGCCAAAGATCTATTTTGGGACACCCTTCTCTCTACACACTCCACCCCAACCTTCCTCGGGCTGAATTATGATAGATACAAAGTGGCAAATTGGAGTGATGATGCCCGTCTCACTCTCAACTCGTCTAAAGTCGGAGGTATCCTTCTTCACCATGGATGCAGCAGAATCCTCATGGTAGCCAAAGATCTATCTTGGGGACACCCTTCTCTCTACAAACTCCACCCCAACCTTCCTCGGGCTGAATTATGATAGATAGCTTACCTTCAACGAGCATGTACGCTGTGTCTCACAGACTATCCAACATCAGACCAACCTCCTCTACAAGCTCTCAGGCTCCTCCTGGCGCTGGCACCCGTCCGATATCAAGTCTGTGTACATAGCAACCATGAGGAGTGTCGCCAAATATGGTGCCCCAGCATGGACGCCCTGGCTCTCGGCAACCAACATCACCAAGCTTGAACGCTGCTAACTGCAAGCAGCCAGAGCCATTACAGGGCAGGTCCGCTCAACTCCGGCTGAAGCCGTCCTCTTCGAAGCCAATCTCCCCCCTCTTACTTCCCGTTTTAAAAACCAAAAAAGGCAGATGACTGGGCCCATCTTGCTACTACCGACGATAAGAGGATTTTATTCCACAAACCCGTCCAAAAGCGTCTGAAACACTCAGACTGGCGCAGTCTTACCACCCCAATCTTATCCCAACTCAACCTCTTACCAGCGGTTGAGTTACCAGCGCCGGTCACACCGTGTCCCGCACCTAATTTAAGCTGGCCATTCCCCACTCTTCCAACAGTCCTTTTTACTGCTGTCCTCAAATCTACAGATGGCTCAACAGTGTCTGCAACCCGTAATGGGGGTGCCGGAATGGTGATTCGCTGTGATGACGCCACACTCCACCGCTGGAATGGGCCAACAGGGACCTTTAGCAACTCCTTCCACTCTGAGAAAGCTGCCTTGCTCCATGCCATCAGCCGGCTGCAGCAGAACGAGACTGGTCCTCAGCTTCCATCATCATAGGCTGCAGATCCTTGGTGGAGGGCATCTCAAACCTTAGTCCCATGGACCCCGAGATCACCGTAATTCAAACCTCCCTCAAGGCCTTGGGTTCCAAAGGCAAGGTGCAGGTAATCTGGGTCCCTGGCCATTGCAACCTCCCTGGCAATGACCTGGCGGATGAACAAGCGAAGCTCAGCTCATCCCTCCCTCACCAAACCTAGAACCTGACCCCTCAATGAGACGAGCAATTCTACACAGAAGCTGCATCCCTCCCCCACCCTCCCACCAACGTCTTACCACCCTGCTGTCCTCAAAACCCAACCCCACCGAAGAATCTTCGCTGTCGAAGAAAGACATCGTCGACCTGATCCGCTTCCGGTCATCACCCATCACCCTTCCCTCATAAGATGGCAACACCTCTTCGGGAAGTGTGAGGACGCGCATTGCCAACTCTGCGGCGAGGAGGAAGAGACGGCCGAACACCTATTCACCATAAGCCCGGCGCTTATGGTGAAACGGCATCATCGTCAGCTGGGTAACGACTTCAGTGAACTCAGAAGCCTCCCGAATAGCAGTCTAGCGCTACTCAGGATTATCCTGAGGCGCCTCGGGTGACTTAACAACAACAACAGCATCAGCAGCAGCCCAACTCGGGAACGACCTCCAAGCGGTGTTGGGCGTGCCTTCGGGCTACGAACAGTTCCCGCTCTACAGCCAACAACTGGGTCTGCAGGTACTCGGGTCGCTGCGGCTTTAAGAGCCGCTTTCGTTTTCAGACGCTTGCCGCCTCTTCAGGCTTGTGAGTAGGTGGATGGCTTAAACAGGCAGATTGAAAAACAGTGGCAATAGAGGGAGTTGTTTGCGCATGAGCGGTGTTACTTACCACTCATCAAGGTTTTGTGCTTCAACTACTTGGCATTATGGGTCTCTATAGCATTTTCATGCCCATTTTACCGGGCTGAATTATTTTCTTTACATATGATCCACAAAGCCTCAAACACATAGCTATCCACTGTTTTTTCGCCAAAGGTGAAAGGACTTTTTACTCAACCAAGCTTTGTTGAATTTATATTTCCTCATATCTCAAGTATATAATGTGTGGCTAGCTTAGTGGTTAAAGCAAAAATTATACAGATTTGACGGAGAACTTTTTATATACAATACATCCTGATTTATATAGCGCTTTCACAACACCTGCAGCTGTAACAAAGCGCTTAACAAAACAGTTAACAAAGTAAAATAATAAACACAACACATAACATAAAACACAGACAGTCGTGCAATCCTAACCACTTTTCCTTCATACGCTTTGTTGTTTAGAGCAGTTTGAGATGAAAGAGGAGAGAATCAAAGTGTCCTTTGTGTACTTTTTATGCTTAAAATGACAACGGTCAATTAATCTAAATTTTGCAGTGCAGTGGGATACACATTAATTAAAAAATAATAATAATATTGGACATGACAAACATATGGAAGTCACATAGAGTGAGGTGCGTGGATGTGGCAGGCCAAGCGCAAAGAGTGAAGTCTGTAGCACCTCTCTTACCAATACATAGCTGAAGCATGTTTTCATTAAGGCAAGGTTTTAAGATTTTTTTTCTTAAAAACCATGGGGTGTCATGGCTCAGTGGTAGAGTGGTGGTTTCCCAACCCAGAGGTTGGTCGTTCAATCCCTGGCCATTGCGACCATGTCAAAGTGTCTTTGAGCAAGATACTGACACCCCCCCCCCCCCCCCCCCGGTTTCTCCTGATGCTGCGTCATCACGAGATGAATGAGGCAACAATGTGGAGCGCTTTGAGTACCAGAGGTAGAAAAGCGCTTTACAAGTGACAGCCCAATTTACCATTTACCACTTGCAGCAAATATTGATGACATATAAGATCGCATAAAAGCTGCAATCAACACAGTGGACTGCAACATCCCAGGTGTATTGGGGAGGAATCCTCATATTGTCTTGATGCTGTCCATGCTGCCGATGGTGGCCTCATTGAGGACTTGTAAAATGTGACATAAAAAGTTGAAGGAATATATATAACACGTGTCCAAGCTAAAGTTTCCCATGGTTTTTCGTTTTGAAATATCCAAGTGATGATTTTGGCTTATTCTCTTTTGAGTCATCCCTCTATTGTAAAATTGGGAGATATTGTCCAGCACAAAATATCAAGGCAAAAAACAATGTAATAAGATAAGAAAACCTTTATTAGTCTCGCAACGGAGAAATTCCCAATTCACAGCAGCAAAGTTATGAAAGGAAGAAGTAGAACAACAAAATATAGGAGCTGCTGTAAAGGCAGCCACTCTTAATGGAGGCATTACAGTAAACTGTGCAAATAATAAGGGGGCCTTTTCTCCAATTTGTTTTTAAAGTCAAAATTGTGTGCATTCTGTTGAATTTTAATGGGTACAAGGCTCTCTAGAACTGAAAAATATTGATACTAGAATCTGCATTTGTTGATATAACATCAGGGGAGGAGGGGGCGGGGACAATCCCAGAGCGGGAGGGCCGTTATCCTGCATGTTTTCCTACTCTCCCTATTGCAACACACCTGATTCTAATGATCAGATTATCGCCAAGCTCTGCGGAAGCTGGAAATTGAACCTTTTCATTTGAATCATGTGTGTTGCAACAGGGACAATTGGAAAACATGCAGGATAGCGGCCCTCCAGGACTGGGATTGCCCACCCCTGATATAAGGCACCCATACATCCATTTTCAACACGACCTATCTTGAACAGGGTCGTGGGGAGTTGCTGGAGCCTATTCATACCGTCACTGAGTGGCACACACAAGTCTGGCGAGTGTACCACGACACCATTAGCGACTTATCATAAAAAGTGTTTCAAGAAAATTTGAAGATGACTTTCAGAAAGCAGTCCACATTTGTTGCCTCATTAATGCCATATAGGTTACTCTGTAGCACTTTGAGATTGCATAATAGTAGTCGTAAGGAGAACTGTACACATTCAAGTTCACATTTTTAGTTTGAAGGTAGGCCATGGGTGCAAAGATTTGACACGTGTATTGGGTATGGATAGTCTTGACAGAACATTCTTATCAATATTATTATCAATATGGGTTATCGCCATTAACAGATGTGACCTGGTTAGGCTCTGATATGCAAACGCACAGTCGCGCATTCAGGTCGCAGGCATGGTCAGCCATTAATGCTGAGGCATTCGTTGTTGTAGCTTAACATGAGGTGTGCACAAAAAAAACGAACTGCAGCCTTGTGTGTAGCTTCTGATTGGTGGCCAAAAAGGACATTTTTACCATTACTACCATACTGATTTTTTTTTAATGACATATTATACATGCACGTGCCTTGCAGTTTATTATTTTTTGTTACACCATGATTCGTAGGGCAGGCCATTTTGGACTTGCTCGTCAAGCCACGCCCATATCTATCTATTTTTGACTCCAGAGTCGATGTTTCCCAATGTGGAAGCTTCCTCCAAAAAGTGTGTCCATAATTGCCGAATCAGTTTCTTTTGAGCCGCTTGCTAAGTTGGCTAAAAATGTAATTATCCCATGTCCCCTCCCACCTTCCATCCATATGCATAGTGATTGTAAGACACATGCATTAACACTTTCTGCGGCACCTTTAAAAATCAAAGTCTCTACTTTATCCCAGCGGTCAGGACAGCTTTATTGTGATAGGGTGCGACAACGACAGTGCATGTAACTGTGCCCAATATCTTGTACAAAATGAATGGAGGAACAACTTCACTGTCAAAGTGTGCAGGCCTGTTTTCTTCTTCCTAATTTTTCCCAAATGACAGAATGCCGTCACAGTCAAGACAGAGGTCTTCAAGCCTAGGCTAGATGTGAAAATAAATTAATAATAATAATAACTTTTGACCACTGACTGTGACCCGGGGCTGCATTGAGTTCTCAATGATTCAATGTGATTTAATCAAAATGACAAATGACACTTTGCAGGAGAAATGGGAGACAAAGAAGTTACACACATCGGACACTTGAAGGCCGGGATACCAAAATTCAAGACTTTTTAAAGTAATATTTCAAAATTCATAAATTCCGTGTTTTTGAGACTTCTGGGAACCCTGGATAAAAAGGTTTTCCAGAGGAGAGAGAAAAATCTGAATAGTTATCGTAATTGATAGATAATGTTTAAGTTTCCATAAATTGTATGCAGCATCTGTGCTCACCAAAATAAAAGTCGGTTGCATGATGAAGAAACTACATTTGGAAAGGCTGTTAAAGCCTTTTTTTTTAATTAATGTCTTATGGTTTTGATGCAATAAATGCTAAGTTTAAATGTATATTTGTTTGAAAATGCCCAAATGAAAATGTTGCTAGGTAAATATAATAATATATATATATAATAATAATAATAATAATAATAATATAATATAGATAAAGATAGATGCTATATAAAAATGCATACGCAGTGTGAATTTATAAAATGAAAACTGTAGATTATATAGAAAAAGCCAATTGGTTGTTTTTTATGAACCAATTCAAATACACAATTATTCCATCGAATTTTGATTAAATATCAAATACTAACATATTCAATAGCTGCAACTCTAAATGTAATATGGTCATATTTTTATTGTTGAATAAAACTCTTGATTCAGGTTCCTGGGATCAAACTAACAACAAAAAAGTGACTCAAAATTAATAAATTGCTCCTAAAATCAAGTCAATGATTTTAAATAACTAAATAAACAAACAAATAAATTATTCCGAGCCTTGCCTTCGATAATGTTTCTCCAAAGACAGTCACTTTGCCCGGCAAATGAAGGTTGTTTGCCTTGGAAGCTTCTCCTAAACTGTCAGTCTTCCATTATTGTTTCTCACTTTAACCTCCAAATTTTCCCTCTGACTTCTTTCCTATATACATCCTTACTCCGTGTATTCCCTATTCACATCTATGCCACCCTTTCTGCCTCCCATTTCATTTTTCCTAGCTCAGCCGAGCTTTCCCTCTATATTTTCCCCATCTTTTTTTCAGCTCTGCTCTTCCTCCACATCTTCATCCCTCTCCCTTTAGTCCCTCTGTCTTCCTTCCCCAGGGGGTATTATCTCAGTCGGAGGCAAATCTGCCCAATTATAAGTCTCATCTACTCTCTCCCGCCTTCTCTACAAACACACACACATGCGTGCACACACACACACACGCACACACACACACACACACACACACACACACACACACACACACACACACACACACACACACACACACACACACACACACACAAGCAGGTTTGTCCTTGCTGCTCCTGCATCCACTGCCACACTTTGCACACATCCCCTCTCTGGCTAACACAACACAAGCACATAAATACGCACCTTCCTATTTCAACCTTAAATACTATTTCATTGCTTTCCAGCACACAAACACACACGCTCACACGCACACTTGCCCCCATCTCCTCCCCTCACTCTGTCACACCTTAAAAAGCCAATTATACACACTTCCTTCTCCTCATCTTTCCTCCGACTTCCTCTCTCCCTTCTTCTTTGCCGTCACCACATTTAGAGTAAACCCCAGGTGAAAGGAGGGAGAGAAGAGTGCAAAATTGAGGATGAGGTGAGGGTAAATGGGGCACTGGGGAGAGAGAAACAAACAAAAAAAAGAATATATGAGATAAGATGGGAGTTGAGAAGAGCATATTTCAGAATTGGATCGTAGGTCAATGGGAGAAGAAATAACAAGGATAGCAATAATCAAATAATACAGCAAAGAAGATGGTTGAAAATGAGAGGACAGAAAGAAAGAATAGCGAGATGCGAATGTAAATTACTAAGCAATTGGTTAATGGTGAAGCTGGCAACATAATTATCTCACAAGGAGGAGGTTGAAGAATTCTCGGAGTTGGTGGTGATTCGGGTGGCAGTAGGACTGCAGAATAAGGGGTGGCAGATGCCAAATTTTCATTTCTTTTTAGGAACATATTAAAAAAACATATGAACACAACAAAAACAACTATAGATGTAACATATTGAATATAACAACAACAAAAAATACAGAATCTTCCCAGGGAACCCCCCAAAAAACCCTCAAGGTGTCATGATTCGGTTTAGGGACCAACAGGTGGCACTGTAGGGCTCGCCCGGCAGCTGCACACCTGTTGGTCATTTGGTAATTAGTTGTATAAAAGGATTCCTGCCCGAACACTCGGTGTCGGGTCATTGTGTTTGCTTCTTGCTACTGTCATGTGTGTTGCTGTTTGCTCTTGGCTTCGGTTATGTTTAGTTCATTGTTATGTTTTAGCTTTAGTCATGGTTTTTGTTTGATACTTTGGACTTTGTTTGTTTTGGATGTAGTTTTCTTTGTTTTAAATACAATTCTTCAAACACACCCTGCTCCTCCCTCCTGCTTGCTTTTTGGGGTCCACCACCTTGCTACGTGACACAAGGGGCTTGACTAGTCAGGCTGCCTTTGGTCATTGGTTTAAGAGCAGCCAAAAAAGCAACCAAGCATGAAATAAGAAACAAATTCAAAAACAATGATTTCAAAAAACAATCTGTCATTCAGCCATAGGTTTTTAAGAGACTGCTAAAATCATCTTGATGAAAGTTGCACCACATAAAGAAGTGAATTCCATATCTATTCAAAATTGCCACAAAGTGGCCCGTGATGGGGGGAAGAGCAAGGCAGAGAGGCTGCTGAACTGGGCGAACACACGTCACATCACGACAAAGTTGGAGTCAACACTCTCGAATCCAGCTGCCTTTGTGCAACCCCAATAAATTAGTGGTGAAATGAATGAACCAAAAGATAAGATAAGATAAGAAAACCTTTATTAGTCTCGCAATGGAGAAATTCCCAATTCACAGCAGCAAAGTTATGAAAGGAAGAAGTAGAACAACAAAATATAGGAGCTGCTGGAAAGGCAGCCACTCTCGCGGCGGCATTTTGGAGTCAAAATAACAAAAATAACACAACAAAACACATAGGACACAGACAGTCGTGCAATCTTCACCACTTTTCTGCATACACTTTGTGTCTGAAGCAGTTATAGATGAAAGAGGAGAGGATCAAAGTGTCCTTTCACCAGTGGATCAGAGACGTCATGCTGAAAATGTGCACACGTCTGCTACAAGCTAAGTTTTGAAAGCAAACACGAAGCTGTAGCGTCTATTGATGAAAAAGAGATTGGCTCACATCTCCTGTCCCATGTAAATCCACTTCAATTCCAAGCCGCGACTCCCAGTTCCACATCCGCATCGGCGCTCCGCGCTAACGCTCCTTTCTTCTCATCGTCGGCTCCTCAAGCCTTACATCCATCCAGCCGCAGACCGTTCAACAGCACCGATCTCTCCGCTGAACAAAGCGAGGCTGTGAAAAATGCTGCCCATTACAGGCGCAAGACACAAGCGCCCCGGGACTGTCCAGCAACGACAGTCAAATGGCGCCGACATTCCTCCCAGTCAAAAACAGTGCTGGTATATCCATGCTGCCGAGAGGGCGCAACCACCAAGCACAGAGTCTCCTCCTTGATGAATGTCGTGGCCAAAAAATGCTGAAAAAGTCCCCCTCAGGTCCACACGACATAACAACAAACACAAAGTGACAAAACAAACACAAAAACAACAAAAAAAAGCAAGGTTCGTGAGAGCACTTGCTGACGGCTGCCTACTCGGGCGCCATCTTGACTTCAAAACGAGTCATGGCGAAGTTTCCAAACACACGAATGCATGAAGTGGAGAAAAAAAGGAATGGATGATGGCGATGGGCGAAGAACTCATTTGTTACACTAACCAAAAGGCAGTGGTACCAAAAGACACACAAAGTTATTTGGGCTGGCAAACACAACAAGACACCACACACGAGGCAGCCAGCCCCAGGTACTGACTAAACACAAATCAAAACACAAGATACCCACCCCAACTAAATGCAACTAAGTCTCCTTAAATGTGGTGCTTAATCTTTGCACGTGGTGCCACGCCGGAAACTAATCAGGAATTAGGTTACTCTGCCCTGCACTGATTGGTCGACTAAGTTGGGAGGAGAAGCTACACACACACACTCACACACACACACACACACATGCACACACACGCACACACACACACACACACCGTAGACACACAAGCCTTTTCAATCTGGTTTCTGTCCCCTCCATAGTACTGAAACAGTTCTACCCAAAATTACCTTTGATTGCTTCACTGCACCTGAGTCCAATTTACCCCATCTCACACACCATGCTCCTCAATAGACTCACTTCCATTGGCATCATCCACACCATCTTACTGCTTCCATTCAGTTCATCAAGCTTGAGGATTTTTCATCCAAGTCCCATTCAGGTGGGCCCCAAAGCTCTGTCCTGGGGCCCCATTATTTATTATTTACATCCTCCCTTAGGGACCATTTTCTGAAAATGTAATATCTTCTCTCAATGCTTTGCAGATGACACCCATCTCTGTTTTTCCAGCAAGCTCAGCATTTCACTCATGCACCTATCTGAAATTAATTCCTGATTCACCGATCGCTTCATGAAGCTTGACGGCACAAAACAGAAGTTCTTTGGTTTAGTACAACATTATTTTATCCAAAGTTGGCATTTTTTCCATTTCTGTTGGCCACTCCTTAGTTTGCCCTTCCCCTCAGGTCAAGACTCTGGGTGTGATCCTGAACAGCACACTACCTTTCCAGAGACATATCAACAACATAACCCAGTCAGCCTCGTTCCCCTTGCACAAACTCAGTCGACTATGCCTCCTTTTCCTCCTCAACAGCTTCTATCCTTGTCAATAGCCTTGTTACCTCCCGTCTTGATGACTACTCTCTTCTCTTTGGGATCCCTCTCAAGTCCCTCTATAAGCTTTAACTGGTCCAGAACTCAGCTGCACGTGTCATCACAAGAACACCCTCCTCCCAACCCATTACCCCTGTTCTCCAGCAACTTCAATTTAAGCTGCTCCTTCTGAGCTTCAAAGCCATTCATAACCTTGCCACTCCATACCGGTTTGACCTCCTCCACATCACCACTCCAGTCCGCGCCCTCAAATCCTCCTCCCCCTTCACCTGACTATTCCACCTGTACGTCTCGGCACCATAGGGAGCAGAGTCAACAACCGCTCTGCTCTCTCACCTGCCCTCTGCAACTCACTGACCTCCTTCAAATTGAAACTCAAAACTAACCGATTTAAGATTGTCTACTCATTGTGATGGCCCTGTTTTGACCATTCCTCTTCTTACTACTTTCAATTCAAATTTGTTTCTGTATAATTTTGTTCTAAATGTTAATGTACAGTGTCTTTTAGGGTCTCAAAAGGCTCTTCTAAATTGAATGTATTATTATTATTATTATTATTGATCCACCCATTTTCAACACCAGCTGATTTCGGGCAAACATTGGACTACACTTTGAACTGGTCGCCGGGCAGTCGCAGGGCACATTATTATTATTATTATTATTATTATTATTATTATCCAAACCATGTATCCTCACGAGGGATAAGCGGCGTACACCATCAACTGGTTGCCAGCCAATTGAAGGGAAAATATTATTATTATTATTGTTGTTGTTGTTGTTGTTGTCATTATCATCATTGTGTCATTGTAGTTTAGTCGCAGTGATGAGATAGCGTGGTTGTAGTTGAACTAATATGCATGCGGCCAGTTGGGAGTGAAAAACTATGGACATCGTGATAGTGGTAGAAGGGTATTATTCTGTGCACTGTCGGTAATTTGTGGTTGTACTGTAATCCTGTATTTCATATACAAAGGCAATACTGGTAGATAATAAGAATATTATAGGTAAGAATAATCAGAGTATTTGTTCTTCCAGTACTTGTGGCGTCAACAGAAATGGCTCTGGTGAAGTAATTAATAGAACGAAGACGCGAAAGAACGATCGAGACTTGCCAAATTAAAAACAAATTCGGATAATGCTTTACCTAAAGCCACAATTGTTATTATTATTATTATTTCAAAAGCCTTAAACCTGTCTTGAGCACATTCTGTACATGTATCCATTTGTACAGCAAAAAATGTTTCAGTAGGACAGATTGGTAATAAGCAAGATATCAACATGACCGTCACATATGTAAGACACTGGAGCAGTTGGACCAATAGCAGAGAGGACTTAATTGACCCACTTTGACTTTTCATTGCTTCTAAAAGCCTCAAATAACAATTCAAGAGTTTTGACTTGAGAGAGTCCCATTTTACGTCTATATGGCATGATTGTGAACATATATTAATTACCTTCTTGGTGTTCTGGCTTCATGTCCAAAACTGAGCTGCTGTGCACTTAGTGTAAAATTGTGTACAACTTCATTTTCGGCATCAAAACAGGCACATTCTCTTTTTTAAAATTTTTTTTTATTAGTGTCGTAGCAAAAATAATTTTGTGTGTTTGTGAATTTGATAGACACGATATGCTTCTCTGGGCTTTCTGGCTGCCTTGCAATTTGTTGACAAAAAGCAGACTCAATTTTAGAGTACCAAAAACCAGATCGACATGGTTTCGCAGGTGGCATACTGCAATTCTGGTGTGTTTGATTGAGGCGCAGGCAGACACATGTTTGTGGTGGATGTCATCGTATTTCATTCCGAAATAAATATGACAACAGTCTGGGACAATCCCTCTGCATCATTGTACAAATTATAATCATTATATCCTAAAACTATGTTAAGGCAGTCACCAATTGCCCACGTTACATGCCCAGCCGACTGCATCATTCCCAAGGAGAGATCTTGCAATTCACCAATACAAATGCGCTTTGTGTGGGCCAATGTCATTCATGGAACCCAGTGAGCCTATTTCTGCTTCCCCAATTTGAAGCAGGGGTGTGCTTCGACCGCCCTGATTTTAATGGAGTGGCCAGGAGTCGGCTTACGTTCCATCGCGCAACAGCTCACAAGAGCCTAAGCGCCCAATTATACCCGTGTAAGATTTGGAAAATATTAAAGAAAACTCCATCACATGTAATCTGCGCTTTGCAGTAGACTTGCTCTGGACACAAGAATGGGGCCTTGGTTCAGTTTAATGTGTGTAAAGTGTGTTGGAGTGGTAAAACAATTGAAATTTGTTTTTATATGGTCTGTTTGTCATATGTGAAACAATTGAAATAATTCTAATAAATTGTATGTTTCTTCTTGTTGGGACTTTTACCTTCCGTGCTGCTCATTTTAATTTCAACGGGCTGATTGCTAAATTGTCTAATGCTGCAAGAAGCAATTGCAAATGACTGACAAAATGGTGCAGCTTTAGAAAACTAGCTTCTCTCATTTCTCAGCTCTGCCTCTAGTCTAATCAGTACACGTCAGCTAGCTGTGCAAGCCACTATAGGGGAGGGGGGCACAACAAAACAATACTTATATCTCTTTAACTGGTTAATTGTCCAGCCCTACTTCGTAGTACAAGACATAGGGAATTTTCAATACGCAGTATCAAATGTGACAAATAACGTCATACGATTTTCTCCTCCATCCTACTATCTCAAACATTCAATCCTGCCCTTCTCTTCTCTTCCTGCTCATGCTCTCTTCTTAGACTCCGTCATGTGCCTCCTAATTCACTTCTTCTCCTGCCCTGATTTCAGGATTTGATCCTTTGTGAGATACACCAGTCCTGCCTGCGGGGTCTGTCCGCATTAGTATGATCTGTGTATGGCCCGATAAGCCTGGCTGGTGCTCATCATGTGCAGTAGCCTGAGGCGAAAGACAATTACATTAAGTCGCACCTAAAACCACTTGCCTGTCAGGAACAACAAATGACAAAACAAATTTGTTTTGATCTTGAACGGATAATTAGCCATGGAGGACAGACAATCTTGACGAACTCTGTAACCAATGACTGCAATTTTCACAGCTGAGAAACACACATTCGAACTTTGAAGAAACAGAATTGGCCAACAAAACAATTGGTGATGTGTGTGTTTGAATTAGAGTTTTGAATTATGGCCTACAATATACAATAAACATCACCGCAACACCAAGGAGCCTGCAGGCCTTGTTTGAGGGGTTATAAGAGCAATTTGAGACCAGACGAAATGTCCTGTTCCTCCCATGGCATGCCATGAAGGGTCATGTGATCAATGTGATTTTCCCTCCTGCCAGTTAGTCATGATAACTGCCACCAAGCAGAATAGAAGTATCCTGAACGAATCCACAAAGATCCACAAAGTCAGGCAAATTACACATTTAAAAATCCCGAAGCACCAAGAAGTGTGATGTAGATTGAATGCAGGCCAGTGGTGGATGTGGTAATCACACAAAGGCATGGCATGATTGAAGTGACCAAAACTGAATGGGCATTAACATTTTATTTGGGGTCACCTAACCTTCTGTGTCCGCTGTACACTCACAAACAATATTTTGAGGGCCTCACAACAATGAATCCTACTTTTACACCAAAGCAGAGGGATATCAGCCAGGAAAACTTGAGATACTTTGAAAAATACCTTCACTGTAACTTTAGGGGTACAGGTTGTCCTTGGTTTACGGCTGCTGAAGGAACATACCTCCCTCATAAACCAAGGAAGTCTTAATATAGTTTCGAGGTCAATAATATATTTTATGGGGTGTGCATTGATGTGGATTGTACAATACGGAATATACCAGTACATCGACTCATAACGTGAGCTGCAAACTGAACATCGGAGTCACAGTGGATATCAATCACATTAGTCCACTCCAAATGCTCTTCTGTGTCCTCAGGCACAACAGCCAACCAATTGAGAAGTTCGCCCAGAGCCCCGAAGTCCTTTCATGTCTGCAGCAGAGCTACTTCATCTTCTGGACAAATACAATTAGGCAACATTCTCCATGGCTGGTGTGATCGCAAGTGACAGGTATAATCAATCCAGATCAGAGTGATTCTGGCAATAGAAATCAATCCAAGCAGGAGCTATACAGCCGGCACTAACGGATCCCGACATGACCAGTTCAGACAGGTAAACAATCAGAGAAAGAGTTAATCAGGCTGTTGGATACAAGTGTTTAACATTCTGAATCAGCTAGTCGGAACCAGGGCAGGCAGCCAAGCAGAATACTGATTATTTAGTCAGGACGTGGATGTGCATGTGTGTGTGAATATACTGGGACTGTGCGTAGGTTTGGCGTAAAGAAAAGATGATAGTGTTTTTCTCGACAGGTGAAATAGACTGCATGGCACCAAAGCGTGAAAGGTCAGATAAAATAAATAGCTTACTTGGAAACCTCGTCGTGCTTGGTTGATGACACACAAGCGCTGGGTGTTGTGCGTCAGTGCGAATAGCAAGGTCCGTATTTCCACTCTATTAACCTGTCCGACTCAAAATGGCTCGCGATGCCAGTCAATTACGACACTCCTCGAAAGGGCTGCTACCACTTAGAGCACTTTACTTAAATATTAGGTACAAGTATGAAGGTGGTAGGGAGCAAGTCGGAGAGAAAGGAGGACACCTACACCAAAATCGAGTATGACATTGAGAGTACACTAGCCACAAGAAAGTAACGAGATCCAGTACAACTGACACCAGAGTACCCAAGTCTGGTCCTTGAGAGCCCCTAACCAGCCTGTTTTCGATGTCTCCTTCCCCCAAAATGCCTGAGGAGCATAATCAGGCTGCTGTAAAGCTTGTTGAGTATCGGATCATTTGAATCGGGTGTGTGGAGGAGGGAGACATCTAAAATAGACTGGCTAGGGGCTCTGAAGGACCCGACTTGGGGACCCCCGATTTACACTGTCTGACATGTATTCATGCACAGAAACAATGTTTGTTGTTATGGGTGTCATTTAGAATTATGTCAAACTGCACTATTTATTAAAACGTGATTTTATATTCAGTGGTGCTTTGAGATAGTTAAATTTGTTTCATAACCATGCACATAACTCAAAACCCTCTCAACTTGTCTTTTCTCTTTGAAAGGAATGTAAAGGCCATTAATCTGTTCCGCGTACTTTTGGGTCTCCTATCTGTGGTTCCTCAGTGCTGTTAAATGTTGCCACGTCTCAATAGCCAAATCCACTTCCCCCACTTTTTCATTTTTTTTAAAGAATTACAATTCAGAGTTTAACCTTGTATATTGGGCTGTGAACTGTGAGATAAATCCATGAGAGCTCTCCTGTCTCCAGTCTAGCAGACCCACCAGCGTGCAGAATAAAGATGTAAACAATGAAAAAGAAGAATGACTTGCTCATAAATGAACCAAAAAAAAAGTACAAAAGCTAAAATACAAAAGACAGCAAAAAATATGGTTGGTTTTATTAAAAATGACAATGCCACTGTTGATTTACTTTCACATTAACATTTACCAATTACCCCATGATTGGAACGTTTGCACCCTGATACACACGCTCATGCACACAAAAGTGTCTGTGACTGAATTTTTATGTGGGTTCCTGTATGACAATTTGAAATTTAACTTGTCAAAAAGGAACGAAGGAACAACTACATGGAAATAAGGATGCATCGCTTTGAAGGCAGACCGTGAAACTTGTGTTTCATCTTGAGGCTTCGTCGACCAGCTTCAGTCGTGCATTACTTAGCTCTTTCCAGAAAATGAGCTAAGACTAAAGTTACAGTGCTAATTATATAAATAAATACGCCTTAACAAATTTTGTTCGAAAACCTGAAGTTTCCTTTTAGAATTATGTGGGAAATATATTCCAAATTAGAATATTTTAGATTTTTAATAAATGTAATTTTTTTTAAATTGTTTACATAACAATAGAATTGACTGTGTATTTTTTGATGTTAGCACAGTTTATAAATCATCCCTACATTTAAGAAAGGATTTAAATTACAGTACTACAAAAATATTTTATATCCTCTGACAATTGCGCCCCGACAAAAGGATCCCAGGATCCATTTTTGGTTACATCACAGATTCAAGACAGCTGGATGAGAGAACAAGTTCATGTATTTTCATCCATCCATCCACGATCAGATCTGTTTATCCTCACGAAGGTCGCGGGCATGCTGGGGCCTATCAGAGCAGTCTTAGGGCAGTAGGCGGGAGACACCCTGAACTGGTTGCCAGACAATCGCAGGACACACATAGACGAACAACCATCCGGACTCACATTCACACCTAAGGACAACTTGGAGTGTTCAATCAGCCTGCCATGCACGTTTTTGGAATGCGGGAGGAAACCGGAGTACGTAGAGAAAACCCACGCAGGCACAGGGAGAACATGCAAACCCCACACAAGATGGCCAAACCCTACACCTCTGCATTGTGAGACGGACATGCGAACCAGTTAGCCACCGTGCCACTTGCCGCCATGTATTTTTTTTGTTAATTAAAGCTTGTCAGAAAATAGACGAGAAAAATCCCAAAAACGTACAATACCAAACCTGTGACTAATAATAACAACAAAAAACAACTTTGGGAGGGAAGCGAAGACAACTTGGTGGAACCAGAAAACTCAGAACAAGAAAGCTTGGGACATTGAGAAAAATTTGTGTCTTGGAAGCAGAGCTGTGAGCAAGGTGAATTTTCCGACAGAGACGTGAAGACAGAGAACTCCTAAAATGGTCGGCTTGATTACCTGAGCAACAGGTGTGCGAACCAGAGGAAAGACCGTCCTCTGTCACCTGCTTGAGATACACAAGAACAACATGACACTAACATGCATGTTAGGTTTCATAAATACATACATACAGATCTTTGTTTATACAGCGCTTCACCAAAGCTGCAGCTGTAACAAAGCGCTTTACTAATTAAAGGCTTATTTTGTCTATATGTGCAGTGCAATTGATGGGTGAACAATCTGGTGCATCCCGCCTCTTTCCCCACACCAGCTTGGTTAGGCTCCAGATGACCTTTGATATATGGCTAAAAACAATATTTGCGGGCAGCCTGGTGGTCCAGTGGTTAGCGTGTAGACCTCACAGTGCAGAGGAGGAGTTTGCATGTTTTCCCCGGGCCTGCGTGGGTTTTCTCCGGGTCCTCCGGTTCCCTCCCACATTCCAAAAACATGCATGGCAGGCTGATTGAACACTCTAAATTGTCCCTCGGTGTGAGTGGTTCTTCGTCTGTGTGTGCCCTGCGATTGGCTGGCAACCGGTTGAGAGTGTCCCCCACCTACTGCCCGAAGAGAGCTGGGATCGGCTCCAGCACCCCCTGCAACCCTTGTGATGATACAGCGGATCGGAAAATGGATGGATGGACAATATTTGCTGAAAGTCAAATCATGCAATGTATGCAACCAACCCCTGGCAAAAAATGATGCAATCATCAGTCTCCGAGGATGTTCATTCATTAATTCTGTAGGTATAAGAAAAAAAGGGGAAAAAGCATATCACAGACATGACACCTAAAGTCACTTCGATAGCAACTTTCTGGCTTTAAGAAACAAGAAATGGGGAAAAATATGGTGCTCGGCAACAGTTATTTGTCTAGACCAAATAGAGAGAAAAAATATGGAATCACTCAGTTTTGAAGAAAAAAAATACGGAATCATGAAATAAACAATGAAAAAAATGCCTTTTATAACAACCTGCAGTCTCAGAGACATGAACCTGAGTGATAAACAGTATTCTTCATCAGTCTATTTCCAACTTTATCTGATTCCTTTTGTCAGATCACCTTTGCAGGTTGGATCCTTGTCATGGGCCTTTTCTTCAACTTCCACCGAAGATTGTCAATTGGATAGAGATCCAGATGATTTGAAGACCATGACTTTGACCTTGTGTCATTCTTCAAGGAATGGTTTCACAGTTTTTTTTTGTTTGTTTGTTTGTTGCTATATGGCTAGATGCATTATCATCTTGAAAAATGAATTTCATCATTCCCAAACGTCCTTTCTATTTACTGACCTCCACAGTGCCTTTACCTGTCACGCAGCCTTGTATCATCAATGACAGTAGAAATGTGGATGTTTTCTTCAGTATTCGTTGGAACAGCACCAAACAAAAGCTTCATCACCTTGCCCAATACATTGCGTTTCATCACTGAATTCGATTTTCATCCAGTCATCCACAGGCCAAGATTACTTTTCCATAGCCCATTGTAGTCATTTTTTCTGTTTATGTGATGTTTTTGTTTCGGTTACATTTGGTTTTGTTCTGCTCATCAGTGTCACTTGTGTTGAACCAATCAGCTCCCTCAATCCTTTGTGTCCTGTCCAGGTGTTTCTCGTTGTCTCATCACCTTGCTTGTATTTAGTTCCCTGCGTTCTGTCAGTCTTTGTTGGATCGTTGTGAGTGTCTGTGTGCGCATGTCACGTTTTGTTTTGCTACTTTGGTTTCGTGTGATTTTCAGCATTTCAGCAGTACTTCAGTTAGGTTTTTTCAGAGTACTCCTGTTTGTATTTTTTTAAATAAATACATATTGATCAGTCCACCCTGCTCCTCCCTGCCTCCCTGCTTTTTTGGAGTCATCGTACCTATCGCCTCGCTAAATGTGACAGTTTAGGACAATGATGGCTTTCATTTAGCTTTTTTGGAAGTAAATCTGTTTTCCTTTCTGAGCCTTCTTATTGAGTCACAGAAATTGACTCCAGTTTCCTTCCATTTGCTAATCATTTGTTCTGCTGTGCATTTTTTTGTTCTCAAAACATATTTCTTTAACTTTTCTATCTTGACGTCTTGATGTCTGCCTTGGGCTATCAGTATGCTTACCGTTAACAACGGTTCCATGTTGTTTGTATTTGGTCCAGACTATGGCTCATGTTTAAGTGCAAACTAAAGAGCAGATCTCATGTAAGGCAGGTGTTGGTTTAGTTACCACAATGTATTTTATTGATTTATTTTAGTTTCTTGAAATCAGAAAGTTGAAATGACCTTACTTTTGTGTCATGTCTGTCATCTGTTTTTTTTTTTTTTTTTTTTTTTTACAAATTTAAACAACCTCCAAGACTGGTGATTCCGTATTTTTTGCCAGGTGGTATAAAACGTCAAGTCCCTGAGCTGAGAAGTAAAAAACAAATGTATCTATCTGGATAGGAATCAAACTAAGTTAAAACCATTGTCTGTTATACCCTATTGGACCAATAATATTAACTGTTATTTTTGATTAACTGAAAAGGTGTGTGGACTATTTTGACCCTCTCATGTGGCAAAATAGTCCAAAACCAATGACCAAAA
The DNA here is from genome assembly GCF_054856545.1 of Hippocampus guttulatus. Taxonomy (NCBI): domain Eukaryota; kingdom Metazoa; phylum Chordata; class Actinopteri; order Syngnathiformes; family Syngnathidae; genus Hippocampus; species Hippocampus guttulatus. The sequence continues at coordinate 4,081,338 of NC_141266.1, forward strand.
CACCTCTCAATATGATGCAGTGCACCTATCGAAAGCCAGTTCAATAATACATTGACTGGCCTTTTGCCACAGGAAAATGGAATAGTAACTCACATTAGGAAATCATATTTGAATACTGTAAAAATCCAGTTCAGCTATAAGACTCACAGCCTAGTTGGCAAGCAGGACACATGCATGCCGTTTTTTTTCTTTTTTCTTTTTTTTTGTGTTGCAAGATACAGTGACATGTGGCAGATAAGGGCATTAAATAAATACACACACACACATACAGAGCATTTGGTTCTTTGGCTAAAGGTCATAGTAAATGTAATTGTTTGAAGGTGTGTCTGGGCTGTGATAATGCGGAGAGAAACAGCAGGCAGCCTTCCTAACATTAATGTCCCCAATTTACCATCTAATTACCTCTCGGCTGGCTTCATAGCCACACTTATCTAACCAAGGTCCAGGCAATTTAATTTCTGATTGTATAACCATAGAGATGGAGGGAGAGTTGCAGAGAGAGGGCACAGAGAAGGAGTGATGCGTGGTCTCGTGTTAATAAATTAGAGCTGACGAGAGACAGAACAAGTGAGAAGGGGGGAAATGTTAAATATTGTTCATAATTTCTGACAAAAACGAGCAAGAGGAAAACAGACGTAGATGGGGAAATTGCTGACACCAATTTGCGAAGTTCACGTCACTCTACGCGTGTCAAGGAATGAGTTGATGAGGAGAGTCGGTTGAAGAGTTGGATGGGGGAGGAAAGCGAGTACCGTTACTGATAAGAAAAGTATTTGGCATATCGAGCACTGAGAGCAAACTCGAGCAGAGTGGGAAAGAAGGATGGATCGAGGTGAGAGTGGGCTATTCGTGGTAAGAGGTGGAACTTAAAATAAATATGTGGATACAAGCAAGGAGAGGACAAACTATGATGTTCACAATCATAGATGCTATCAACTGAGATAAAAACTGACAATGAGTTGCAATATTTCCTCCTGGTGAGACCTTTTATTGGGTATGACTTTTTGGACGAGACCCATCATGGCTACTTTGGATAATCACTGCAAATCCACCAAGTACAGCGCAGCCCATTTCAGAAGTGGCCGAGAAATGACTCTATATTTTGCTAAAAATACAAGCCCGGTCTATTTTTGAGGCAACCAGCCGCACACAGCATTTTGAGACAGGCGGTAAGTCACACACAGAAACAGCAAAGCGTACTGGTGCACATCAATTCTTCAGAACCAAGAATTTGTTTGTGCACCTGTTCATACAAACTTTGTCGGCTTTTTCTTCAGCCTCTTCATTTGTCTACATCGACAACATTTCCGCGTGTCTTCTATTTTCTGCTGGCGTCCCTGCATCCTGATCCTCTTCCCACATATCTCTCATGTGGCTTTGGAAGACGAGACAGTCAAGTGGATGGCTACACTGGAATGTTGTGACGAAGAGAGAAACCTCTGGTGTACCATGTTGAATGGGTAGATCAAAGTAGAAAACAACAGTGTCACGAGAATTGTCAAGAAGGCCCCGAAATAACTGAGTGACATTGGCAACAACTTCCAGGTGGCAGGAGTGAAGGTTACACAAACTACTGTTTGCAGACGATGATGATGATCATCATCGTCGTCATCACATGGTTGACAAATGACAAACCATTCATGCCTGAAGTGTATTTGTTGAAGTCTTAAAATAAACATATGAACATGGTATGAAAATACTGTATGTAAATTGATGACGCATGTTTGTGTTTGCACTGTACCTGCAAATCTGTGAGCTGTCTTCAGCCATGGAGAGCAGGAATTTGAGAGTGTAGAGTGAGATGAGCTCGGCTGCTCGTAGAAGAGATCCATACCTGGACACACAAAAAAATGCAGCGTCATTTAAACCTTTAGCTTTGTGTTATTAGTAACATCAAGGGATATGTGCTAAAAAAAAAAAACATGTCAGACACTTGGCATCTGCTATACATATAGCATAATATCTGCAACTTGGAATGTACCAAAATGAAAATTCTTCAATGCCAAATACTGAAACACTGAAAGTAATTATATATAAGACATTTGCATTCTGCATGTGTGCCCTGAGATTGGCTAGCAACCAGTTCAGGGTGTCCCCCGCCTATTGCCCGAAGACAGCTGGGATAGGCTCCAACATGCCCGTGACCCTTGTGAGGAGAAGCGGATCAGAAAATGAATGGATGGATAGAAACCATTCTGTACTTTGCCAAATTTGTCTCAAGCTATGTTCATACTACAGGTCCATGCTGTGTGTTTTTTGTTTTTTTTGTACAGGATATGATTTTTGCTAGTCAGTGTAATCAGTACAATTTAGATTTTTTTTCAAATCCAACCAAGGTCTCTTTCAAATATGGATGTAATCAGAAACGTATCGGATGCAATTGCAGGGGCAAATGGGCACATACCAGCGGGACCGTCACCGACGGGGTTTAAAATGAAATGGTCAGTCCTCTCTTTCTGTGATTCCTTGACAATTGTAGTTTGAAGATACATATTTAGCTGGGTGTCTGTTCTATTTGTGGCAGTTATTGACACCAAAGTGACTTAATTACACTGGCTAATGGTTCCTACAATAAACCAACCACCCGTTTCTTGGGTTTGCAGTAGTTCGGCTGCTGTTTTGTCAAATGTATTTGGTCACATGATGAAAATAAAAATACTTTGATGGTTCTACATCGTTTTTGCATTCAACGTGATGCACAAGCAACATATCGACACTCAATACATATTTACGAGTCACTCCAATGTGCTGCGCACGAATGGTTAAGCAAGATGAGATGTGCTTGGGATTGACCACTCACGATTGATTTTGCATCTATAAAGTTGTGCGCAGTTAAGTGTCGATCACATTTGATTTTCATGTAATCCCACTTGAAACAAAGAATGAAGTGGTGATAGGAATAATTGAGGGTTCATGTGAGAGAGGGACTATTATCTAATCTGAAGGTAGTGGGTATGTTCCTCACTCCTCTTTTTAATAAACTATCTTACTATGAAATCCAAAAGTAAAATTTACTCAAAAACTCTCTGAGTAAAATTGACTTTGAATTTCTGAGTAAACGTTTCAGGTTTCAAATCGGTAATTTTTGATCGCTGTACCAAATTTCAGTTAAAACATTTTCAGACGTTTGCGGCCGACTAATCTGCACGTCCGCCCCACAGTGCAGAGGTGCAGGGTTCAGTTCTCCTCGTGCCTGCGTGGGTTTTCTCCCGGTACTCCGGTTTCCTCCCACATTGCCAAAAAATGCTTGGCAGGTTTTAATGGAACACTCTAAATTGTCTCTCTGTGTGATTGTGAGCGTGTATGGTCTATGTGTGCCCTGCGATTGGCTAGCACCCAGTCCAAGGTGTACCTTGCTGACTGCCCGAAGACAGCTGGGATAGGCTCCAGCACGCCCGCGACCCTCATGAGGACGAGCTGCTCAAATCATGGATGAATGGAAAATTCAGATGTCAGGATGTGCGATATCAGGTTTACAAGCAGGCAGGGATTGAAAGCAAGGTTTGGATTCCATGTGTTATGTTTTTGTTTCGGTCACATTTGGTTTTGTTCCCTCATGTGTCCTCTTTGTCTCAACCTGTTCTTGTCATCCGTGTCCCTTGTGTTTAACCAATCAGCTCCCTCAACCCTTTGTGTCTTGTCCAGGTGTTTCTCGTGGTCTCATCATCTTGGATGTATTTAGTTCCCTAGGTGCTGTCAGTCTTGGTTGGATCATTGTGAGTTTGAATGTTTGGGTGCTCCAGTCACGTTTTTTTTTTCTGTCTTGTTTGTGTACTTTAGTTCGTTTTTGTTTGTTTGTTTTTTTCCAGTGTACTCCTGTTTGTGTTTTTGTTAAATATATCTTGGTCAGTCCTTGCCCCTCCTTGCTTTTTGGGGTCCTCCAACTAAAACCTCGCGAAACTTGACACCATGAAGGCTCCTGGTTTTTACAACTGGTTAGAAAATTGAGTAGATATTTGAATGCAACGATGTGTGATGTTTCGGTTTTAAGTCAGAGTTTCAAAGTATGGTGTAAAAGGTAAATTTGTTTTCCACACGATTTTTCCATTTTCAATAGTTGCTTTAAAATTGTATCATAAACTTCATTCCTAGTATTGTTCAATCACAGAACCTGGATGGCCAAATCCAGGGGTGTAAGACATTGAACCACATAGACAGGAACGCTTTTAAAGGAGCATTTCAGGTTTCAAAGAACAAGTCATGATTTTTGACAACTCCCAAAATTCTGTTGAAAAACTCAGCCGTTAGGTTGGACGACCTCAGCTTTTAAAGCAGGCAGGGATTGAACGGAAGGTTTGGGGTTCCACAGAGGCTCCTGATTTTTAACAGTGGGTATAAAATTAAGTAGAAATTCTAATGTCAGAATGTGTGACCTTTGGTTTTAAGTCACAATTTCAAAGTGCCTTCTCCCCTTCTCCCCTTTTGATCTCTTGTGCGTTTACATCGCAGTCAGTCTCATGGACCCATAAAAACGCAGTCTTCTCAACACCAATGCTGACCACTCAACTGAAAGCCAATAAAAAGAGACAACTTTTAAAACACACCCAAGAAGACATTTTGACCACTGGAGTGTATGTGGTCATGGGTTCACATAACATACAGTATATGAGTCATTTTCTCCAGAAACATTTTTGCTTCTAAGGTGACACGAATATATGATTCAAATTTACTGAATGATAATTAATAGCAGACTGCCATTTTTGCCATTTTCTGTTGTTAATTTGAGGCAATAATCATGCAGAAATGCAAAACTCCTCACGACATCAAACAGTTAATTAAGACCACTGCATAATAAACCACATTATGCACGATACACCATGAATATATTTGCACATCATAACACCAAACTGGTTATCATTATACATTAATTGCAAATCGCGAAAACTGTGACCAACACAGTAGAAATCATGACCGTTGTGTTATTTGTTTTGTATGAACTTGTCCCCCCCCTCAACATCATGTTCAGAGGCGTTTCACCCCCACACAAGATGTCACAGTTGACTTGTTATAAGAGAACGAGCTGGTCCGAAAATCTATCAAATCTCTTCCCATTTCTGCTGAAAACCAGTGTTGTCAGAAGATGCCCGATAGAAGTGGCAACCTGTTGTAGGCTCAAAAATGATTCAAGAAAACGGACATATCATAACCTCGTGGGTCAATCCATGCAAAATCACCCCCAATAAGCGAGGTTTGATCAAACTTGCTGTACCTGTTGATTGTGGATAGTTTGACTCCTTATTGCTGCTAAAGAAAAGAGATTACGTCTCATGAAAAAAATTGTTGAGGTCAAGTGATCCACAAGGTCAATTCCAAGGTGAAATTATAGGACATAATGTACACTTATCGAAATGTGTACCATGTTTCTAAATGCAGATTTGGATTCCTTGTTTAAATACCTTTCCCACAATACATGTTTTATAAAGACCTAGTAGTTTGTGAAATACAAGGCTTCAAAGGAAAAGGCGGCCATTAAAATTCAGTCCGCCGTAGCTCCCAAACCCCTGCTCCAATTAACCTAAAATTTGAGATTTTGTGTTGTGTCATCACTCTCACAAGTACAGCAAGTTTCATTGAAATAAAAATGTGCTTGGTTTACCCCACTGGGTGACTTGGCATAGAATGACCCTCTTTTCTTTGTTATTTACTTGTTTCGTGGGTAAATTACTATCGGGTTATTATCTCATGTAGGTTTATTCTATCGTTCTCTGCTATTAGTCAATTCCTTGAAATGTGTACTTATGTTGGCCTAATAGGAGGTTTCCAAGAACACAATGAGTGATTCACCTCATTGCAATCATGCTCAAGAACAAAAAAAAGACAAAAAGAATTGGCAGAGTCTGTCGACCAGAGTAGCAATAAATGCCCTTGTGGTCAAATAAAACTTCACGTGATTTGGCTAGTGGTAATTAAAATGCCTTCCTGCACTATTGACCATCACCATTTTTGCCTCTTTCTATTATTCTTAATCTTATTTCTCTCTCTCAATCCTGTCTGCTTCCTGCAGCTCCTCACTTCCATCCGTCAATAGTCATTAAACACAATCTGATTGTCCCATCACATGTACACACAAACACACACACACACACACACACGTACACACAGGGATAGAGGGAGAGAGAGAGAAAATCACACACGTTTCTGATGAATGACTGTGGTGTTCAATAAATGGTCTTGCCTAATTGCAGCTGTGTCCTCTGAGCATCAACCGACTAATTTATCAGACAGAAAGCCAAACAGTTACAATAAAACTCGAAAAGTTTGCCGGTAAGTACTATTTTGGCAAATGCTTATTTGTTAAGAATACGATGCGGACCTTATATAAAAATAAAACATCTGTCACAACAATCACAGAGTCTCTAATAGTTACTAGGCTGTATTGATGTTGTGAAAGCACACAACACTTCGATGTGGACCAATGAGAACACGGTACTGACTCAGGACCTCCGCAATGCACAGGAAGGTCCCAATCCATCGTCTCACAAATGTTAGTCATCTCAAGCCATTGCGTTTTTTCTGTTTTATAAGCTCCAGTGACAGGAGATGCATAACTGTACTGTAAACACTAAAAAAACCATGAGCATTGTCAAGAGTACATATTTCACAGATTTCATCACATCATATGCTTCAGTGGCTAATCTTAATTTAAGAACTAATTCCTAATCACATAGGTGATTTATTTATTTATTTTATTTGATTTATTTTATTCTTATGCATTCACATCCACAGCTCTTTGTTCCCAGTGATGAAAATTTAGTTTTTCAGGGTACCGTATTTTTCGCACGATAAGGCGTTTCAGAGTGTAAGGCGCACCTTCAATAAATGGCCTATTTTAAAACTGTTTTCATATATGGGGTGCAGCGGATTATAAGGCACATAGAATAGAAGCGAAAGTAATGGCTGCGGTCGTGCTATGCATCCACTAGATAGAGCTATGCTAAAGGGAATGCAATTGTCATGATCCGTATTCGGCAGCAGGTGGCACGCGTTCACTTCTTCCGCCTGCACACCTGCTGCCTATTTGCCAGAGATTGCACCTGCTATATCTAGGCGCTCCGACAGTCAAATCACTGCCGGAGTATTACATGCCGTGCCACTGCTGTTGCCCATGTTTCACAAATTATTATTCGATACCATTCGCGGTTAGTTACATTTTCGTCGTCCCAAGGGAATCATTGTATTATTGTGCTTGATCTAGTTTTTGTATTAACATACGTTCCTTGCCGGTTTTTGCAAGCGTTTTCTGTTGTCGTGTTTTCTTATTTTCCTGGTTCTCGTTTTTTACCAGTGTTTTCTGTTGTCGCGTTTTTCCTTTCCTGGCTATCGTTCTTTGACCAGCGTTTTCTGTTGTTTATTAGGCGGGATTTTTGTTTGTAATAAATATTTTTTGTTTTGACGAAGTCCTTGTCGGTGTCTGCTCTTTCGGGGATCCACTTATTCTCGTTTTCTCCGTTACGTACGAAGCAGTTCCCTTTTCCTGCTTCGTGCGGAACGTGACAGCAATAAAATACAGTTTTACTTATCCCGGCTTTCACAACCGCTGCAGCTGTAACAAAGCGCTTTACAGAACATTTAAAATACTCCATCCATCCGTCCATCCATTTTCTGATCCGCTTTATGCTCACAAGGGTCGTGGGGTGTGCTGGAGCCTATCCCAGCAGTAGGCGGGGGACACCCTGAAGCAATTGCCAGCCAATTGCAGGATACACAGAGACGAACAACCATCTGCGCTCACACTCACACCTAGGGACAATTTGGAGTGTTCAATCAGCCTGTCATGTTTCTGGAATGTGGGAGGAAACCGGAGTACCCGGAGAAAACCCACGCAGGCACGGGGAGAACATGCAAACTCCACATAGCACGCTAAAGCTGGAATTGAAACCGATACCTCTGCACTGTGAGGTCGAGGCGCTAACCACTGGACCACCAGGCCGCTCAAATTCACACAAGCTAGCCAGGAGTAGAACCTAGCGTCTTCTGGTCTGTGGTGAGACGCGCTATCCATTGCGCCACTCGTTACACCATTTAAAATACTACGTCCAACAAATCAGAATATTGATCCATATATGAGGTGTATTGAATTATAAGGTGCACTGTCGGCTTTTGAGATAATTGAATGCCTTTAGGTGCGCCTTATAATGCGGAAAACATAGTTAATTCTTTTTCATCATGGGTGTTGATGTTTGTTACATCAACCAGTAAAAATCTGGTTAACAGTCAAATGCATTGCCTTTATTCTCTATTATTATCTCTATTGCCTTTATTTTATTTTAATAGTTTTCCACTACTGCTAAAAAGGCAAGGCAGTTTAATTTTTACAGCCTATTTCATACAAAAATGTGCTTTCCACAGGCAGACACAACACCTACAAGCATTTCCAAACACAGCAGTTAACGCCATTCAGAAGCAAAGCAGAGAAAACAAGTCACTTACAAAAATTACCCAAACATCGATTGACAGCATTTACACACTTGAGCAGAAAACATTTTAGAAACATTGAAAGGTATGGTAAAAAACAAAAGATGATCTGTTCTCTGTCTTTGCTTTGCTATTCTGGCGGCATCTACCTTCTCCCCCCCCCCCCCCCATTCTGTTTTGTTTGTCTTTAATCTTGTGTAGATTAGATTGAGTTCTTAGTAAACTCGTATTTCCCTTTTTTGCGGCTTTTTGAGTTCTCCATCTATTTTAGTCCTTAAATTATTTTTCGGCATCTCTTCCCTGTAGCGCTCCGTGCAAGACTCTAGTGAGTCTTCTCCAATTCCATACTTGGCCAAGTCATTCACAAGTATCTTGGCAATAGTTCTGGAGTCTTCAGACATCTCTCACTAGCTTTCTTTCCAAGGTCTTTGAAATCTTTCATTTTCTACCTCTGTCAGGCTTTTTTTCTACCATGTGGCTGTCTTTGAATTTCTTGTCAGTATTTCTCACTCAATTTGCTTGCCCCATAAAGTCCTTGTAACGAATAAAATCTTATGAAGGCAATGTTTGCATTGGCAAAATGCACCAAATTTATAAGTCTATCTCGTCAACCTGCCTAAATACGTAATATGAGGTGACAAACACAAAGATACATGTGCCATTTGATGCTGGAGAAAAAAAGCCCAAAACACATACAGTAGATGATTGGCTTTGCATTGTAGCCAAATCGGAAATACTGGATTAGACAACTGGAACAAATAAAGTGACTTAGGAAAAGTAAGCGCAGACTAATAAAATAACAGTTTTGCAAGGATAAAGAAGGTTGCCCTTTTGGTCCTTGTCAACTGTGATGAAACAAGTGTTAGCAGGACAGATTTAGCATGCAGGGTATGTTTTCGCTCTTTGCTCTGAAATAAGGATGGATTTCTCCTTCCCATGATGCCTTTCAAAGCATTCAAAATGTCCTTGTCACGTTTTGATGGTGGAGTAGGACCCCAAAAAGCAGGGAGATAAGGAGGAGCATGGTGGATTGACCAAAATGTATTTAACAAAAATACAAAAAACAGGAGTACATTGGAAAAACACTAACTCGAAGTCCTCAAACTAATTCCTGGAAATCAAAGGGAACCAAAGTAACAAACAAAACTATCACAGGAAACAAAACATGACAGAAGCACACATATCCTCACTTACGAACTCTCACAGTGACCCAACAAAGACTGACAGAACTCAGGGAAGTAAATACAAGCAGGGAGGGCAAGGAGAAACACCTTGACAAGACACAAAAGGTTGAAGGAACTCAGCTGTTATTGGAACGTCGGAGGAAATCAGAGTACCCAGTTAAAACCCACGGAGGCACAGGGACAATATGCTAACTCCAAACAGGAAAGTCAGAGTCCAGATTCGAAACCACGACCTCCGCACTATGAGGCAGATAAACCAGTCTTCCAATGTGCCACCGCATGACAGTATGAATAAAATACTTCAGTGTACATTTTTTTATGAGTGTGCTTAGCCCCAGATTCACAGATCTATCAATCACTGTTATATGGGATGCATGAACAATGCAGATATCAAAAAGAGCGGTGAAAAAAATAGACAGGCTTTAAGGTGCAGCAGACCTTATTAATGGATGAATTTGTGCATTGACAACAATCAATATATTCTACTCACAAATTCAGGGCAAAGCACCAAGTAACCTTGTATACACACACACACACACTTTGTAGCTGTCCATCATGTTTGATGATGACGCTTGTTCCAAGGGAGGAGAGGATGGGGGTCAGGGGGTGGGGGGTCAGAGACACCGTCCCGTCCCTGGTGCCACTTCTCGTGGGTATAGAGTCTGATTTTTGAGCTGCATACCCCGTCTGCAGATGGAGCAGGGGAACCCGCATGCCAGGGGGGTACCGGCCGCCCGCTGGTGTCGTTGAATGCGTCTCTCGGTTTGTCTGTCTTGGTTGGTTTGGTCTATTTGAGAGACTGCAGTGGCACAAATGATCTGCCAGGCTGGTCTGTAGAGTGCCAGAGTTTCAAGGTGTGTGGTGTTGATGTTGGCGCGATTTAGGAGGTACATAGTGTAGTACTGAAGGTGCCGCTTTTGCCCCCCAGCAGAGTGCTTTGCAGCCTGCTCACCTCAATCCTGTAGATTGTCTCATCGTCGTTGTTGATGAGACCCACCACAGTCATGTTGTCTGCAAATTTAATGAAGAGATTAGAGCTGGATGAAGGAGTGCAGCCATGGGTCAGCAGAGTGAAGAGGAGGGGGCTCAGCATACATCCTTGTGAGGCCCCTGTGTTCATCATGATGGTGCTGGAGGTGTTGCTGCCGACCCGAACTGCCTGTGGTCTCCCCTTCAGGAAGTCCAACAGCCAGTTGCACAGGGCGGTGTTGAGCCCCAGGTGGTCCAGTTTGTGGATGCGCTGCTGCGAGATTATGGTGTTGAATGCTGAGCTGAAGTCGATGAACAGCATTCTGACGTGTGAGTCCTTGGTCTCCAGGTGGGTGGGGGCTGATTGGAGGGCAGTGGAGATGGCGTCTGCAGTCGATCTGTTATACCTACAGTATATGCGAACTGGTAGGCATCCAGGGTGGGGGAGAGGGCAGACTTGATGTGCTGCATGACTAACGGAAGCGCTTCACGAGGCTGGGGGTGAGTGAGACTGAGCAGTAATCATTGTAGCTGGAGGGAGATGACTTTTTTGGGACTGGGATGATGGTGGTGGCTTTGAGGCATGTGGGGACAACAGCCTGGCTCAGTAAGGTGTTGAAGATGTTGGTGAAGACATCTGTGAGCTCCTCAGCACAGTCTCAGGACACGACCATGAATGTTGTCAGGACCTGCCGCTTTCCATGCATTTGTCCCTCTGAGGTAATGCCTCACACCATCCCTGGGAAAGCGTCAGCACCTGGTCGCCAGGAGGAGGTGGTGTCTTCTGTGCTGGGGTGTTGTTGTCAACCTCAAAGCGGGCGAAGAAGTCGTTCAGGTTGTTCAGCAGAGAGATGGAGCTGTCACAGGCGTGCAGAGAGGAATTATAGTCCGTGATGGTCTGGATCCCAGCCACAGGTTCCTGGTGTCTCTGCTGTCCTTGAACTGGTCTATGATCCTCCTTGAGTATTGTCTCTTAGCCAGTCTGATGCCTTATGACAGGTTGGCCCTGGCAGTCCTTAGGCCCACCACATCTCCAGCTCTGAAGGCAGTGTTCCTGGCCATCAGGAGTCTGTGGATCTCACCTGTCAGCCATGGCTTCTGATTGGCCCGGATGGTGATGGTTCTGGTGACCGTGACATTGTCCATGCGCTTCCTCATGTAGGACGTGATGGTCTCCGTATACTCACGGAGGCCAGTGGTGTTGTTGTTGGTAGTGGCTGCATGTTTAAACACACTCCAGTCTGTGGTGGAGAAACAGTCTTGGAGTGCCTCTGTGGACCCCTCAGGCCACACCCGTACCTGCTTCCTAGCTGGTTTGATGACTTTAACCAGTGGCCTGTAAGCTGGCATTCGCATAACCGTGGTGTGATCTGAGGTACATAGTTGTAGGCTCTTCTATTTGTAGTGTAGACATTGCCCAGAATACTGGTACCTCTTGTGGGAAAGTTGACGTGACCATGGAGTTGTAGAAGCACGCCCTTGGGGACATGACCATGGAGCTGTGGAAGCACACCCTTGGGGTTTAAATGGTTGAAATCCCCAGGCAAGATGAGAAAGGCATCACGGTAGGCTGTCTGCTGCTCACTGATGTGCTGAGGGAGTTCAAACAGAGCCACACTCCTGCTGCTGCCCCCTTTTGGTGTAAAGAAGTACAAGAACATTAGGTTTTTGTCTTTGTGTGGGCTTGGAGCCGTCAAATTTTGAAGAGGCTTCCATCTACGCGGTACTCCACATGGACACATGGACATCTTCATGTCCTATGCCACGGTGGAAGAGGCACGTGACTGCAGAGACGAGGATGTTTAAGAGCACTGGAGCCAAGACACCGCCCTGTTTCACCCCAGCGTTCACCTAGTAGACCTCTGACTTGAGTTCTCCGATGAGCACTCTGGCTTGCATTCCATCCAGCGAGTGTACGTTGGCCAGTGTGATGGTTGCGATAGCCGGTCGATGGAGGCTAGCCGCTAGCCTAGCCCGGATACCCCCGCGCTTCCCCCTCTTCTGCTTCCTTATATTCCGTCTGTGGTGCTTCCACAGTGGGGTGGTTGCAGAAGTGGGGGTTGGTGATCGAGCAGGCCTCCGCAGCAGATCGCAGTCAAGTAGTTCTTCCGCCTTCGCTGGATTACTGTCCATTTTTGTAGTTCTGCCGATGGCGAGCAGAAACTCACGGGGTTATGTGCGCCTTGGTGTGTGCAACACAATGAACACAAAGAACATAAAGAACACAAAGAACACTGATATGCAGGGGGAGAGAGAAGAGCCTCTGCGGGTACCTGCGTCACCATCAAAAAAGTTCACGAATCTGACAGGTTTTTGTCTTTGTGTGGGCTTGGAGCCGTCAAATTTTGAAGAGGCTTCCATCTACGCGGTACTCCACATGGACACATGGACATCTTCATGTCCTATGCCACGGTGGAAGAGGCACGTGACTGCAGAGACGAGGATGTTTAAGAGCACTGGAGCCAAGACACCGCCCTGTTTCACCCCAGCGTTCACCTAGTAGACCTCTGACTTGAGTTCTCCGATGAGCACTCTGGCTTGCATTCCACCATGCAGCTGCTGGAGGATGCAAAGAAACTTGGGTGGTACCCCAATATTAGAGAGGTGTTTCCAGAGGAAGGTTGACGTGTCGAAGGCTTTGCTCAGGTCGATGAAGACTATGTAGATCAGGGGTGTCAAACTCATTTCGCATCGTGGGCCACATACGGCCTAGGGAGATGTCAAGTGGGCCGGACCATTAAAATTATACCATACTCTGCTATAAATAACCAAAATATGATGTCTTTCCTTTGTTTTGGTGTAAAGAAATACAAGAACATTAGGAAAATATTGAAATTTAATGAACTATCCTTTTACAAAACATTTCATGAAACACCTCATATTTCCTTAGACAAATGTGCAATTTACTTTTATCATTCACAAATATGCATTGCAACTGATCCCACTGATTGTACAAAGGCACAAAACTTTAATTGGTACTGAAAAATATAGTAATGCACTTTAAGATTAAATGAGACTTTTAAAGAAAGGAATTTTTAAACCACTTACACATACGCATATAAAATCTAAATGTAATCCCTGCGTACACCTTACAAACTAAGGAGAGTGATTTTAAATGTGTAATGAAGAAAGTGTTCGCCTGTCCTGTAAATCTGTAAACTTCATACATGAAACATACATACACATACAATACATACTGAAAATTTATAGCGTTGTATGAACAGTAGAATTCCATCACACAACTTTTGTTTTGAAGCTGCTGACTAACATTAAAGTGCACATTTTTTAAATCACCACAGTAAGGATTCATCTTCACAGAGCTGTATTCTTTCAATGCAAACAGTATCTAAGGCAGCATTTTAAAGGTGTTAGTCTAGTCTGGACTTGTATTTGTTCCTGAAACTTGGCATCTTTTGGCCTGTACAAGTGCATCAACACCAGGTGTCATGTCCTGACTAGCTGTCACTTTCAGAATGTCATTTAAGTGCTTGTTTGTGAGCCTTGAACGCATTTTTGTTTTATTGATATTCATCACTGAGAAAATTTGTTCACAAAGGTAGGTTGTCCCAAACATGCACAAAATTTTAGCAGCCAGGGCTGTTAAATTGGGGTACCCTGGTAGTAGATACTGATAAAATCTGTCCAGACCTACAGAGGCAAATTTGCCCTTCAAATTTGCATCACACTGCAAATCAATTATCTCTAGCTGAATTTCGACCGGCAGATCAGAAGCTTTAACTGTGAAAGGTGAGCGAAAAACTGAAAATTCTGTCTCAAGTTCACCAAATACCTGAAAACGTTTCTCAAACTCCCGCAGTAGTCCTGCAATTTTGTTTCATGTCCGCATCAGGTCTGGTCACACACACATCTCTCAGACAGGGGAAATGAGCAGGGTTGCCATTTGCCAGTTGCATCTCCCACAAAGTCAGCTTCAACTTAAATGCATGTATGTTGTCAGAAAACTGTGTGACAACTTTTTTGCGGCCTTGCATCATTTTGTTCAGATTGTTCAAGTGTTCAGTAATATCAACCAAGAATGCAAGGTCCCGTAGCCATTCCTGAGATTGTAATTCCAACACCGGTTTTCCTTTTTTCTCCATGAACTGTCCGATTTCCTCTCATAGATCAAAGAAATGCCTCAGCACAGCGCCTCGGCTTAACCATCTCACTTCAGTGTGGTATGGCAGGCTGTGGGTAATGTTGCCGTCGCTGAGACGTTTGTTAAACTGACGATGGTTCAGACCTCTGGACCGGATGAAATTTACAGTGCGAACAACCACCTCCATGACGTGGTCCATTTTCAGCGACTTGCAACACAATGCCTCCTGGTGCAAAATACAGTGAAATGTCCAGAAACGATCTCCTCCATTAAGGGCTTGTACTTTGTCTTTGAACTTTGTCGCGACACCTGCTTTCTTTCCGACCATGGATGGCGCGCCGTCTGTAGCCAGGCTGACAGCGCGGGACCAGTCCACTCCAACTCTGTCCAATGCAGCAACGACAGAGCCGAAAATGTCCTCGGCTGTTGTGGTGTCCATCATTGGCACCAACTCAAGAAACTCTTCAGTAACAGTCAATGTCTCATCAACTCCTCGAATAAATATGGCCAGTTGGGCCACGTCTGTGATGTCAGTGCTCTCGTCAATTGCCACGGAAAATGCAATAAATGACTTGACTCTCTGTTTCAATTGACTGTCTAAATCTGCCGATAGTTCCGAAATCCTCTCTGCTATAGTATTCCTCGTCAGGCTAATATTGGCAAAAGCTTGTCGCTTCTCGGGACATACAAGTTCAGCCGCCTTCATCATGCATCGTTAAACAAAGTCACTGTCGGAATACGGCTTCGATGCTAATGCTATTTCGCTAGCAATTAGGTAGCTGGCTTTTACCGCTGCTTCACTGACTTCTCGGCTCTGGATGAAAGTTGACTGCTGTTTCCTCAGACCTGCCAGCAATTCGTGAATCTTATCTCTTCTCAGTTGTCCTTGCAAGCCGTCATATTTTTCGCTGTGATGAGTCTCGTAGTGGCGTCGAATATTATATTCCTTCAATACCGAAACTTGTTGCAAACACACCAAGCACGAAGGTTTTCCGTGCATCTCTGTAAATAAATAGGACGTGGTCCATTTTTCTTTGAAAATTCTACACTCCTTATCTACTTTTCTCCGTTTGGATAACGACATTTTGGCTAATGAGGGTGTAGCGGAGAGGTAGAGACCAAGGTATTAACAACGTCGTAACAAGCAGCAGATGGTGCATTGATACCGTCTGCTGTTTTCAGTCTGTCTCAGTGATGCGGCTTGTCTTCTACTCTGATGGAAAGAGTGCGCCCATTAGCGGATAATCCATGAATTGCAGCGAATTAAAAATATTAATTCCATGTCTTTTATGCATTTTTTCCACTGCGGGCCTGATCGAACCTCCTTGGGGGCCGGTTCCGGCCCGCGGGCCGTATGTTTGACACCCCTGATGTAGATGTTCTTGTGATGTTCTTTGCACTACTGCATTAGCTTCGTTAAAACAAAGATCATGTCTGTGGCGGATCTAGTCTTCCGGAAGCCACACTAAGTTTCTGGAAGCACAGCTTCTGAGATGTGCTCAACCAGCCTGCCGAGCATGATTTTGGCCAAAATGTTTCCTGCGGTGGAGAGGAGAGAGATTCCTCGGCTATTCCCACAGGCTGATCTGTCCCCTTTCTGCTTGTAAACAACGATGTTAGCTTCCTTCCAATCCTGTGGGCGGGTCCCATGTTCCCAGATGTGTTGAATCAGGAAGTGCAGATGGCACGTGAGGAGATAGCGTCCATGTTTGAAAACCTCTGCATGGATGCCTTCGGGTCCAGAGCTTTTGTTATTCTTTAGGCCCACAATGGCTTGCTGGGTTTCTAAATAAGGCGGTGGGGTGTCGAGGCTCATGGTTAGTGGCAGGTCTGGGAGATTATCCAGAACGTGTGGGTTGACAGAGTTGGTGTGATTGGGGAGCCTTTCAAAGTGGTTTGCCCAGTGGGCAAGGATCTCATGGTGATTCTTAAGGAGTGCAGAGCAGTCAGCTGATCGGACTGGAGCAATTGCCCACTTCCTGGGCCCTTACAGTGCTTTGATGGCATCGTAGAAGCCCTGGGTGTTGATTTTGGATCTCATGTGGCTTCTGCACCCACCAGGTGCCCTCCATGATACGGAGTGTTCACTGGGTCACTGTTCTTGCTGCAATAAAGGCGGCTTTCCGGGTGAGAGATGTAGGGCTTTGTGGGCCCCATGCTTTGTTTTTAGAAGTGTCTGTAGCTCAGATGAGTTGCAGTCAAACCAATCCTGGTGGCGTCTCCTTGACTGGCCAAGCACCTCCATGGCTGTACTATGGATAGCCTGCCACAGAGCTGGCCAGTCAACTGATTTCTCAGTGAGCTTATCGAGGTTTTCAGCAAGGAGTCGCCAAGGGTTGGCTTTGGTGATGGGGCTGTTCAGAGCTGCACAGTTGAGCCTTTTATTGGAAGCTGTCTTCAGATGACCGGGTTGAATGCTCATGAGGAGTGGTCAGTTCAACACTCAGCTCTGCACATGACACGGGTGATGAGGACATCCTGTATGTCCTTTTGATGGACAATCACAATCGTCCAGGAAATGCCAGTGTTTGGAGCGGAGTGCTGCCACGTGGTCTTAAACCTGTTCTTCATCTGAAAGATAGTGTTCGTAATGACCAGCTTGTCCTGCACAGAGGGAGAGGAGCCAAAGGCCGTTCATCATTTTTCCCACTCCATGCTGGCCAATAACTTTACTCCATACCAGGTGTTCCGTGCCCACCCTAGTGAAATCTCCCATGACTATGAGCTTGTCCGTAGCTGGTGTTTTCTGCAGGGTGGAGTCCAGAGCTGTGTAGAAATCCTCCTTTTCAAATTGTTCTGAAAATGTAGTTCTACAGGCTTTTGTAGTCACTGGAGGTTTGACAAATATTGTGGTCATTTGGACAAGGAATATTATATTTTGGATGATTTTATTTTCGTGAGCTTAGTTTTATACTACAGTTGTAATTGGTCACCAATTTGAACACAAATACAAATTCATATTTTACATCAAATCCATTGCAGTCAAGATATTTACATGCATATTTTATACTTGTAATTTGTGATACCTCTGCCTCTTAGGCTGCATAAATGGAAGGCTGGCTGGATGGATAAATGATGGACGGGTGGACAGATGGATGGACATGGAGGGAAATGTTACCTGAATAAAGGGTGAATTTACCAGTTTTGCACCTCAACCATTCTATAGTCATTAGACACATTATAGCAGTTGACACATTTATCTCCAGCTGACTCCGTGTAAGCTTGATGGACTCCAGCCTTTGTCTTTTCTAACGACTACGAAAGCCAAACTTGCCACCTCTCTGACAGTCATTGTGGGAGTGCTCACACCAAGCTGACTTACACAAGTGGCTCGCAGCGTGTGTGTGTGTGTGTGTGTAAAATGTGTGCTTGACTGCAAGTGTTGAAAGCCATCACAGTCCACTCCCAGAGGCAATCTTGACACTTCCGCACTGAGGCTTGTGCAAGTTTATCTAACACAGACGAAATCACGCAAACGCACGCCCAATTTTTCACACCACTGTGGAGCTAATTAAACAGTATGTGCCCGGGTAAAGGCAGGACTGAGGAAACGATGTGTGTGTGTGTGTGTGTGTGTGTGTGTGTGGCTGGGTGGGTGGGTGGGTGGGTGAGTGCGTTTGTGCAGCTTAGCTGCACTGGGTGCTCGGAGGGAGAGAGACAGGCAGGTCAACTCTGACAGCTATAAGACGGAGAAAAAGAAAGACTTATAAGCATCAGGAAATCATGATAAAATGTGTGTGCTTCTAAGTGTATATGAAGGCGCGTGAGTGCATGTGTGTGACCAAGAGAGAGAGAGAGAGAGAGAGAGAGAGAGCGAGATGAAAACAAACCCTCAATGTTTGGTGTAAAAACCGAGGTATAATCTAAAAATTTGTAATACTTACAAAAGTCTTACATGTACTGTATATTCTGAAATTAAATGATGAAATTCAACATACATTGTGGTAATAGCTAATAATGCAATGTCAAAATATGTAAAATATCTTTTCCACTAAACTGTATTTTTAGGCACTTGGGGCAAATGAAGATTTCCTGAAATAATTGTGACTGAAAATACATGCACAAAAATACTGTTTCAAAATATGCTCCTACATTTCCTGTTCTGCAGTTCGATATTCGCTCAGACAGGTTGTACAGCACTGGATACACTTGATGGAAAGGACTGCAATACAAGAGCTATATCAAAAGCTCTGCAATACCAATAATGAGAAGAACAATGTCAAAGCTTTTTATTAATTTGAAGTTGGCCTGTGAGTCATGCGAGAACTTGGAGGGAGGATTTTGGTCCAGAAAATGGAAATCGACGGCAAGAAATTATATAATTTATGTCTCCTCTTTGCTCGTGAATGAAAATGAAGATTTTAGCCCAGTCTTTATTGAATGGACTACATTTTTGTCTAGTTGTCATCAGTCCACGAAAATGCAAACTGATTTGGCTGCACCATGCCCAGGACCTAGGTGAGAATTCGCCAATTAGAAAATGGATGTATGGTTATCTGTAAAATCTAAATTATTAGTAAAATTGCATTCATTTTAAATCAAAGCATTTTTACTATTTAATACTTCAACGCATAAATCAATGACAAAAGGAGATATTTACTTAACACGGATGTTCCAACAATGTACACACATGGATGCACATAGACTGTTTTTTTTTTTTAATGAGGGCAGTGGTACCCAAACTGGACAGCACGGTGATCAACTGGTTAGCACGTTTGCCTCACAGTGCAGAGGTGCAGGGTTCGATTTCGGCTCCGGTCTTCCGATGTGAAGTTTTTATGTTCTCTGCGTGGCTGCGAGGGTTTTATATATTCATATTCTGTCTACTATGAAGTAGTGTCCTAGCGGATTACACACGCAAGATAGGCTGGGTGTGTTTCTGTCAGTCATTTGTGAAATGGGTGTCTGTCCGCACTTGACGATTAAGGACGATTACGGTGATGGCCGAAAATCCACTTCTGACCTTGCTTAGTCCGTCCTTTTTTAAAAACTTCTCATCCTCCGTCCCCAAAATGGGCGCCCATCCAGAACGGGCGAACAGACCGTTCCGTGTGAGTGTAAATGTAATAGTGTAAGCTCTTTTGGCAGTCACTATATGATGTGAACACACTGATAAACAGTGCACTCCATTGACCATTTTCATCACATATTACAGCTGTTGGACCATGATTTATTTATTTGTTTATTTTGGGTCGGACTGACGATGACAGACAGGTGTCCAGGCTGCTGATGGATGATGAAGCAGCAAAATGTTTTAAATTGCCCACCTCTGTTAATGTCTTTATGAATGAATTAATCAAATTAATTAAATACATTCTTGATCCATAGCTATGCAAAAGTAGGTCGGTATGACAAGTCCGTAAGGAGACCCTAAAGCTCATACAGCAATTTTTTTAGTGCGTTCAATGTTAGTGGATGTCAAAAGGCAAACAAAAGATATCAAGGATGCATGTTCGGTACTCATTGTACAGATGTTGATGTTGAAAGAAAGGGACAATCAGTTGCGAAATGAGCAAGTTATGATTTGTTTAACTTCACATTAAATCCCTCCTCATAACCCACCTGCTCAAACGGTCTCTCTTTAATTCAATAATGTTGTCTCTGTTGTCTTTGTGTTGTGTTGTCTCTGTTTTTGTTGCCAAGTTCTTTATTTTGTAAAGCATATTTAACTGTCCAATAAGCATGGAAAGCGAGGTCCGTGTTACGCGCCACGGTCGTCGCCTTGCATTTTAATCTGGAATGCTCCCACACTACTGTCATCTTCCCGCGTCAACTGATTAGCTTCGTTTCCACCTCCGTCTTTCTGCGCATATGATAGAAGCGGGATGTGTCCGCTTGCAATTTTGCTCTTCAATGTGGCACAAAATCCACATTTTGCCCCGCAAACTGAGACCGCTTATCGCTTATCGCTTTTATCTGACTGACCAATCAGATGCAACCTTAAATGTGCATTAGTAACACAAAATAAATTTTAAAAATAAATACATAAATTGAGGTATCTGTTTATCACACAGGCAAGGCACACTTTATTATTTAAATATCATGGAATCAGCTGGAAGTATGTTTTAATTCATAATTTATAATTAAAATTAAAAAAGTTATAAACAAAAAAAATTGCGTTTTATTCATCTGGAATTGTTCTTTAGTTCTCGCGAAAAATAAGAAACATGAATCATGAGTTGAATCAAAATAACCCTTTGTATGTGTGTCTGCATGTGTGTGAGTCATTCAACATTTGTAAGTGATGTGCTTTATAGCTTCAAGCCAAAAAGTTGTGGCTGGGAAAACACAGTGAGGACCCGAATGGACCTTTGACCTTGGTTACCTGGGTCATGTTGCATCAAGCAAGAAAAGAGACAAACTCTGTTAGAAAGGATCTACATGTCAAGAATGTAGAGCATCTTGTTCTTGCTGAAAGACCGACTGATCCTAAATTACCAGGGGAACTGGTAGCCTATACAGTACGTGAATGCATATGCATCGAATTGTATGGGTGTTGCACATTCTCAGCTCCAGTGCAACTCGGCGAGGGGTGAAACACGGGACAAGCAGTTAATGAACCATTTGAAGTGCAAGGAAAGTTACAACATACAGCAGCAAAAAAATGAATGTCCAGGGTACATACATTTATATTATCATTCCCAGAGCTGCTGTTCTAGTTAGCACAAAGGTTACACAAAGTACAAGTGCCTTGCCAACAACCCCAGGCAACATTTTTTCATGAAGAAAGGCTCCCTTACAAAATCAGACTGCTTAAGATAACACAAGCGTGTTGTACGGGACTACTGGAGTACTTGTGCATCAGAAAGACAATTAATGCTCTGTTAAATATAATCCTGCCATGTACAGTATAATCCGATGATTAAATGTGATGAGATGGTAACAATTTCATCAGCTTGACCAGACTTCTTTTTCACTGTCAACGTTCTACTTTTTGAAACTCGTAAAAGCATTTATCTGGGATTTCGGGACTTCACCAGCATTTGTTTCAGTGACAAACGAGGCACTCTCTGTCAGCACATTTTATTTGGCAATTTGGCAAATAGTATTCCGCTTTTCTGGGCATTCCAGAGGACAACACGCGTTTTCTATGACACGTGCCCGGCGCACCTGACAATTTTGTGACAAAAAGTACAGTACTTGTAGCTTCGACTTTCGACCAGGTAAAGGCAGGTCTAAGTTGTGGCGCAGGTGGTTTAGTGAGATTTTGGTGATTTTGATCAAAGTGCAGGAAATTTTTCGGTGGGTTGCAGTGATAATTTTACAGTTTACCCCCAGCGAGTCCCAGGGACTCGCTGATCAGAAAAGTATGAGTCGCATTATGCATTCAGAGAGTCCTAAATTTCGAATTCTGAAATGGTCTACTTATTCAATTGCATATGATAATAACACAAACAAAAACAATATACATTGATAATAGGTTTATTTCTTATCAACAAATGCTGAAAAATTTTAAATAATTCAGGCATACATGATTAACAATGAACATCAGCAGCTGTGTACTCCAGGTTTATTCAATAAAATAAATGGATTAAAAGATGTTGTACTCATATGGCATCATGAATACAGCATACCACAAAATCAGAGTATTTTTTTCAAGTCTCACACTACAAAGATTAATTTACTGGTAATCATTAATACAGGTAAGTATTGAAGTGGCTTGACATCCTCTTCCCAAGACGATGCATGTGTAATCTATCAATTTGACGAAATAATCTACCACACGTCATCGTTAATTCTACTGACTGTTAACATGAACATTACTACACCTTGTGACGAATGTTTTATTCATAAAGTTACCATGCTACAACCAGTAAATTATAGAATAACCAAGACTGTTTCATAATATTTTTCATAGCGATTAGCCTATAGATCTAATGACCAACTTGCCTCGAATTCGTGCCTCTCGTCATATCTCGCTCTCGTGTTCAGTGCATACATGACAGGTGAGTTTAGTGATACGCCCTTCGGACGATTCATACGAAAAATCAGACTGGCATTCCCATTTCTTAAATGTCATAATTAATAGACCTTGGTGAGTTTTTTTTGCCGCCATCTCAAACTGTCATCCGCATGATTCCTCAGTTTGCGGACGAAAATCGAACCCGCATGCGCACATAACGTTATTTGTTCCGCCCCCCCCCCCCCCCAACACTGAAAACAAAACAAAACGAAAGTAAATTAGCAGAAACACTCTCACATACCGCACCACAAACACACATACAGGCACAGTGAAATCGTGTTGATCACACAGGAAAGATTCAATCGCATACAGTCAACTCGTGTGCGGTGACTTTTATGGGAAACGATTTTCCGGTACCGTCAAAATGACGCCACGGAAACGACACGCTACCATTAACGATCGTGACCGTGAAATCCTCAGGCCTGCTGTAGTTATTTTTTGTTTTGACTGAGAAATTTCCTTGCGTCCCAAAAACGCACATTATTTGGAACTGTGCATCCCGCGGGAAAATTATGCGTCTAGGATGCGGGATGCAGAGGTAACGAGATGGCTGGGTTTGATAAGGATGAGGCAACACCTAATTGAGGGGTGGCCATGCATTCTTTGTCATACCATGCACATTCAAGGTTTCATTAAATAAAATTCACGCGTAACCAGAACATTGCTCACCACATTCATGATCAAGCAGGAACAAGTCGAAATAAAAGGTAGAGGTCAAGCTTAATTTCTTAGATGAGACCGCTTTCTGTGCTGTGGCTTTGCTTTTCTGTACTATCTCATAATCGACTTGTATCTCAGACAACAGACTACAGACAATCAGAGTCACCATAATGTCACTGCAATGAGTGCAGTCATTGGCCCTATGCATCCATTATCTGTACCACTTATCCTCACGAGGGTCCCGGGCGTGCTTGAGCCTTTCCCAGCTTCAGGCAGTCGGCAGGGTACACCCTAATCTGGATTTCAGCCAATCGCAGGGCACACATAGACAAACAACCATTCACACCCACAACCACACCTCGGGACAATTTAGAGCATCTAATCAAACCACCATGCATTTTTCACGGTACCCCAACAGAACGATGGAGTCCCCACGGTCGCCCTCCATTCCTGTCCCCCGGGGACGCAAGTGTTGCGGTCACCCCCCCCCCCCGCCCCCCCTGTTCCCCGGTGATGCAAGTGTTGCGGTTGCCCATTGTTCCTGTTCCCAGTGACGCACGTGTTGTGGTTAACACCGTTCCTGTTCCCCAGGGACGCAAGTGTTGTGGTCACCCCCGTTCCTGTTCCCCAGGGATGCAGGTGTTGCACTCACCCCCCGTTCCTCTTCCTCGGCTACGCAAGTGTTGCAGTCGCGCTCCGTTTCTTTTCCCGGCTTAAGTGTTGCGGTCGCCCCCCGTTCCTGTTCCCAGCGACGCAAGTGTTGTGGTCAACCCCATTCCTGTTCCCAGTTATGCAAGTGTTGCAGTCGCCCTGCGTTTCTGTTCCCGGCGGCGCAAGTGTTGCGGTCGCCCTCAGTTTCTGTTCACTAGGGACGCAAGTGCTGCAATCAGCCCCCGTTTCTGTTCCCCGGCGACGCAATTGTTGCGGTCGGATGTGGGATGTGCCCGGAAAACCTCACCAGTGAGGCCTTCAGGAGGCATCGTAATCAGATACCCGAGCCACCTCATCTGGCTCCGCTTGATGTGCAGGAGGAGCGGCTCGACTCTGAGCCCCTCCCGGATGACCAAGATTCTCACCTTATTTCTAAGGGAGAGCCCAGACACCCTGCGGAGAAAATTCATTTTGGCCGCTTATATCCGGGATTTCGTTCTTTCGGTCAAGACCCATAGCTCGTGACCATAGATGAGGGTTGGAACGTAGTTTGACCGGTAAATTGAGAGCTCCACCCTTTGGCTCAGCTCCTTCTTTACCACAACAGACCGATACAAAGTCTGCAGCATAGCAGACGCTGCACTGATTCGCCTGTCGATCTCACTCCCTCCTGCCCTCACTTGTGAACAAGATCCCAAGATACTTCAACTCCTCCACTTGGGCCAAGATCTCCTGCCCGACCCGGAGAGGGCACTCCACCCTTTTCCGACCGAGGACCATTGTTTCAGATTTGGAGGTGCTCCAACGCTCCAGTGAGAGTTGGAGAGCCCTGCTTGAAGGAGCCCACAGTACCACATCATCTGCAAAAATCAGAGATGCAATACTGAGGCCACCAAAACAGACCCCCTCAACACTTTGGCTGCGCCTAGAAATTCTGTCCATAAAGGTGATGAACAGAATCGGCGACAAAGGGCAGCCTTGGTGGAGTTCAACACTCACTGGAAACAATTGCGACTTACTGCCGGCAATGTGAACCAAACTCTGACATCGGTGGTATATTGACTGTTGGATTAAACTGGCACTTTAAGAGGGGCGGGGCTGCCACTGACAGGTGACCGTTCGCGCGACGTATAAAAACAGGATCGCATTATGTTACGTTGTGAATACACTCGCTTCGTCGTCAGCATGGCCCAATGGTAAGCTACGCGTGTGCTTTTCTTTACCAGATACTGTATGTAAAGTTAGCTTCAGATTCGATCATGATCGGTTGCTTTGTTTGTCTGCTTTGCGTTGTGTCCGTTGTGCTTTATGTTTGCAATCAGTTAGTTACCGTTCGCAATCGGCAATTTAGACAGCGTGGGCCAAAGTGTGTCTAGAACAGTGGTGTCTTTATTCAACTCATTTTGCATAGTTGTCATGTTTGTCCAGCTGCAATTTGATGTTTGAACAAAGTACATTGCGTTGCAGCTGGGCTTAATCATGCCGGCGCTCCACTTCCGGGTTGGACCTTTTGGGATTTGTAGTTCTTTTATTCGAGTCGACTTGGTATGTTTGTGATGTATGGTTTCTTACGTTTAAAATAATGACGATAATAATACATAGTGAAATCATGGTTGATTAAAGTACTTATTAAGTGTATTGTTAAAATAAAAGTATTAATTAATGTAAATTCTATACATATTTACATCGTGATGCAGAAAGATAGATGTATTCATTTTACTGCATTTATGTGTGCTTTAGGTTATTACCTGCTTCTGCTACTGCTTCTGCTACTGCTACTGCAACTACTTCCATTTCATCTACTACATCTACTTCTGCTGCAAAGTGTCCCAATAAATGTATCTAAAAAGTACAGAAAGAGTGATCCTTCCATGCTGGCCGACGATCCCTATTCAGAGGGCCGTGAAAAAAAACGGAATTAACTGAACATTGACCAAACAGCCCATATCAGGGGGTTCGGCACCTCATATTCCTGAAGCACCCCCCACAGAACTCCCCGAGGGACACGGTCAAACACCTTCTCCAAGTCCACAAAGCGCATGTAGACTTGGTTGGGCAAGTTCGCACATACTCTCGAGGACCCTGCTCGACCGTTCCACAGCTGGGACGAAAACCACACTGCTCCCGACGGACCCTCCTCTCCAGCACCCCTGATTAGACTTACCAGGGAGGCTGAGGAGTGTGATCCCTCTGTCGTCGGAAAACACCCTCCGGTCCCCCTTTTTAAAAAGACCACCTCGGTCTGCCATTTCAGAGGCACTCTCCCCGATGACCACGCGATGCTGCAGAGGAGTGTCAACCAGGACAGCCCCACAACATCCAGAGCCTTGAGGAACTCCAGGCGGATCACTTCCACCCCAGGGCCTTGCCACCGAGGAGCTTTTTAACCACATTGGTGACTTCAACTACAGATATAGGACAGCCCACCTCAGAGTCCCCAGACTCTGCTTCCTCCAAGGAAGGCGTGTTGGTGGAGTTGAGGAGGTCTTCGAAGTACTCTGCCCACCTACTCACAACGTCCCGAGTCGAGGTCAGCAGCGCCCCATCCCCACTGTACACAGTGTTAGTGTCCACCAGCGAGTACGGGGGTTGCCGCCACGACAGGCACCAACCACCTTACGGCCACAACTCAGATTGGCTGCCTCAACAATAGAGGCACGGAACATGGTCCATTCGGACACAATGTCCCCCGCCTCCCCTGGGACATGGGAAAAGCTCTGCCGGAGATGGGAGTTGAAACTCCTTCTAACAGGATCCCAACAAACCGTCACAATACGTTTGGGTCTGCCAGGTCGGACCGACATCTTCTCCCCCGCCATCGGAGCCTACTCACCACCAGTTGGTGATCAGTTGACAGTTCCGCGCCTCTCTTCACCCGAGTGTCTAAAACAACCGCAAATCCGATGATACAACCACAAAGTCAATCATTGAACCGCGGCCAAGGGTGTCCTGGTGCCAAGGGCACATCTGAACACCCTTATGTTTGAACAAGGTGTTCATTATGGACAATCCGTGATGAGCACAGAAGTCCAATAACAAAACACCATTCGAGTTCTAATCGGGGAGGTGGGAGGAGGGGTCTCACTGCATTGCCCACGTGAGCATTGAAGTCCCCCAGCAGAACAAGGGAGTCCCCAGCAGCAGTACTCTCCAGCACACCTTCCAAGGACTCCAAAAAGGGTGGGTACGCTGAGCTGCTGTTCGATGCATATGCACAAACGTTGTTGCCTCCCTCCACCTGAAGGGGGAGGGAGGCAACCCTCTCATCTACCGGTGTGAACCCCAATGTACAGGCACTGAGCCCTTCCACGTTCATTCCCGTTCCTCTTTGTTTGGATGCCACGATCTACAGGACATAAATGTAAATGTATGAAAAAGAAAATCGTTCACGATTCCAGTAAAACTCATGCCAATCAAATTACTTATATGTCGCCGTTTCAGATCCAATGAGAGTACGGCGCGAGAGTTCTTCTGAAGTATCGAGCGGGACTTGCTTGAGTTTGCGTTACTGCGAACTTCCGTATGGCATCCGAGTTCCGGGTGCCGGAACTTCCGTTGTTATGAATTGCTCGTTAATGTATCGTTGAACTTTTAATCCATTGGTTTTTATTCCGGGTGAGGGAATTTCTGTTCATCGGTGGGAATACTTTGTGTGTGTGTGTGTGTGTGTGAGTGTTTGTCTGCGTGTGTGTGTGTGGGTGTGTGAGTGTGTATATATATATATATATATATATGTATAAACTTCCCACAGCTACTGAAGACATCCACTCACTCAGCATAAACCGAGGCATTAACTGCTTGGAGAGAATTTTGCTGGCCAGTGTTATTATCGCTATCGCCAACACCATGCAAGATTGTGTGTGTGCGTGTGTGCGTGTGTGTGTGTGTGTGTGTGTGTGTGTGAGTGGGAGAGAGAGAGAAAGCGAAAGATAGAAAGAGAGACAGAGTGGGAGAAAGAAAGCGAGAATACAATTGTGTATGCAATTGTGTTCATGGTGCAAGAACCCTGAGTTAATTAATTAGAAAGACCAGTAATGTGTGGCTTGCTGATAAGTCCCTCCCCACTACCCATCATGCTTTGCTAAGGTGGCACACTGCAGCACATCCACTCAGCCAATTAGCCCAGATCGTGACACACTGTATATTAGTGTAGACGTGCATTTACAGCACACACACACACACACTACCATCGAACAAACTATGTTCTGTGTATGTAAAAAAACTCAGTGTCTTTGTGGGGAAGGAAGAGGTGTGAATGCATATGAGTGCATAATTACAGCGGAATTGAAGCACTCCGTTTATATTCTGGTGTTAAATTGGAAATGCTCAACGCAAATAAATTTAGTTCAATGTCAATTGCCAATATGAGGTTCTGAGTTGGAAATGTTAAAATCAATTTCAGCCCCTCTCTCTTGAACAGATTAATGCTCCACCTCCACACAGGATGGGTTGCCTCATCAAAAATTAAGTAAGCGCTGACAGACATTTCGATTTTACACATTACAGTGCTGCTGTTGTTCAGCATTAGTACATTATATGTACATAAGTCAGAATGAAAATAAGGTATGAAGAAAGAAAAGCACAAATTGAATGTGGTGTAATTTTTTTGGGAGGGTTTGTTTCTTGTGTTATCTTATTTGACGTTGCATTTGCTGCTTGTAGACCAACAGTTCACACTGAATATACACCCTCATTTCAACATCAATAATCAAAACTGCTAAACATGCGAGTTGAACATTATTGGCATCGGGCAGAATCCTTACATCGCCAAACATTTCACTTTTCAGGTCAACAAAAATACTTTGTTAAGGTCTTAACACTGCATTGTCACAGAGAGCAATAATTAGTTTTTTTTTTTTTTTTTACAAAT
Organism: Hippocampus guttulatus; assembly: GCF_054856545.1. Taxonomy (NCBI): domain Eukaryota; kingdom Metazoa; phylum Chordata; class Actinopteri; order Syngnathiformes; family Syngnathidae; genus Hippocampus; species Hippocampus guttulatus. Next base: position 4,110,149 of record NC_141266.1, read on the forward strand.
GCAGAAGCACAATTTGGATAATGGCACTCTGAATTTCTAAACACTACACACAATTAGCACAGCCACACACACACAATCTGTTATGGTTCAGGAGAGGTAGAAGTAGCAGTGGATCCAAGAGCGAATGGGGAGCAGGATAATTGTAGGATCACGTGGTCTGTGGGTGAAGGAGCAGAGGCAGGCTGGGCAGTGAGGCACACTCGTAATTCATGAATCATCTGGCACCCGCTTGCAGATCAGTAGAGGTCTTATACACAGGTGGTATTGCTGATCAGATGCATGTGCGGGAGCACCTCCGGCCCAGCCTGATAAAAGAGGAAGCAAACAAAGTCCCCGGAAGTGGACCATCAAAATAAATGAGGAAGTCATAATGCAAAAACCTATGGAGGATCTTGTGACAGCACATCACAAATCTAGAACATTTCAAATCCTGTGCTGAATTAAACACGCTTGTAAAAACTATATTCATATTCATATAAACCACATGGTGTTACCATACGAAATACACACGTTTCAAAAAGCTTAATTCTTTTTGAACCAGTTACACATTGCTGTGTTTAACTTAAAACACCTTTAGCAATTATACCTCTCAATCATTCAATTACTGAAAGCAAAGTACACAAAGAATTTGCAAATATACAAGATAGTAAATTCACCAAACACAACACAAGATCAGTGCTGCTGGCAATTGAAAGTATTTTGTATTTCTCGCATTTAACCAAAATCAGTCAACATAGACAATCAAAACAATGTTCGATAATGCCTCTAATTTTCAATGCATCTGAGCATTCACACAAACTCCCTAGACAGTCCTTGGACCACAGTAAGCAATTTCAGATATCCACAAACCTGTATCACACCTATCCAAAACCTTAACTCAAATGAAGTCAGGGTGGCCAATCAGTCAGAGACTATATAGAAAGTGGATAAAGTGGATTCATTGAACGCATCACATGCGAAAGTGTGAGTTGCTACGCATTGCCGAGCGGAAAGAAGGAGCAGCAACAGCAAAGTCAACATTTCTCTCGTGTGAAGCTTTCCCACATTTGAAAGTAAAGAACAGAGCAAAACATGGTGGCAGTGCGTGTGTAGAAATTGGCGACGTGAAGAGGGGGTTGGACGAAACGCTAGCTCGTTCGCACGGAAGCTAACCGCGGACGTTAGCACGGAAGCTAACTGCGAACAGTCGCTACGCAGCTGGAACCCACCACCAGAGACCAACCAGCCGAACGCCAGCGAGCGTGCAGGAGCCGGCAAACCCACTTGCCACGTTAGAAACACCAAGCAGCAAGCCCACTGGACACGTCACAAAATAGCATACAACCGGCTAGCAACGAGACCCGACAAAATGCCACCCAAACAGAAGCAAGACACAAAGCAGGATGAGGACTTCCTGACCCTCACTCAAGTAAACGAATTACTCCAGCAACAAAAGGAGCTTTTCAGCCGCTCTTGCAACAACAACAGGAAAATTTCAAAGGATTTGTCAAGATGATAATAGACTCAACAAACTCACGACTTGACACTTTTACCAGGGAAGTCCAAGAAATAAAAACCAGCATCAACTTTACCCTTTCTACTTGGAAGGACAGTCAAGAAGAAACAACTTAGTAATTGATGGAATTGAGGAAAAACCGGGAGAAACGTGGACTGAAACAGAGGAAAAAGTTCAAAAAATCCTCAAGGAGAAGCTGCTGATACAGAGGGCAAATTGAGGTGGAGAGAGCTCGCCGCACAGGAAGACAAGAACCTGGAAGACCTCGACCGAGGCCAGTTGTGGTGAAATTTCTAAAATACAAGGACAGATCAAGGATCCTACAAAAAGCAAAATACTTAAAAGGCTCCAACATCTACATCAATGAAGACTTTACAGATGCCGTACGACAAAAAAGAAAAGAGCTCCTCCCAAAATTAAAAGCTGCACGTGACAGAGGGGAAACTGCCTACTTAAGACATGACAAACTTATCGTCCACCCCCGCACCAGTACTCCAACACAACAGGCTCGAGTCCAACACCATCAAGCAGCATACTGAGAATTGTTCACCACCCGACGATAAAAACTCTGACCCTACTGAAGCAGGAAATTCACATACCAAAAAACATGGACTTCGAACCCTTTGATGACCCTTCCAACCCTTTGATGACTTCCAACCTGACTGACCACAAGACATTTGACCCTGAGAACAACTTGGACCCGGACAAAAACTTTTTCAAGACCGACCGACCGCGAGGGAGCCAGCGACGACCGACCGTGAGGGAGCCAGTGATGACCGCGAGGAAGCCAGCGACGACTGCAGGGTAGCCAGCGACCGCGAGGAAGCCGGGAGACAACCAGCCAGCGACCACCGCGAGGGAGCCAGCGATGACCGCAAGGGAGCCAGAGACGACCGAGAGAAAACCAGTGACAACTGCAGGGGAGCCAGCGACCGCGAGGGAGCCGGGAGACAGTGAGCCTCAGGGAGCCGGGAGACAACCAGCCAGCGCGCGTGAGAGAGCCAGGAGGCAGCCAGCCAGCGAGCGTGAGGGAGTCGGCGACGACCGCAAGGGAGCCAGCGACCACGAGGGACCCAGGAGACGTCCAGCCAGCAACAGCGAGGGAACCAACGACGACCGCGAGGGAGCCAGCGACGACCGCGTGGGAGCGGGAAATTCACATCCCAAAAACATGGACTTCCAACCCTTTGAAGATATTGACTATAAGCCATTCGATCCCGAGAACAATTTGGACCCAGACAATAACTTCTTCAAGAACAAACAAAGGGTAACAAACTCTGACTTTCCTGGATGAACAATTCAACACGGATATAAAATTAGAAAATGCACTTTCAGTAATACACTTAAACAGTAGAAGTCTCTATAAAAACTTCACAAAAATCAAAGAATACCTGACTAAATTCAATAAATTTAAAATAATTGCCATATCAGAAACTTGGCTTGATGAAGATAAAACAACTGAAATGGAAATAGAAGGTTATGAAATGTTTGCAACTAATAGGGAAAACAAAAAAGGAGGGGGGGTTGCAATATACCGTATTTTCACGACCATTCGGCGCACCGTATGGTTGGGCGCAGTCTCATTAATGGGTGCTATTTCTGTATTTGACACATAGACAAAACACACTGAATTATTGGGCGCAGTTTTACAGTGGTAAAACATACGCCAGCTTAAACATACGGCATGCATGCGCGCATGCTAAAAACACGTTAGCTTATAGCATACGGTAGCATGCCAAGAAATACGGATACAAGCTAAAAACACGTTTTAAAAAGGCAACGGAAGCAAAACTGAATTCCGTTGTATTTTATTTAGCCATCGTACAATGTACTCACGTTTTTCCATCAATCATCACCCAGAAATCCATCAAAGTCCTCATCCTCTGTATCAGAATTGAACAATTGTCAGAGTCACTCTCATTGCCATGTGGCTCCACAGAAATGATGCCGGCTTTGCCAAACTCGAACAACAGTGCAAGCAGACACGTTCGTCCAAGCAGCCACAATCCATTCGCAAATTGTGGCGTAACTCGCCCAGCGCTGCCTCTCACTCTTTGTAAAGTTGTGTTTGCCATTGATCATCCATTGTTCCCATGCCGCTCGCAACTTTACTTTGAACGCCCGGTCGCAACTTTGCTTTGAACGCCCGATTGATGCCGATGTCCAACAGTTGAAGTTCTTTAGTCAAGCCTCCGGGAATAACGGCAAGCTCAGAGTTCATTTGCTTGACTTGGTTTTTCATCGCTGCTGTGAGATGGGCACGCATGCCAAAAGCATAACCGATGGCTTGAAGTTTGAACTGAGCTTCGTAGGTGTGTCTCTTTGTCGAATTTATTTTCGGGGGTTCTTAGAAACCAAAACCGAAGTTGTTTTGCAACAATGCACATAGCCACACTCTAGACAGGTGTTGGTACCTGCTTGGGGCGTCCCTTTAGCGTCCACTTACACGCCCACCCTTCACTCATTGGCGGACTTCTTCGCCGCATGCCTGTCCTCACTCACGTCTGCCTTTTCTCTCTCTCTCTCCATATATGTCTATATACACGCCCACCCTTCACTGATTGGCCGACTTCTTTGCCGCATGCCTGTCCACAGTCACTTCCGCCTTTTCTCTATATAAACAGCGTGTCGGCTGTCAGTCAGGCTTTGGAACTCAGCGCATACACAAGACGCTCCGTATCATAAGGCGTCCTGTCCATTTTGGAGAAAATTTGAGACTTTTAATGGCGCCTTATAGTCCAAAGTAAAGTTGCGACCGGGCATTCAAAGTAAAGTTGCGAACGGCATGGGAACAATGGATGATCGATGGCAAACACAACTTTACAAAGAGTGAGAGGCAGCGCTGGGCGAGTTACGCCACAATTTGCGAATGGATTGTGGCTGCTTGGACGAACGTGTCTGCTTGCACTGTTGTTTGAGTTTTGGGCATTTCTGTGGAGCCACATGGCAATGAGAGTGACTCTGACAACGAGAGGGAACACGGCGTTTTTGATGGATTACCGGTACTTGCACAATTGTTCAATTCTGATACAGAGGATGAGGACTTTGATGGATTTCTGGGTGATGATTGATCGAAAAACGTGAGTACATTGTACGATGGCTAAATAAAATACAACGGAACTCAGTTTTGCTTCCGTTGCCTTTTTAAAAACGTGTTTTTAGCTTGTATCTGTATGTCTTGGCATGCTACCGTATGCTTCAAGCTAACGTGTTTTTAGCGTGCGCGCATGCATGCCGTATGTTTAAGCTGGCGTATGTTTTACCACTGTAAAACTGCGCCCAATAATACAGTGCGTTTTGTCTATGTGTAAAATACAGAAATAGCACCCATTAATGAGACTGCGCCCAACAATATGGTGCGCCGAATGGTCGTGAAAATACGGTAAATTGTTTTTAAAATTGAGAACTGAAGAAGCAGAAAAAAAATATAAGACCTATAAAAATAAACTAGTAAATATTATAAGAACCAGTAAAAGAGATCATTATCATGCACTATTAGAGCAGAATAAAAGTAACACACAAGAAATATGGAAAATACTTACCCAAGTAATCAGAAATAGTCCTAAAAAAATGGATTATCCAGAGTATTTTATCAAAGGCAAAAATACTATTTTGGAAAAAACTGCAGAAATAGCAACTGAATTTAATGAGTATTTTGTCAACATCGGTAGTAACCTAGCAAAACAAATTCCTGATCCAACAAACTTGTTTGAAATAGATAGATACGTAGAAAAAAACTCCTCCACGATGTTCCTTACTGCTGTAAAACAAGAAGTATCAAATATTATAAAAACTTTTAAAAATAAAAAGTCAACTGATTGCTTTAATATTGATATGACAATAATAAAGCAGATTATAGAATATGTAGTGCGACCTTTCACGCACATATGCAACCTGTCATTCAAAGCTGGTATCTTTCCATCAAAAATGAAAATTGCTAAAGTTATTCCAATCTATAAAAGTGGAGAAAGACATCTGTTTACAAATTATAGACCAATATCACTACTACCACAATTTTCAAAAATATTAGGAAAACTATTTTCTCGCAGACTTGATAGCTTTATACAAAAGCATGCGCTGTTAAGTGAGAATCAATATGGCTTCAGGGAAAAACGGACCACCTCAATGGCAGTTATGGAGTTTGTGGAAGCAATAGCCACTAATATAGACAACAAAGAATTTACTGTTGGGGTTTTCCTAGATCTAAAAAAAGCTTTTGACACAATAGATCACAGTATATTATTGAAAAAACGAGAACGATATGGCATTAGAGGTGGAGCTTATAAATGGATAAAAAGTTATTTAGAAAACAGATATCAGTACGTGCAGCTCAACAATAAAAACACGAATCAACTGAAAATCACTCACGGAGTTCCTCAGGGGTCAGTGCTTGGTCCAAAACTATTCATCTTATATATAAATGATATCTGCAAGGTCTCAAAACAATTTAAATGTGTCCTATTTGCTGATGATACAACTTTCTACTGTTCTGGAATAAATCTGAAACAGCTCCTGACAACCGTAGAAAACGAATTAAACAAATTAAAAAACTGGTTCGACAGAAATAAATTGTCACTTAACCTGAAAAAATCGAAGTTAACTGTTTTTGGCACAAGACCAATCAAACACCAAGCTAAAATTATGGTAAACTCAATTGAGATAGAAAGAGCGTATGAAACCAAGTTTCTCGGATTAGTAATAGACTCAAAACTATGTTGGAAGCCACATATCGATAACGTAAAAAGAAAAATAGCCAAAACCGTAGGGATCCTCTACAAAACCAAGGAAGTGCTAAATAAGAGATCTTTGTACACATTATACACTTCATTATTATTACCATATATGACCTACTGTGTGGAAATATGGGGAAATGCCTGCAAAACAAACACACTCCCTATTCTCAACCTACCAAAAAAAGCAATTCGAATTATTAATAGATCAAAATATACGGAACCCACAAATCCACTATTTATCAAATTAAATACGATGAAATTTTATGACCTGGTTGACTTTAAAATCGCCCAATTAATGTACAAAGCACACAATAACCTGCTCTGCCAAAACATTCAGAAGTTTTTCGAAATTCGAGAAAGCAGCTCTGATTTAAGAGGTACCAACTTATTCAAAAAACTCAAAACAAGAACAAACATCAAGCAAAGAAGTGTATCTATCAAAGGTGTTAATCTGTGGAATAATTTCGAAACGGACCTGAAAATGAATAAATCGCTTGCTGAGTTCAAAAACAAATTCAAAAAAATAGTACAAACAACCTACATCAATCAGAGTTGAAATGATAAATTCTAAACATTAAATATAATGATAAATCAGAACTAAGTTGATAAATAGAGAAAGGTATTGAAATATCCATTATGAATACAAGAGAAAATTGACACAAGAGTGCCAGGGTGTGGATTTATATAATCCCGATACAAACCAAAAGTTGTAAAAATATCACGGTTAAGGGTAAAGTATGAGCCGTAAAGGAGACTTCTTTCTTCTTACTTTTTTTCTTTTCTGATTGATATAAAAATGATTTATTAGATATAAACACATAACGGGGTAGGACTAGATACGTTTTTTACTTCTTCCTACTCCCTTGAACATAATAACTGTGTTGAATGAAGACTGATTTCTTTCTTTTTACTATTTTATCTAGCTTATTTTCTGTCAAATCATTACTGTATATGTTTTATGTTCAATAAACAACAACAAAAGACTAAGAGCCATTTTTTACTGTGTTCCTGTAAACACATGGGCACACATAAACATCACCCCATCCCTTCCTAACACACACACACACACACACACACACACCTCTGCTCAGACAGATTTATTGTCACACACCAACATGATAATGACAGAAATTGACTCATACAGTACTAAGACCACAGGCCAGTCATTTTCAACAATGAATATTGTGTGCACTGTTTCTCACACACACACAAACTCTCAGTTCAACCAACCACAGTACATGAGTACTAGATTCAGTTGTGATGTTTCAATCCTGATGACGTTAGCTTTATTTATAAAACAATTTTTTAAAAATAAAGCATAGCATTCATAGTAAGATAAAGTATTTTGTATTTTCTGGAAGGTGGGGGTTTTTCTCAATAATAATTATTTCAAAGAACACCGGTTGAGATTTACAGCATTTACCAAAAAGTACAAAACAGGAACATGTCCCAAAAAAATTTTTTTTTCTTTCTTGGCCATGTTGAGAAACTCATCATCTTAAAGTATTTATGTCCAAACTGGCAATGAACTAATGAAAAATAACAAAGCAATGGGCAAACACTCATACAATTAGAATACCTCCTCGAAAAATATGGATATATGTAAAGAGGCTTCAGGTGTGTGTGCGCGTGTGTGTGTGTGTGTGTATGTGTGGGTGTGCGCCTCGGTTATTTTGCTCAGACAATGGGGTCGGACCAATAAAATCTCAGAGGCAAAAGAAATTAGATTTTCCAGGAGCATCGCTGCAGAGAAAGATGTGGAAAAAAGAGCAATCTGTTATCTGTCAGGTCATTAAGTTTTCACTGTGTTCCGTCACTTAACCATGACTCATCTTATTCAAAGTCACACTCATTCCTGTTGCAAAACTTTTTTGTAAAGGATCAAAAATATTTGGCCATCGAAATGTATCATTACAATCCTGACACACAGTGGGAAATACCATTGTAACGGTGCCATGAAAAAGTATTTGTCCCTTCCTGATTTCTGTGTTCTTTGCATATTTATCACACACAAAGATTTAAATTCATCAAACCAATTTTAATATCCCACAGATACATCCCTAATAAATACAAAATGCAATTTCTAAATGACAATTTAATTAGGCACAACAGCAACAAAAAATCCAAACCTAACTGTCCCGGTGTGAAAAAGTAATTGTCCCCTGCACCGAATAATGGGTTGTGCCAGCTTTGGCAGCAATAACTGAAATCAAGCGTTAGAGATGGTGGAGATTGGTGATGAGTCTTTCACATCGCTGTGGAGGATTTTGGACCTCTTTCCTTCACAGAATTGCTTGAACCTTGCCGTATTGGACAGTTTTCGAGCATGAATTGCCTTTTTAAGGTCACACCACAGCATCTCAATTGGATTCAAACACGGACTTTGACTTGGCCACTCCAAAACCTTTGTTTGTTTGTTTTTTTTCAGCCATTCAAAGCTGGACTAGCTGGTGTGTTTCGGATCATTCTCCTGCTGCATCGTACAAGATCGCTTGAGTTTGAGGGCACAAACTGATTGTCGGACATTCTCCTTCAGGATTTTCTGGAAGACGGCAAAATTCATTGTCCCATCAATCAGAACAAGTTGTCCTGGTCCTGAAGTAGCAAAGCAAACACAGACCATCACATTGCCACCACTATACTTCACTGTTGGCATATTGTTCTATTCAATCAAATGCTGTGGAATTTATACCCCAGACCTAACGGGCCTTACTTCTTCTAAAAACTTCATTTGTTGACTTGTCAATCCACAGAATGTTTTTCCAAAAGTCTTGAGAATCATCAAGATGTCTTTTGGCAAATGTGAGAAGAGATTTTCTCTACTTTTTAGACAGCAATGGTTTTCGCCTGGGAACTCTCACATGGATGTCATTTTGGGCCAGTGTTTTTCTTCTGGTAGAGTCATGAACATTGACTTAAACTGAGGCCAGTGAGGTCTGGAGTTCTTTAGGTGTTGTTTTAGGTTCTCTTGCAACCTCCTGGGTGAGTCATCCTCGCACTCCTCAAGTCATTTAAGCTGGTCGACCACTCCTGGGAATGTTGCCACTGTTCCCAGTTTTATCCATTTGTGGATAACGGCATTGATGCTGGTTTGCTGAAGCCCCAGAGTTTTGGAAATTGCATTGTAACCTTTTCCAGAATGACAAAATTCAATAACGTTTTTTTAAAATTTCTTTTTGAATTTCTTCGGATGATGGAATGATGCATTAGTTTCGTGAGACCTTGTAGCCAACTTCACTTTGTCTGACAGATTCTAATTATGTGATTTTTTTGATTCAACAAATGTGGTGCTAGGGTGTTGCATTTAAAATTGAACTTAGCTTTCCCAAAACTGTCATTTATCACAGTTACTTTGTGATTTAACAGGCGAGAGGACAGGTAGTTTAGGGTGGAGAACTGGTCCACTGTTCCATGGCTGGGATGAAAACCACTTTGCTCCTCCTGAATCTGAGATTCGCCATCTCAACAACTTTCCTCTCTGGCATCCCTGTATAGACCTGACCCGGGGGGCTAAGGAGGATTCCTCGGTAGTTGGAACACACCCTCTTCTCCCCTTCTTAAAAAGAAGGACCACCAACCTGGTCTGAAAATCCAGAGACACTGTACACGATGTCCACACAATGTTCTAGAGCCATGTCAACCAGGACAGACCCACAACATCCATACCCTTTAGGGAACTCTGAGCGGGTTGTGTCCACCTTGTTACCAAAGAGCTTTTTTTAACCAATTCAGTGACTTCAACCCTAGAGATAAGGGAGCCCACCTCAGAGTCACCAGGGTCTCTCTCCTCAAAGGAAGGCGTGTTCCCTTCAACGTATTGCCCCACCATCTCACAACTTGAGTCAAAGTCGGCAGTGCCCTATCTCCACTATACAGTGTTAATGGTGTACTGCCTCCCCCTTCTGAGAGGCCAGATGGTGGACTACAATTTCCTTGAAGTCGTCCAGAAGTAGTTTTCCATGGCCAAGCCAAATTCCTCCCATGCTCGGGTTTTTGTCTTGGCAACCGCTAAAACTACATTCTGGCCAGTTGGTGGGACTGTAAGCTCTTTCTGACGGGGGATTTTGACAGTCAAGAATGGCCTGGTGCTAAGTGCACATATGGACACCCTTATGTTTGAAATTGGTGTTTGTTATGGACAAATCCAGAAACAGAACACGCCTCTTGGACTGATTGGGGGCAAGGCGTTCCTCCCATTCACACCCTCTGCATCTCACTCTCATTGCCCATGTGAGCTTTGAAGTCTTTCAGCAGAATGAGGGAGTCCCTAGGGCTCTCCACCACACCATCCAAGGTCACGAAAAAGGGTGGATACTCTGAGGTGCTGTTTGGTGCATTCGCACAAACGACAGTCAGAACCTGTCCCCCCACCCGAAGGCAGAGAGCGGTGACCCTTTCATCCACTGGTGTGGAGTCTCACCGTGGGCAACTACAGAGTAGATTAGCGTCCAACAGCTCTTGAGAGGACGTGGATCCGAGCCCAAGCTGTGTGTGGAGGCGAATACGAAAATGGCTATTCGGATTTTTTCTGCCTCGCACACCAGTTTGGGGTCCTTCTTTGCCAGAGAATTGAGATACCATGTCCCTAGAACTAGCTTCTGTAACTGGGGATTGGATCGCCACGGTCCTCGCCTTTGACCACCACCTAGCTTGATTACGCACTCGACCAATTTGGCCCCTCCCGTAGGTGATGCACTCATGAGAAGGGGGACCCACATTGCCTTTTAGGGCCGCACCCAGCCAGGCCCCATGGTAGTAGGTCTGGCCACCAGGCATTTAGCAGAGAGCCCCACTTCCAGGCCTGGTTCCCGAGGGAGGCCCCGGTGATCCGCATCCAGGCAAGGGAAGCTGAGCTTCTTTTTTCTTACTTTTTTTCTTTTCTGATTGATATAAAAATGATTTATTAGATATAAACACATAACGGGGTACGACTAGATAAGTTTTTTACTTCTTCCTACTCCCTTGAACATAATAACTGTGTTGAATGAAGACTGATTTCTTTCTTTTTACTATTTTATCTACCTTATTTTCTGTCAAATTATTACTGTATATGTTTTATGTTCAATAAACAACAACAACAACAACAACAAGCTCCATATATTGTACTCATAATAAGGGGTCTTTTGAGGCATGCTTTGTCCGGTCCCTCAACTTGGACCCTTTTGCCAGGGTGACCCTGCCACGGGCAAAAGGCTCCAAACAACATTGGGGTACACAAACCCCTCCACCATGGTAAGGTGACGGTTCACGGAGGGGATGGTGTTTATTTTTTATTATTATTATTACTATTATTGATATATTTTGAATAAATACATAAGATAATATATAATTTGTTAGATAATTATTCCACTTATGATTATGAGTAGGCATTTCACATATATGAAAAGTATATGTAAAATTATTACATACTATAACTTACAAGGTGATGTAAGCATATTTATGCAGAAATATATATTAATTTACGTGAAAAATATATCAATACATGTTCACAATAATTATATATTCACAGTAAGTATAATGAAATACTCTAATGTTCAATGCCTGTAATATATTTTAAAATATTCAACAATACAGTACATCAACATAGTTTACATACCGGTAATCTGACTAAAATTTAGTAACTCTTGAGCATGTTTTCCAACAGAGAGCAACAAAATATAATTTAAATAATAAATAAAATATTTTCAAAAGGATAACTGTCCTTTCTTGTCATGAAATAAAACAATGCAAAATACATTAAAATAAAAAATATACATGTATAAAAAGAAGGAAAAGCTAGAGCTGTGAGCAGCTATGGCAGGCCCAATGAGTGTGCAAAGTTAGTTGTGTTTTCATGCGTGTTTACGCCCCCACAAAAAGTGATTCCTTGTGGAAAAATAAATCCAAATAATAACTGGGACTGTGAGCATTTATGAAGGGCCTTCACAACCCCGGCCACTTTCGTGTACTGGCATGTTGGGATACTGGCACATGGGAATTTGAATTTGCGGAAAATGGTACAATAAATCTCTAAGATATGGATTTTCTGTTTTTGCCATGTTTAGATGCTATCTGTGGTCTCTTCCCAAGGTTTCTTCTTGTTCCTTGAAACCAGGTTTTGAGATTTTCCTTATCCAGTTGGGGTTTGAATCATGGAATGCTGCCAATAATTCTCAATTTGGGGCCTGTGAAACCTGCCAGACTGTTTTGTGAGTAAAAACTACACAAATAAAGAAAAAAGCTGACTTAATTTTACTCTTGCATCTTGTGTAGGTTTTAACTCCTGGTTAGTTTTGGTTGGCAACGGGCACAAATCCATGGGAAATAAGCCCCAATCTCTTCAGCTGCACATATACATAAATTACCTGTTCATGAACATAGCATGAAAACAAAATGGCATTCACTGCTAGCAAAGAAAACGGCATGCTTTTCAACATATTTTGAAGAGAAAATATCTGGAGACGTTTTTGTGCATTCTTAGGCCTTCAAAAATAAACTTGCTTTCTTGTTAAACTGTGTTGCGATGGCAGCAGCATGTGACAAAATGAAACGTTTCCAGGAAATTCCTTTAGAAATTCCTTGAGAAGAACCAGCCAAACTTTGAAGCACATCAGATTAAATCTCTTGGAGGAGGTAAATAACAGACGATCTCTTGAAAAGGTGAACAATGAAACAAATTTTGAAGATAATTTAAAAAATATAAATTAAAAAAAAGGTATGGCTCAAAGACAATCTCTCTTGCAGGTCTTGGGCTGTTACATATGCCTCACAATTTTCGTAAACCTCGGTGAAAAATAGAATGGTGGCTGGATTGTTAACTATTTGTAGCTTTGTGTTGGTGAGCCATTTTATTTTATTTTTTTACAATATCACAATAACCCCCTAAAATACATAATTTTGCCAGCCTGGTGTGTGTGTAAACATCCATGTTTCACTCTTGTATAGACCATCAAAATCAGCATACATACTCATGGCAAACAACACATCACCACAGCAACAGCAGGGGTCCAGGCCTGGCTCTCAAACCGTATCAATTGGGTGACGTTAGAGGGTGAGAAAAGCAAGAAAAAAACTTCAAGGAAGGTGTGCCGCAGGGATCTGTCCTCTCACCACTGTTCTTCCTGTTCTACATCGCCGATCTAGAGGCCAGGAGGACCTCAAGTCAGCATGTTTGCAGATGATGTGGCGATCTGGGTCCAGGACAAAGACCTGTTGGTGGATGAGGTGAAATTGCAGCTGGCTCTAGATGCAGTGTTCCAGTGGAGCCTTAAGTGGAAAATGACACTGCTCAGAAATCGGAATGTAGCTTCTTCAGCATGAACTCCCAGGAGGCGAGCTGGTGCCCAAACCTCAAGCTAGACGGCCAACTGGTCCACTATAACACCAACCCTAAGTTCCTGGGCGTGACTTACAATCGGCAGCTGACCTTCAACCTGCATGCTTCAGTTGTGCGGAATAGGCTAAAGCGACAGGCAAGAGCGCTGAGGGGATTGGCTTCGACCAACTGGGGGTATGATAAGTCCACACTGAGATCAACGAACATCGCCACAGGTCACTCGCAGATCGAGTATGCTGGTGCTGCCTGGCCGCCATGGATCTCAAAAACCACAATGCAGAAACTTGAAACCTGCCGAAGATATGCTGGAAGAGCGATAACCGGGCAACTCATGACCACATCAACTGAGGCGCGGGAGGATACCACCGTAGGCGGTAGCGGTGTAATAACCACTACTGGCCCACCGAGTGACCTGACGGTCCTCCAATCCTATGCAATGCCAGCCGAAAGATGGTGCTCTTCGTTCCAGGCAGAGGAGAGGGCAATCAGAGCAGCTTCTACTAGAAGAACCGAAGTGGAAAGAAGTCCAGCTTGTAACCGATAGTCAGTCGTGCGTCCTAAAACTCCAAAATCTACACCCCTCCAGCGTAACGCTGAATGAGGACAAAACCGAAATCCTCAAATCCCTGGCTCTTCTGCATGAAAGGGGCTGCCGCGTTACCTTCACATGGTCCCCTGGACATGGTGGAATCCCTGGGAATGACCTAGCTGACCACTCTGCAAAGGAAGACACGGCCCTTGAGCAAGACGAGGTCACCAACCATTACGACTCGGCCAAGGCAGCCATTCGCCGGGCTACCAGAGGGCCACCAATTCAACACGAAAGAATGAGGCAGGTGTACGGAGAAAGTGGCGAAAAATTCATCCGTGTGAAAGAGGCAACTTTATCCAGGAAGGAGCAGACTACCTTTAGCCGACTACGAAGTGGTCATCACCCAGAACTAAAATATTGGCTCCACAAGATTGATCGAGCTGAGGATACGGTCTGCAGAAAATGCGGGATCGGGGATGAAACAGCAGAGCACGTGTTCAACTTCCCAAGTATCCACAGGACTGCCGAAATGATCCCCCCAGACATCCTAACCACCGACCCTGGACTCGCCCTCAGGACCTGAGAGAGGTGGAAACAAAGGCCTGACTTACCAAAGGTGACGAAACCTGGGGATCCGAGTAGACAATAACCCTACAAAACCCCTGACTTGTGTACTGAACAACAACAACAGCATTCTATGAACTAAAAAGGTGTCTTTTACTTTTCATCTCGTACGTCTCTCGATGAAACACTTACAGTTTAGAGTCTTGATCAATCTAGCATACATGTGCTTGGAATGGTTTTGGCATGAGATTATGCAAATTCCACACATGAAGGCCTGTCTTCAAACCCCCAACCTCTAAAGTGTGAGGCAGACATGCTAACGGCGCTCTTTCACCACACTGCCTAATAAGGGAAGAAGTTGATTTTCTCGAAATGTTCATTCGAAGTATGAAATGATGAGACAAGTTTCATGGCTGATGAAATCATACTGAGAGATATTATAATGAGAATGAATCCCTTGTTCCTCAACATAATAGGCTTCTTGCATGAGCCACGTCTTACTTTTTATCATGTAATATATCGCTGATGTTCATAATGTTTCTTTCTTTCCTTCTTTGGGCCATTCACATGATTCATTTATAGTTCCTGGCAGGGAAGCAGTCTATTAGACACATACATAGCGGGTTCTCCCCCGTGAGCTCATTAGTAAACTGGCCCGAACGGCCCAAGT
The DNA here is from genome assembly GCF_054856545.1 of Hippocampus guttulatus. Taxonomy (NCBI): domain Eukaryota; kingdom Metazoa; phylum Chordata; class Actinopteri; order Syngnathiformes; family Syngnathidae; genus Hippocampus; species Hippocampus guttulatus. The sequence goes on from NC_141266.1 coordinate 4,125,458, forward strand.
AATGCTGAAAAAGACCATTGTACTGACTCCCAAAGGGGTATCAGTGGAATAATTATGTTGTGGTGCTACCAAATCCCTCGGCGTTGATTACACAATGTGATGGATTTTATTGGCTTAATAGGTTGGTTGTTGAATCCGTTGTGCCGTGTCTAAATAAAGATGGATCACAGCCTCACAGAGGCATTGTAAAATGTCAGATGTGCTTAAGCCAGCTGTGTTTATGTTGTTATTGCTTGAGAGAGTTCCTGCATCAATTTCTTATGGTTAATCCCAAAGATATTTGATGGGGTTTGAGGTCAAGGTTATACGGTTTTTCAAACCGAACATGTCCAAGCATGCATTTATAGGACTTGAATTGTGCAACATGACACTGTCATAGCGCGGCTGGTTGTTCGTCAATGTATGCCCTGTGATTGCCTGACAACCAGTTCAGGGTGGCCCTCGCCTACTGCCCGAAGACAGCTGGGATAGGCTCCAGCATGCCCGCGACCCCCTCGAGGATAGGCAGATCAGAGAATGGATGGATTGTGACCGAGTGGTTATGGGTACATTCCATACATTACAGGTGTGCATATCCTAACCTTTTCATTCACTTTATGTGTGGTGATTGGATTTGCTACATGACCTCAAAGATGACAACAAGACGATACCCAGCACAATGGGACAGTTTAACAACTCTAACTTCAGAACTGTACTTCCAAAATACATACCGGTACCTAAATACTGTAAACAGTGGTTCTTAACCTGGGTTCGATCGAACCCTAGGGGTTCGGTGAATCGGTCTCAGGGGTTCGACGGAGCCTCTGCCATGGAGGTTAAGACACACCCGACTCAAGATGTCAATTAGTTATGACATCGTGGCTGCAAATGGCTGGCTGCAGATGATCACATTACATTGCTTGTTCAATCAGTGCTGCGGGAAATTTTGTTCGCTCAATCGTCACCGTGTGACTGTCTGATAGCATGTCATACAATTTAAGAAACCTCAACTTATGCCATGTAATTTTATTTACTTTTATCTGGTTTGAATAAATGTGTTTTTTTTAATGTCTTCAATTTGTAAAAAAAAAAATCATATAAAATAATATATGGAATAAAAATAATAATAATAATAATTAAATGATGTGGAAAACAATTGTAAATAGCACTGTGACTTATCCATTTTGTATTTATATTGCACTTAATTGAACGGTGCTTGTTTTTTTCTTCTTTCTTCTTTCTACCCAGAATCTTGCTGCTGTAGACTGTAAATTTCCCCAGTGTGGGACAAATAAAGGATATCTTATCTTATCTTATCTTAAAGTTGATGTTTTTTTGCAAATGATAATTAACTAATTTTATGGCTGCAACACGTTTCATAGAAGCTGGGACAGGGTCATGTTTACCTCTGTGTCACATCACCTTTTCTTTTAACAACATTCAATAAACGTTTGTTTGTGAACTGAAGACAGCGGCCCGGTGGGCGAGTGGTTAGCGAGTCCGTCTCACAGTGCAGAGGTACCAGGTTTAATTCCAGCTCCGGCCTCCCTGTGTGGAGTTTGCATGTTCTCCCCGTGCTTGTGTGGGTTTTGTCCGGGTACTACGGTTTCCTCCCACATTCCAAAAACATGCATGGCAGGTTAATGCAACACTCTATATTGTCCCTAGGTGTGAGTGTGAGCGCGGATGGTTGTTCGTCTATGTGTGCCCTGCAATTGGCTGGCAACTAGTTGAGGGTGCCCCCCGCCTATGGCCCGAAGACAGCTGGCATAGGCTCCAGCACACCCCACAACCCTTGTGAGCGGATCCGAAGATGGATGGATGGATGTACTGAAGACACTAATTGTTGAAGCTTTGGAGTTGGAATTCTTTCCCATTTTTGTTTGATGTACAGCTTCAGCTGTTCCACAGTTCGGGGTCTCCATCTTTGTATTTTACGCTTCATAATGCACCACATTATGAAGCACCCAGAGTCTTAAGTTGCACTTAGAGTCAAACTGTATTCACTGACATTGGTTTTCTGAAGTGTTCCTGAGCCGATGTGGTGATACCCTTTCCCCGTTGATGTTGGTTTTTGATGCAGTGCCGCCTGAGGGATCAAAGGTCACGGGCATTCAGTGTTGGTGTTCGGCCTTGCTGCTTAAATGCAGTGATTTCTCCAGATTCTCTGAACCTTTTGATGATATTATGGACTGGAGATGATGAAATCCCCAAATTTCTTGCAACTGTACATTGAGGAACATTGTCCTTAAACTGTTCCACTATTTTCTCACGCAGTTGTTCACAAAGAGGAGAACCTCACCCCATCTTTGCTTGTGAATGACTGAGCTACTTTTCTATCTAGTCATGGCTCCCACCTGTTCCCAGTTCAGCTGTTCACCTGTGGGATTTTCCAAACAGGTGTTTGATGAGCATTCCGCAACTCTCTCAGTCTTTTTTGCCACCTGTCCCAGCTTTTCTGCGTGTTGGAGCCATAAAATTCAAAGGTAACGATTATTTGTTAAAAACAAAAAAGTTAATCATTTTGAACATTAAGTAGCTTGTGTTTGTAGGGTATTCAATTAACTATAGGTGGAACATGATTTCCAAATCATCGTCTTCTTTTTTTATTCATGTTTCACACAACGGTCGACTTCATTGGAATAAGGGTTGTAAATCAAATGAGTTGATCAAATAACACTGCTTTTTAAATTGCCTAATGCAGTGCTTCCCTAATGATTCATTGAAAGAACAAGTTTGTGATTGATTGTTTCCTAGAGCGAGGGATGCTGAAAAAGGTTGTAAAGTTTTTTTTTGAAAAGCTCAGCTCAGTGTGTGCAAACGTGTAGTACCGGTACAGTAATTGTGCTTCTTTGAATCTGCATTGCATTCATGTAATTTGGTGGAGATAAAGCGAGAGGAAAACACATGTGGAGTATTTTGAAGGTGTTGTGGACACTTGTAATTACCTCTCATTAATTTCAAACCTCCAGCCCAGATTTTGGAGAATGAACAATACAATTGAAGTCCCAAAGAGAACTTTTAATTTGAATGTGCACAAGCAAGAATAAAACAAGTGTGTATTATTTTCATTTACTTTCTGTTTGGCTTGTTTTCTTTTTTCAAACACAATTTTCAGATGAGTATTTTACCAGCTCTCACAGGGCAAATGAGTTGAACCAAAAACAATCCATCTTCTCAGGACGGAGAGATTTAAACAGTTTGAATGTTTTACCTAGTAAAGCTAGTAAATCTCCGAATGAGGACAACAAACTGCTGTCTACAAGATCATACAGTAGATTTATATGTCAACATCTTTGCACCTGGCCTTGGAGTCTCACGCAGAAGGAAACGCGCATCACAGCAAAGCCACATCACATGACTTGATGCTAGGTTTGTGTGTATGCCCTGCACACGCACAAACGTGTGTCTGATGTGGTTTCCCTCTGTAATTACAGGCCTTTTAGAAGGGAGCGCACCTGGTTTTGAATGTGCCTCTATGGCAGCAACACAGACACCATCCATCATCCTCAGACATCACATCTAACACGCCTAATATCCTCAAAGAAAAAGACAGACAGAGGAAGGAAAGCTCAGAGGGCAACAGGAAGAGGGGCAAACAGAAAGATGGGAAAAATGCCAAGTATACACACACACATACACACACAGTCAGGTTGGTCCAATTTGACACTCAGGAATAAAACACAAGGAGGAGACAGGAGACTCAATTCTGGTACCAGGAGGGAACGAGGAGAAGCGTTCTTCATTGCAGGCATAGTCAATTAATGATTGCAAGCATAAGCGTTCTTCTTTGCAAGCATAATCAATTTGTCATGTCAGGCATAAGCGTTCTTCTTTGCGAGCATAATCAATCAATCAATCAATCTAATAAGCGAATGTATGATGACTAAAAATAATCAATCCATCATTCCCCCTGTTCATCCTACATTTGCGCACATCATCACACAGAACCTTCCAGACGGACTTTATTCAGTGGAGTCATGCATATGCAACATAGGTAGACCCAGGGGTTGAAAAGAAAGAGGTTACCACCAGATCAAAAATCAATCCGAAAAAGAACCCAGGAAAAAATGGTAAACATCGTCCACGACATCTTGTTATGTAAATGAAAACAAGTCACCATAACCCGAGTTGTTTTCCACATCAGAATCACTGCCATCCAAAGTAACAGCAGAGGTTACAGTCCATTCACTTTAGACGTCGTGGGTGCCATAACCGTAGTGATAAATTGGATAAGCAGAGCTTTTGATACAGGGACCGCAGCAAATCCACACAATGTCAAGATAGCTGAGAGAAAAGAATTTAAAAGATTAAGACATAACATACCAGTATGTTACGTGACAAAGGTCTTACTCCATAACTCTGATGACAAGGGCGTGGTCACGCCGGAGCGATCCGGGTCAGTGTTGCGGGGCCCTCAGGGCGTGGTTGAACAGCACCGCTCACCACATACCGCACACGCTCGATTGGCCTCAGCCAAGAGCACATTGACCGCTATGCGGTCCCGGAACACCATCAGAGAGGTGACTGTCAATGTTGTTTTACTTCCAATCGCCAAAAAGGCTCCCTCAGTATAATTTGCAAGCTTCTGGACACTGTAGTGGAGGTAGCAGATCCCGTCAGCACGTTTATAAAAATGGACCCCCACCGTGCAGCAACCTGGTTAACCAATTTATACTCATCTGGTACGCCACGAGGAACCCCAATTACACCAACGTAGGTGGAATCTCAAATATCCTCTCCTGTGGACGAAAAATAGTCATTGGTAAAAGCAGTGACACCAATGCGCAAACACCAGTGACAACCCTTAACGCAGAGCTCTCTCATGATTTTTCGCAAAGAAAAGGAAAAACTCTCGAAATCAGTAGAAGTACACTACTGCATTACATTGTATCCGCATTAACATAAAATAAAAATAAAATAACAAAAGAAAGAAATATAGTTCAACTTTCAGCAGAGAATAACTATATTAACGTCGGGTTGTTTTCTTTTTTCCTTTTACCATCAAAGAAAAGATCCTAAACGCATAAAATCACCTAAGAAATGTATTTAAAATCCGTATCTGAACCATTATGACCAAATTAATGCACCATTTGAACTAGAAATAAATCAATAAACAGTAATAAATTCAATTTCAGCCGAGCAACATCAACAGAGGAGCACAATACACAAATCACTTCAACCTCCAAAACAAACCCGAATAAAACAAGTCGTGCTCTTTTTTATCACTCTTGGTGTGTTTACTCCTCAATTTTTATTTATTTTTTCATAATGAGATCGACGAGATCGATTATAAATAAAATAATCTTGCCTCCAAAACAAAAATGTATACAACAATTTGTGCCGAAATGTGTTTTTTCTTTTCTTTTCCCGAGATCATCTAGATCACAGGTGTCAAAGTCGAAACCCCACATAAATTTATGTGGCCCGTGAAAGCAATTCACGCGCATCAACTCCCATGAACCCTGCTAAAATTTGTACCGAAATCTCAAAATTCTATATAAATAATGTCGAGATTTTGTGATAATTTTGTTACCTGTTAACACTCACTCAAACAATAATTGAACAAAATATGACTGGTTTCAGAACTGGCAATTCATTCATATGTTGTTGTTAGTAAATAATTTCATCATTGTATTTCTGATATTCACTGCATGTACATCACTTTGTATACATCGATGGTTGATTTAAGTTGCTCTATAAACACAGTTGAGTTGAGTTGTACAATTAATAAAATATAACCATTTAATCAAATTTCACCGTCGTACCGGCCCACCGAAGGAAGGTGTAATCCCAAAGTGGCCTGTGACAAAAATGAGTTTGACATCCCTGGGCTAGATCTATTAGCAAAATGTAGGTTATTATTAACAAATACATCCCCTTTCACATGTGCTAACGGAGAGCACAAACACCATTAAAAAAAGGAGAAAATCAGCACAGTTGTCCATATGTCAGTGTGATAATATAACAGGAAACGACATGCCACCACTGATACTCTAGCATGTCGACAGAAACACACCCTAAATGAGTGCAAAGGTGTCTTGAAACTTCTTCCGCCGGTTGTTTGAGGTTCCCAGTAACTAAAATACTGTGCCCATCGCGTCACCGGACTTCGCTCACCTTCCTCAGTGGATGTTTCTATCGAGATGACCTTTTTACAATGTCCGTCAATCGGTGTGGTCAGCAACACTTCAAAGAAGTACAATGTTTCTTTTTCATGTTTCGAATCAGAGCCAGGTCTGCTGGAACCACCATTTTGTCCTGCTGTGAAAAAGCACAATCGTCCGACGGCAAACTCAATTCATTTTTTTTTTCTAAACTTTCTCACATATAGTCAGCCAAATTAGCTTCATTTCCCAGTTCACAATTGTGTAGAAAATATCAGTAATTTATATGGTCTCCCAAACAATATTTCAAACAAAGAAGAAGACACCATTCTCGTAATATTGACATATAAATCAATTCAATTTCAATCCAAATTCAATTCAATTTCTTTAATTGAATATTAACCATATAATTTCATACTTGCTACCAATCGTGCAGATTGTGGATGGCAGGAGCAATAGTGTCTCAAATAAAATGTGAAACATGCATTCTATTTGATCAATTTTTGACCCATTTTGGAAAAGCCTCAACCAAACCCAGGCAATATGGCAATTCAACGAAACCCATGTGCATTACCTGAAATGGAAATGTAGCTCGATATGTAGCGTATTAAAACATCGGTTAACACCATAGGTTGTATAATGTTTCCGAACCAGAGACACCATTCCCCCCGCCAACGCGTGAGATAAGCCCTGTCTTGCAATATAGCTCTGTTGTTTTTCGCCACATTCTTCGTCAACCGATTGGAATTTGTTGCCGCATATTAAACAGACGTGAACTTAACCCAAAACGTTATCATGTTGCTGATAGTCGGCAAGTCCCCCCTCTCAAAAAAAACAAAACAGAAGCTGCACCCTTTGCTGCTACGCTGCCGTGTGTGCCGCGCACGTAAATACCACAACTTGATACAATAACGAACAGCATTCGTCATACTGATTTATCAATACTTCACGTGCTATACAACATACCCTAATTCACAAGGCGCATTCACAACTTGTCTTACTGTTTATTGTGCATGTTAAATTGCTCCATGTACAGCACTTTGTATGCAGCGATGGCTGTTTGAAAGTGCTCTATAAATACTGTTGACTTGACTTGACTTGACAACAACCGCGGCCCTAACAAAGAAAGTAAAAAGTAAATATTTTCTTTTTTATTCTTCAGCCAATTCCTAACAATCACGTTGGCCACCATGGTGACCAGAAAATGTGCGACCCACTTGCTGCGTTCAAAAACATGTACAAAAGCAAACCGCAAAATAACTATACAAATCAGTCTTAAGCCAATAAACTGACGAGATGTCGTAACGTAATGGGGCACCAATTTCGAGCAAGAGAGAAAAGTGATGCACAAATATGCCAGTGTATGTGCTCAAACAGTATGTGTACAAACCGAAAGTCGTATAAACCTACTCAAAAATAGCCCGCAAAATGTGTTTGTTTATATCTAGATTTCTTCCTACGCCCGTCAAACCGAGATATACACAAAAACGACCCGTTACTATATTAAGTAATTCATTCAATCATTAATTTTCCGACCCGCTTCATCCTCACGAGGTTCGCGGGGTGGAGCCTATCCCAGCCATCTTCGGGCAGTAGGAGGGGGACACCCTGAACTGGTTGCCTAACAATTACAGGGCACACAGACACAAGCACAACCACCCAAGCCCATGCTCACACCTAGGGACAATTTAGAGTTTTCAACCAGCCCGCCATGCATGTCATTGCAATATTAATATTAAACAAATCAAAACACACAAAGAACGAGAGATAGGATGAGACGAGTTTGTTGTACTTCCTCCTACAACCTCTCAAATCACTATTACCCGTTTACATTCCCAACAAACAAACAAACACCCTTCAGGAAGCGATAACGATGTAACAGGGTTAAGCACTGGGCACTTTTCCAGTGTAAAATGGGATCGACATTACAACATAGCCATGCAAAATAAATGCCACGCAGGCGACAAAAAACCTCATGCTAGTGTGCAGCAGCTCATCCTTTTTTTTTCCTAGCACTCTTCCAGCATGCAGAGTTCACACCATACACAGCTCAAGGTTGCCAAGTGGCTTATCTACACCGCAACTGTCTTTGGCAAACACCACCTAGGGTGTGATTTTCAAAAATGCCGCTGCTGACCTTAAAACGTGCAGTCATTCTAAGTTAACGAAGCCAATTTTAAATTCTCCACACGCGACCTAGAAACATAAACATTGATGAAATCTGGAAGATTTTGCTCTCAGCCTGTGTATGCACAAATGAGACATGGCTTAAAATCTTACGTTTTTTTTTTCATGACTCAAACCAACATGAATTTGTATGTTAGACGATATGATTGGTAGTTCATAGCTTCAACTCTAGTCATTAAATTTCATGATGAGGGAAGGCACCACACAATCCAAGGATAGCAAAGTTGTAACTGAATTTACATAATTTCATGACACAAGACCATCATTTCTCCCACATCAGGAGCCGTGATGGCTCTTCTCATGTTTCAAGAGAAATGTGCATCTCGGAACATTCTGGCAATTAGCAGCATATCAGAAGCAGTTATAAAACAAATAAGATCATTGAAACCCACAGACAGGTAACAGTTACAAATCATCCAAATCAAGGCCTTCACTGTATACTTACACATTCTACCTCCTCCCAGAAAGTTAAGATTAAGATATCCTTTATTTGTCCCGCAATGGGGAAATTTACAGTCAGAGTTCAGAAAGGAAAACACTGGGTAGGGAGAGGGGAAAAAAAAAAACACGCTCGAACTATCCTCTTCTGAGGATAATTTAAGTCCAGGATAAAAAAAAGACCCAAGCACATAAAGAAGCATATGACAGTTACAACAAGTCACAAGACATAACATGTAATGAGAGGGCGGATGGATGGGAAGGGGGAGGGGGGGGGGGGGGCGACCGTGACGCAGCTTATTGACCAGCTGCACGGTCCCCGATGCGCTCTGCAGATAATACTACGTCACGGGGGAAAAGAATCGGAGCGATGAAGACGGTGATAATAAGGATATGTATGCGAGTGTGATTGTCCAGTTGTGTATGTGTATGCGTGTACAGGTCATAGCTGCTTCGTCGAGGTCTGCTCATCATGAAGACAGTCCCGGCTTATCAGTCCATGGCCGAGAAGGAGGGGGGTGATGGTGGGGGCCCTAGATTCCATGCGTACTTCCATCCAGGGGAAAGGGCCAGATAGCGTTGTTTTTTTTTGGAGGGACGGCCGCCAAAAATTGCAGACAGCCTTGAGTCCTTGGTCTGTATCTCTTCACTGGCGCCGATTAGCCGGATCCGGAAACTCTTTCCGCAGCGCGGATTCCAACTTCTCCATGGTGTTGCCGATCGCGCGGAGTCGCTCCAAAACCGCATCAATATTGCGGTTGAGCTCAGTCACCGCTTGAGTCTGAGTGTTGGACATTCGCGCCAAACCATCCAGAATGACCGTCAGCTTCTTCACTTCCAATAAACTTAACAACGTCCCACATACGTCCACTGACGACCATTCAACACAAATAAAAAAATTGTGTCTATGACTTAGAAACAACTTTCTAAGCATCTCGTGACCTTCCGGCCCTTTTCAACCTAAACACATGATGACCTCCTCATTCGTAGCATCACTGTGTCAAACCTCACCTGCCTGTTCCTTTCTTTATTCTCAACATACTCAACTTCCATCATCACCTTACGTCTCACCATCAACATTTTCACTTGCCTTTTACCCACTATAAGTCTCCAAAACTCTCTGTGTCTACACACCCATACTCAACCATTTTCTTTCTTTATCTGATTTACACATACTTTATGTAGCGCCGGTTGAAATAATGAAGCTTAAGTGGCGTTAGGAATTATAATTAATACAGTTACGATTATAAGTAATTATAATAGATGCCATACAAACCTCCTACACTGCAAAAGCCAGAAAATAAAACAAACAAGACTCCATGAGTCGCGCCAAGAGTCACGCTTATCTACACACGTGCAAAGATTAATTTAACACATATTGGCAGACACAACTCTACAGACAAACCAAAATATTCACCTTGCTACCACTCTCAACCAAGTTAAGCATATCCAAACTTTTAATTTTGTCATCCGCTAGAAGACTTCACATCATCCAAATATCGATACAGTATACACCATCAATTTACCGTCAAACAAGCCGCTATCACTTTCCGTGTTCCTTCAAAATGAAACTTCCTTCCATCACGAAGCCGACAAGGAAAGTTGCTATCTCTTGCTGAGAAGCAGGAATGTCTCGACATGCACTTACAAATTTACTCTTGGGACAGTCACGGGAAATGTGGCCTTTCGCCCCACAACACCAACAAATAATCTTCCCTGGATCAGTCCCACGTCTCCTACTTGGCATTCCCCTGCCCCTATTTCGGCGCGGATTGTTGACTGTGCGTGTGTATGTGAGAGTAAATTCCACTCCCAAATCTCCCCTTCCCCTAGAGGTCATTGGATGGCCCCCTCGAAACGAGGGTGGAGGGGATGGTGGAAAAGGAGATGTCGAAGTTGGAAGGGATGAATACAATGATGGTGTAACAGGATTTGTGGATGTCATCTCAAGCTCACTTTCTCTCTCCACTTTCTGTTTTACTCCTGTCCGTAAACCTACCGGTCCCAACTCATCATCCTCTCTCCTGTGAAACATAACGTTTCCTTCGCTCTTGTCATGGTTAAATTCCATCTCACTGACACGTTCCCTTCTTTCAACTTTCTCTATTCCCTTTTCCTCTTTCACTTTCTGCCTCTTTTCAGCCAAGAACATCCAGAACTCAATGTCTTCGAACCCATCCACATCCATTTTCTCTCTGTCATTTTCGCACATAGTTCTAATATTATCTTGCAGGTGCGGTAATGTTTGTGTGTTCAGCCAGCCAGCGAAATATTTTTTTTTTTATCCACAAATTTAGATGTTTTATCTTTGAAGGACATTGGCTCTCTACGAATTTCCAGTCCGTACATGTTAACTTCATTTTAGGATTCATTTTATCCGTGGTCTTACTATTTAGTACCCCCATTTTGCAAATTTTAGAGTCAGCGGTTTACCTAGACTTTTCCCTTGAACAGGGTGACAATTTCTCCGACTGAGGTAATTTCCAACCTTCTACCACCAAAGTGGCGGGAAATTCTTGCATCTGCTTCCTCAGACAGTTGCCACAACAAATGTCCTGTTCTAATGAGGTAGCAAACCTCCACTCACACAGTTACACAGTCACTCATTAAGCGCATTTAATTCGATTTATCCGATTACCTTCACCCGAGGTAACGTACTATATACACACTCTATTTACACACGGAGTTTAAGCACGTGCAGGACACCGCCACCCTCAACAGTTTATGAGACTTGACGGTCTATATGCCTGATAGGGACTAGTATGGCTCAGGGCTTAACGGCTTATAAAGACCACGTCTTTTTTTTGCCAGCGCGCAAACACTCAATCAACGTTGAAAGAGTCCCTTCTCAACAAACCCTTTTCAGGCTCAAATTAGGTTCTCGAACCAGGCGTAGTCTAGGTATTCGGATGTTACAAATCTGCAACACCTGTCCTGAGAGGGTTTCAATTAAAAACAGGTTTAAAGACCACCCCGACCTCCGTCTTTACAAACCCGGCGCGCAAACACTCACCTAGAGTGTTAATGCGGAGTTTAAGTACGTACAGGACACCGCCGCCCTACTTACCACCAAGAGTAGTCCTCTCTCCTCTGGATTCGCTTCAACCCTCAGCCCCCAGACGAGGAGCCGAAACCCAGTCCCGGAAAGGGTGTTTTAGCCATGGCCACGGTCTTCCTGGCCATCGACTCAGCGTCTGGAGGCGTCAGGTATATTGCGATCCCGGACGAGCCCCCAAAAATGTCAGGTTGGTCCAATTTGACACTCAGGAATAAAACACAAGGAGGAGACAGGAGACTCAATTCTGGTACCAGGAGGGAACGAGGAGAAGCGTTCGGTTTCAGCTCTCGGCACGTCACCCTAACGATCTCCCCCTTCACCTCCTCATTTATTGGGAAAGCTACTACATAGGTGTGTCCAACCTAAAGGGTGGGGGCTGTTGAACACACACTGAACTTGTTTGACTATGTGTGTGTATGTGAGTGTAAATTACGTACATGTGTGCAATTGTTACAAAAACATCACGTTGCAGCTGGTGTTGATGGCTCCATTCACTGTCCAACCTTGCTCACTGTTTAGTCTTAACACTTATCTCTTCCCAACCACGTCCTCGGAAAGGTGGCTGCGTCCCTAAACTTCCACACAGTGCACTAAGCATTCTTGAGTCTAAATGTGAGTATATAATGGATAAAAAGGATTATAAATGTGAGTACATAATAAAGAATATATCTTTATTAAAAGCAGAAGCGTTCTTCATTGCAGGCATAATCAATTTGTCATGTCAGGCATAAGCGTTCTTCTTTGCGAGCATAATCAATCAATCAATCAATCTAATAAGCGAATGTATGATGACTAAAAATAATCAATCCATCACACACACACACACACACGGTAGATGAAGGTACAAGAGTAAAAAGTCTATTAAAAAAGCATTGAACAATTTGAATCTAAAACAGGTCATCTTGAGCATGTGACACAGGGATCCTTGGGGTGAACATGTTCAATGATTTTTCAAAATTGAAAGACCCAAAATATGACAATGAAAAAATTGCTTACTCAAGCTGGGACAAAAGCAAGTGAGGGTTTAGGAATTGGCTCTTGTCAGCCTGGCCTCGACCACGTCTCGGGCAATCAAATTGGTTTATTTGCTGTGATGTGTTCTTCGTAGGTGATGTCACACAATACTGGTAGTTCTTTCATGTCCGCTTTTAAGAAAATTCTTGTTCGTTTGCGAGGGGGTCCCACATTGAGCCGTTGCCACTTGAGCCCTACTGTAAAGATGAATGGACCAAAGAAAAGGAAAGCAGAAAGTGAGTGCCGAGTGTTTAATAAAGTGGACAACAAAATATCCTTTCGACAGAAGTCAGATCAACGGCTGAATGTCTGATTTGCCAAGAAGCTGTGGCGGTTTTTAAGGTACAGAATATCAGCAGCCATCACCTCGCCCCAAAGCATGCCAACTATGTCAATACAAGATCAGACGGCGACAGCACAAAGTTTGGGGGCTAATTTGCATACTCTGCAGAATTATTTTCACCGACAAACTGCAATGCAAGAGTCGAGTACTGAGGCGAGTTTTTTGCTCGCATTTAAATTGGCAAAGGGTAGAAAGCCTTTGTCCGAAGACGAGTTTTTGAAAGAATGCATGGTGGAGACGGCAGCTCTTTTGTTTCCGGAGAACAAAGGTAAATTTGAAAAAAATGTGTTGATCACGCTGGACAGTGACTCACTGTGTGGAACTGACTGATGAAGATATTTTGAATGAGTTGAACAAACAAATTTTTAGCCAAGGTACAAACAACAGTTTTGAGATAAGCGAGGAACTTTTGGGCATGGAGACGCTGGAGTGAAAAGCGCAAAGAGAGAACTTGTATGAACAGGTGTCTGCTGTCATCGAGAGACAAATTTGCCAGTGTCACAATGAATGGATTGTCAAATTTAACTGGAAAAAAACAGCCAACTGCTGAAAAGAATGTGGGACAAAGTGAAAGCACAAAATCCTGAGCAGGATCGTATTTTCCTTTACTGCATCGGAGTCTCTGTGTAGGTCTGTATTGCAGCTAAATCATGTCATGGGTCCCTTTGTAAAAGTTGTCAACTTCATCAGAGCAAGAGGACTACATCATTTATTGTCAGTTCATTCCATTCTCGGTGGAAAGTGATGCGGATCACCAGGATCTACTTTAGCATTCTCGTGTCTGCTGGTTAAGTTTAGGGAAAGTGTTTCAACGGGTGTGGAAGCTCAAAGAGTAAATTAGCTCATTTTTACAGTTAACGGGAAAATCCGAGGAATTTCCCAAACCGAGATGTGAACTGGCTTTCTGACTTTTGCTGTGGAAATATTTTCACACATGAATGACCTTGAACAAAGATCAATTTGTGCGCAACGTACACAAATGTGAAAGCCTTCAAATCCAAGCTCATTTTATTCTGCAGACACATTTCAAACTAATCTTTTGCTCTTTTTCCCCACACTAGCCATGCAGAAAAGAGGTCACCTGAAACAGAAATACTGAAAATCACTGGACAACCTGCACATAAAATTCTGCGGTCGGCTCTCTGATTTTGAAAAAAAAGAAAAGGTAAATCACTTCAGCTGGCGTCAAAAACCCTGAAACAGCGCCGTAGGAGCTGCAATTGGAACAGATGGCTCTCAAGTCTGACTCTGCCTCAACAGAGAACTTAAAGTCTCTTAAACTGAGTTTTGCGCTTCACTTAACGATGGCACGTTTTCAAACCCCCGGCGGACGATGCAGAACCTGCTGGTGTTGGCGATAAATGTTGATTTCTTTTACTTTGCACTTTCAGTTGAAAGTTATTAAAAACAGATGCAGTCTGTTTGATCGTGCTCTTTTCAACAACAGTCAAACCTCGGTTTTCGAACGTCTCTGTTCGCGACCAAATCAGTTTTCGACCAAAAATTTCGAGTTTTTTTGTGATAGAAAATCGGTTCTCGACCAAACTGAGCGCACTTGGATGCGCCACTTGACTCCTCTGGCCTTCCTTGCACGAGGAAGTGACGCTTCCTCGTGTAGCGTTCCATTGTGAGCAGACGTGTTCAATAAAGGTTTTTTTTTATAAAAGAGCGTGGTTTCGGTTTTCAAACAAATCGGTTTTCGAACAGCCTTCTGGAACGGATTATGGTCGTAAACCGAGGTATGATTGTATTTACATTTTTTCTTCCCAAAATTGTGCCAAATAATGCCGCATTTTGAATGTTCATTGACACAAACGTTAGAGCTATTTTGCACACTTGAAAAGCTCAGTCCTCAGTGCACAATGTTAGTAAATCGGGCTGTACATTAATTTGCATGTGCATAGGGTGCTCTCAGGTTGTCACATTACACACAACGCTTTTGTAGATCTGACCAAAGGTTTGCCAACCCCTGATCTAGATCAAGGATGGCCACACTCTGGGTGGCCCTTTGATTAATTTTAGTTACGAAGAGGCAGGGGTTGACTGTCGTTTTAAGTGTAATATCATCAACCACCACTAGATGGCAGATACGTCTTCATTGCGCGTTCACTGGGGCTTATACTGCTCGATATTACAACGTGAGTAGGCCTAATAATTTAGGGGGGTGGGGGGTATATTTGGAATGGTATGCAGGACAAACAGTGCCTCAAAAATAATATTTTGTGTCAGTTGATCTTTGTGAGAAAAAACAAAACAAAAATGAGTTCTTACACTGAATGTCTATTTCTTGTTCAGTAGTTTTGTGCTGTCCTTGAATTTTATATATATACTGTATATAATAACCATTGTAGTCCAGTGGTTAGCACGTCGACTTCACAGTGCAGAGGTACCGGGTTCAATTCCAGCTCCGGCCTCCCTGTGTGGAGTTTGCATGTTCTCCCCGTGCCTGCGTGGGTTTTCTCCGGGTACTCCGGTTTCCTCCCACATTCCAAAAACATGCATGGCAGGCTGATTGGTCACTCTAAATTGTCCCTGGGTGTGGGTGTGGGTGTGCATTGTTGTTCATCTCTGTGTGCCCTGCAATAGGCTGGCAACCAATTCGGGGTGTCCCCTGCCTACTGCCCGAAGACAACTGGGATAGGCTGCAGTACCCCCTGCGACCCTAGTGAGGATAAAGCAGTTCGGATGATGAATGAATGAAAAAAAAAAAGGATGATATATTTTATACATACACACACACACTACACATTCAGCCCTTTGCGATGGAAAAATATTTTTGTATGTTATTTTGCTGTTTGGTTCAAATCTTTTGTTATTGGGTTAGAACATTCAATCTTTCATCATTAAAACAATCGAAAATGAAATATATCCAGAGCACATATTTTTGCACATATGTACCTATATCTCGTTCATCTTTATCTAGTTAGGAAGTGCATGGTCCAATGTGGCCCCCTAGTAGCACTGATGAAAAATTGTAAGAAACAAATCGCTGATAAATTATTTTTCAAAATCATTCAGCCTTACTGGAATATAGTAGTAAATCATTAATACATTAGTACTCACACACACACACACACACACACACACACACACACACACACACACACACACACGCAAACACGCACAGGGTCTTTTCATCAGACAGCAGAAGCAGGATTTGAGACTCATAAACAATTTCCTCCAGCTCGAGTGTGGCCTGGAAACCTGCCTTTCACTCCATACAACCCCCACTCCTACACAAGTAGAACTCTCTGTGACTCCCTGCCATCTCCTCCCCCACTCCCATTACACCAATCCTGCTTCCTCTTCCCCTGTCACTACAGTATCTGCCATCCGCCTTTCTGCTGGTAAAACCACCACGTTCTCAATGGATGGGTGCCCTTCGTGCACAACAATACCTCGCCCTCCCTCCGGTGACTTATTTATAAATGAGGAAAACTCTCGACAGCAGTGGAGTGTGGCCAGGGGTGATGTGGTGGGTCAAAGAATTCATCAAAACCACACTGCCCGGAGCGCATTAGACAAGGCCTTGGCACTGTATCTCATTGCTGTCATGTACTAAACACAGTGTAGTACTGGATTTGTATTCAACACATGAAATCTTTTTCCCCTCAGACATGAACATGAGACACTGCAAATAAATATCTATGAAATGCACACAATCTTAATGACTTCATTAAAAAATATATATGTTAATGAGGTTAGCACTCACATAACAAACCCATGAGCTTCAACAACAGACAAACCATCTCTGTCTAATGAGTTCCTATTGAGAGAACGACAATTCCGCCTTGGCCAAAATAATCATGCTGTTTAGATTGACACTATATAGTATCTTGAATATTGTAGCTAGCATTGGGGCAGAACTTCATTGTACCATAATAAAATGTATTTTAAGTATTTTTTGTAAATAATAATCATTTTTAAATCTTTTTTTTTCAGGTACAGGGGTAGAGAACATATTTGAAACAAATGCCAAAGCATTAAAATGTGCATCGCATCGCTGCTCAAAGGAAACACCCTTATGTTCAAATATGCCTTTTCCACAAATCGATGTTAGGTCCGGGTGGCCCGGTAGTCCAGTAGTTAGCACGTCGGCTTCACAGTGCAGAGGTACCGGGTTCGATTCCAGCTCCGGCCTCCCTGTGTGGAGTTTGCATGTTCTCCCCGGGCCTGCGTGGGTTTTCTCCGGGTGCTCCGGTTTCCTCTGACATTCCAAAAACATGCATGGCAGGTTGATTGGATGCTCTAAATTGTCCCTAGGTGTGAGTGTGGGCGTGGATGGTTGTTCGTCTCTGTGTCCCCTGCGATTGGCTGGCAACTGATTCAGGGTGTCCCCCGCCTACTGCCCGGAGACGGCTGGGATAGGCTCCAGCACCCCCCGCGACCCTAGTGAGGATCAAGCGGTTCGGAAAATGGATGGATGGATGGATGTTAGGTCCCCACTTCATCTTTTTATTTTTCAATATTATTTTAAGTGGTGAAATTAGCTCGAGAACAGTTATACTGCACTGCAAAGAAAACAAAACTTGTAGTAATTTAAGTTGGACAAACTTTAAAATATAAATTATTGATGTTGATGGCAACAATTTTAACAAGCAAGTTGTTTGCGGCAAAACAATTTGCTCTGTTGATTTACTTACATCTCTACGTAGGGGGACGGTACAAGGGACAATCAGTTCTGCAATCTTTTATTTCTTTGTTGAAAATGTGGCCAAAGCCAATTTTCACATCAACAAGACGTCAAATATGTTTTTAATTGCCCAACTTAAAATGCGTATCTCATTTGTTGCTTTGAATTTTGAGTTCTCCCCCTTTTTTTCTTTTTTTTTTGGCATTAGCCAAAGTAACCCAGTACGTACTTTTGCAATGAAACTTCTTGTCAAACAGTACCTGCATTATAGTCCATAAAATATGTCATTAAAAGAAGAAGAAAAGAAAATGTTTGTTGGTAGCACAGTGCTTTACTAGTTAGCATGTCCGCCTCACAGTGCAGAGGTGCGGGGTTCGATTCCGGCTCCGGCCTTCCTGTGTGGAGTTTGCATGTGCTCCCCGTGCCTGCGTGAGTTTTCTCCGGGTACTCCGGTTTCCTCCCACATTCCAAAAAACATGCACGGTAGGTTAATTGAACACTCTAAATTTTCCTTAAATGTGATTGAGAGTGTGAATGTTTATTTGTCTACATGTGCCCTGCAATTGGCTGGCAACCGGCTCAGGGTGTTCCGCCGCCTACTGCCCGAAGACGGCTGGGCTAGGCTCCAGCACCCTCCGCGAACCTTGTGAGGATAAAGCGGATCGGAAAATGGGTGGATGGATGGATAAATAAAGACTTGTGCAAATAAAAATTATCAACAAAGTGCCCTCCTTTGTGACACGAGTTACATTAGTTCTCAAAAAAAAAACAAGGCAAGGCAGGTTTATTTATTTAGTACATTTCGTACTCAAGGCAATTCAATGTGTTTCACACAAGCAAGGAAACAACACCTCAAGGTTTTTCCAAACACAACACTTAACGAAATTTAGAAGCAAAGCAGAGAAAAACAAAAGTAACTTACAAAAATTAGTACATTTGGTTCATCCAGTTGTTAATTTGCCCTAAACAGAGACACAGTATGACGAGACACAGACAGAACTGTTGTCCTTTGGAGACATTGATAAAGAGAGCTCTGTCATCTGCATCACCATGATAGCCAACATTCGCGTTCTGAAGAATTTGACCCATAGGTAACATAGTGACTGAACAAAAGGGGTCCGAGGACTGACCGTTGAGGGACTCCACATGTCATGGTCATTCGATCAAATAAAAAGATTAATCAATTAATAAATATAATAACTCACTTTTAAATAAAAGCAGAAACTGAAATGAATTAAAATATATGTTGGATCATTTAAAAGAAGATGAACAATATTACCAATTGACAACACGGAACACTGAACTGAGTGTTTTTGCATTTAGGCAGACATTTTAGTTGGGCTTTGTCATTCTTGGTGGCAGGGAGGCACCTATTGTGATCAAGCTTTTATTTTTTTTTTCATTGATGATACTTTTTAAATCCATTTTAAATCTCATATATTTCCCAGAGGTGCCTTCACATACCCCCCCACGGTTACGCGTACCCCCACTTGAGATACAGTATGTGCCCTGCAATGGGCTGGGAGTACATCACCTCTCGCCCAATCAGATACCAGCTTTCCTGCAATACTGAAACAAGATAATCAGTCAAAAATGAATGACTTACTGAATGAATGTATTTTCATGGGAAAACTAGCACACCAAGAAGTGAGAACGAGACATGATGGAAGGCGGGGTGAACAAGCTCAGAGGGAGGAAAAAGATAGCTAAAGACAAGTTGGGTCTGAGGATGAAGATCTGGTCCCTTCAATTGTGTACGTGCATGGGTGTGTTTTATATGTGCGTGTGCGCACAGCGCACTCTCACAGCTCAATAATGATAAATAAGTCAACCTCCTCTCTTTTGGCTTCAACCCTTCTCTCTGCTCCTGTCACCCCACCTCATCTACCTCCACCCCTGTCCCAGTGGTAATGAAGCAACAGTAGATACAAGCTGACAACTGTGCAGACCAGAGTTTCATCTATATTCATTCGGCTGTGGTGGGCCACCCAGGTAAGACCCCTTTTTACCTTTGAGACACAGAATAATATCTGTGCCTCCTTCCTCACTGTTTTTATCCGCCCGTTGTTTTCCTCAGTCACTTGTATTTCAAAATAATAAATAATCATCAGAATTCATCATCAACCATCTTATCAATGTCCATCCATCTACTGTATCTCAAATGTGCTCAGCCATTCCACCCAAACAGTGATATTTTTGATGTGTAGAACACACACAATTTTTGTGGTATGGGTCATTTTTGTTGTTGAGTAAACAAGACTCAATTCTGATTCTGATTCTGATTCTGATTCAGATTCAGATGGATTAATGTTTATGTCAAAGATATACAGTCAGCAGGGTATAATCAAATAATGGAAGGGATGAGATAGAAAGTAGAAAAGGAAAGTAGAAAGATAGAGCAAAAATGAAATGAATCTCAATATTTTTGCTTGTGACATCTACTGTATATGTGTCTGGGGGCTCTAATTGCTGCTGAGGTCAGGCCACTAAGCAATACAGGCTGAGTTTGATGCAGGTAAATGTGTGCGTGCGTGTATTCGTGCATGCTGATGTGTGCATGGGACTGCTCTGTATGCCCTTGACTTGCAGCTGGCAAACAATGCTCGAGGCCCCCACAGCTGCCTCATCATTACTGTTCATAGGGTTACCCCCCCCCCCCCATCCTCCCCACACATACAGAGTGAGACTTAGTCACAGCTACACACACACACACACACACATAAACAGACACACTGAGACATACACAGAGACACTCACCCCTTCCCGCAGGCTCCTCATTAAGCCAGTGGAGGCGGCAGCGGGAGTGAAACGCAGGCCCTCTGGGGAGCCTCTCTTCTCCTCGTAGAGAGTCATAGGAAGACATGGAGCATTGGCGAGTGTGGGGTAAGGGGGGTGGTGGAGCTTCCAGGGCAGTTGCGGAGCAGAGTGGAAGTGAGAGCAAGGCAACATGATGATGGGGTGGAAATGCGTACAAAAAAAAAGAGGTGAGACAGGGCCAAGTCAGGAAGGGGAGAAGGATGACATCTTGATTAATTGTGCCTCAGTACATAAAACTGCTCCAATAATGCCCATAAGGATAACTTGGGGGGGGGGGGGGGGGGGGGGGACAATAATTATCTGTTACAGTGTAGATCTTGTCACGTAAATCGGGTCAATTAATTATGTAATTTAGGGCGACTTGAGTTTAATGCCTGCACTAACCCCAAGCGCCTCGAGGGGCACCACCTTGGTTTTTGAATTATTTTTCAAAGGATAACCGACATAAAAAAAATAATAATAAAACTCTTAAAAATGAGTCATTAATTATAAGGATGCTACACTTGGAGAGTTTTGAGTTCAAATGTTACAGCTTAGAGGTTAATATATTTGATTCAAACACACACAGTACACAATCCAATTCTTGTTATGTGCACTTTTACTTTCTAGTCTACATGGCAACGTATGTCACAAAGAAAACTAATTACGGTGATAAGAGTAGCAAAGAAGGAGAGCTAAAGATAAAACCAAATAATAAAACACACTAAAAATTAACAATCTTTGCACATGGTGATGGTAATTTTCTCGTCAGAAATGTGGGACTGGTCAAGGTAAACCTAACCACGTCAACCCAATTTAAAGCAGCAATGTAGACAGTGTGGTAAAGTCTGCTTATGTTGATCTGAATTTGTCATAGCTGGCCCCAAATGAGCTAGTCATTTTGTCTTGACAAGTAGGTTCCGTGAGCTATTATAAGCTTCCTTGAATCCATCCATCCATCCATCCATTTTCTGATCCACTTTATCCACACAAGGGTTGCAGGGCGTGCTGGAGCCTATCCTAGCAGCCTTCGGACAATAGGCAGGGGACACCCTGAACTGGGTGTCAGCCAATCGCAGAGCACACAGAGACGAACAACCATCCACGCTCACACTCATACTCACACCTAGGGAATATTTAGAGCAGGGGTGCCCATTACGTCGATCGCCTGATTCTAAATCGATCATGAGGGGTGTAGAGGAAAAAAATCAGAAAACAAAAATGTGTGTGCATGTTAGTAATATACTTTTGTTAATGTACACTGGAGACGGCTGGGCGAGGCTCCAGAACCCCCCCCCCCCCCCCCCGCGACCCTTGTGAGGATTAGAAAATGGATGGATAAAATAAAAATGGCATTCTGGAGGGCTGAGAGAAGCATTTCAAAACAATACGCATGACTAACGATAGTTAACAGGCTGCAAAAGTGCGTCGCATGCATCAATGTCAAGTCTCCCACCCAGGTAGGCAGAAATTCATTTTCACAAACTCACAAACTCTTGTATCTGCTTTATTTTTCGGTTTCATTCATCCTAGGGACATTATGGGTGTTGTTCATCATGGCATGCGTGTACAAGTCCATGCGTATGTGCACGTGCGGAGTTACGGGTTGATCGCGGGAGGTTGGTTGATCAAAAAGTAGATTTTAGCAGCCCTAATTTAGAATGTTCCATCAACCTGCCACGCATGTTTTTGGAATGTGGGGTGGGGACCGGAGTACCCAAATAAAACCCACACGGACACGGGGAGAGTATGCTTAATACAACCAGTGTGACCAAAATGAAGTTTTCTATATCAACCATGTATATTTTTCCTTCTGAACACCACAGGTACACTTTCATGTTGAACTGTGATGAATGTTGTATTGACTTGGATGAATAAAAAAGTTATCGATTGATATTTATTACATTTATGATACTATTACACATTGTGATAATAGAATATAATGTCTCTTATACAACTCGTTACTCATATATTTCTCACAATAATATTGATGTTATATCATCATAACTGCATTGTCACACATGTTACCACACTACTATGGAAAGAAAATCAATGTGCATTTTGGGATTGAATTTCGTAAATCGGGGATGAGTTTATGTGGAGGCAATGTATCCAGGCGTTATATGTCATGAAATGAAATGTGTTGGAAAACACATGTGCTGTACCTGTGGTCTTCAGTATTTTGGCGCAGTCCTTCAGGGGCCCTAGCCGACTTCCCAGCCATGAAAGCATTTTGAATATCCTTCATCTCAAATTTGAAGGAAAAATGTCATGTTTTCCTCATTGCAGATTGTTCATATCTCAGTCTACAGAGCCGATATCCAGCAGTGCACTCGATCATTAACTCTGCAGCAAATTAAACAAACAACACAGTCAACTCTGCCGGCCTTCTATCAAGGGGACTCAGCTTACTTGCTGAGTTTTGATACTATCAATATCATAGAGGCCCTGCTAGAGAAACTTGCATTCTAGATGTGAAAACTCAAATCGTTCAAAAAAGAAGCTAACACAGCACTCAAGACTCAGCAAATCATTGTCATTGACAGAAAAGCAAAGAAATACACACACACACACACACACACACACACACACACACATACACACAAACTGAATCCTCAAATGAAAGCCACGAGCATCAAGTAGCTTCATAACAGCAACTCTCTATGGGACCATTAACCTCGAACTAATCACTTGTATCACTTATCATGCAAACCCGACACATAACACCTTGAGAATTCTAACAAACAAACACAGAATTTATTTGTGTATACTTATTTAAATGATCAATTAAGAAGCAGGGATCTTATAGTACATGCCAACACAGCAAAAAAAAAGAACAAAAAGAAACAAACCAGCATGAAAAAAGGGCAAAAATAATAATAATAAATAGAAAAATGACAACACAAAACACAATGAAAAGTTATGTTGTTCTTTTAACTGCCAGATCTATGTCCCACTGAGCAAGAAAGATGCCTTCTCATTAAGGCCACTCCTATCCTGTCTGGAAGACAAAACCTAGATGGCACAAAATTTCTTGAAATTCAATGAAAAGAAGACAGAGGTGATATTGTTTGGTCCCAGTAGCCCTTGTACATCCCATCCTGTAGACTTGGGCCCCCTGTCTCCTTATCTTAAGTCAACAGTCTCAAACTTGGGCCTTAAACTGGACAGTGATTTCAAACTTGATCGGCAAATTGGTGCCGTTGTTAAATCCAGCTTCTTTCACCTTAGACAGCTGGCCAAAATAAAACCTCTCCTCTCACATGAACACTTTGAGACAGTAATTCATGCCTTTGTCACATCCCAGCTCGATTACTGCAATGCCCTTTACTTTGGAGTCAGCCAGTCCTCCATTAAGCGCCTACAGCTGGTCCAGAATGCCGCTGCTCGCCTCTTGACTGGTACTCGTAAGAGGGAGCACATAACTCCTACTCTGGCATCCCTTCACTGGCTCCCCATACATTTTAGAGTTATTTTCAAGATCCTCTTATTTGTTTTCAAATCTCTGAATAATCTCGCGCCACCTTACCTCTCTGAGCTCATCCGCCCCTACACACCTGCCCGGCGGCTCAGGTCTGCGGACCAGACATTATTAGAAGTACCAAGAACTAAACTGAGGCTCAGAGGGGATCGAGCCTTTTCTGTTGCTGGTCCCTCTCTCTGGAATGACCTCCCACTGAACATTCGGCAAGCCTCCTCGCTGCCCATCTTCAAAACCCTCCTCAAAACTCACTTGTATTCTTTGGCATTCGACTCAGCATGACTTAGATTTGTTCTTGGTTTTACTGTTTGGTGCTTTCTACCGTCTTTATTACCGATTTGTCTTACTGTTTATTGTGCATGTTATATTGCTCCATGTACAGCACTTTGTATGCAGCGATGGCTGTTTGAAAGTGCTCTATGAATACAGTTGACTTGACTTGACTTTTAAGTAACAACAAATTAATAGGTAAAAAAATGCAGAATATTGTATTCATTGGAGAGAAATACTGTGCTAATACTTAGAGCTGTCAGTTTAGCGCGTTTTTATCGGCATTAATTTAAATGAACTTTAACGTGATTAAATTTTTTCTCGCGAGATTAACGCGGCACACGTCACAGCGGATTTTACGTTGCTCTATAAATAAACCAGAAACAAAACAACAAGCGTGCTGCAGAAGTCCACACCCATGTCTGTCTTGCCAGTCACGGCAGCACGAGACAACGAAAACGGATACTTAAAGAGTTTATGAATGGAATGTTTACTTTTAAAAAGTTGCCAGATAGTTCCACTGACAAGACCAAAGTTACCTGTATGTTTTGCAGTCGTAAACTGAGCTATCATCATAGCACGTCGAAATACCACTTAATGGCCAAGCACACAGCTGATGTGAGTACTCCGCCCCCTCATCTAAGACAGACAGCTATGGATCATTTCAAAGCGAAGAAAATGGATGACACGACGAAGAACATATTTGCTGAATCCATAGCTAAATGTATGGCTACTGCATGCAAGCCTGTCAACAATATCCACATCTCGATTCAAGCTGAAATCATTCGCATTGCATCTAACGACTCCACTACGGATTGCCAGCGAGAGCCTCCATTACAAGCTGTGTACAGAGATTGTACGTAGCGGAGAAGGCTAAGGTACACCAAGCGAGAGAAGACACTGTTTCGGGAGAGAAATAAGAGACGAGGTTGATGAGCCTCTGGTGAATAAAGAGCAGGCATTCTGTTGAGTACGATGAATGCCACTGATGCAATTGTTACTTGTTTGGAACTATTTTGTGTGGAAGGTTACCGTGTTCCGTGTCCATATAAATAAAGGGGGTGGAGCTTCTCTGTGTGCGTCTGACAGTGAACGTCGAGAGTTCAGTGGGGCAGTCGTAGCAAACACACTGAAAATAAAATGTCTCCAGTGTTGTGTTGTGCCTCGAAACAAGTGTAGTCATCCGAAATGATGTCTACACAAAACCGTAGAGAGACTTCCGTGCAAGAAGGACCAACAGAATCAACATAGCCTCTGACTGTTGTGTTCAAAGCAAACTTGAGAAAAACAAAGTATGCAACCATGGCTTAAATCCACTATAGGCTGAGTACTAGTTTACCTTAGATGTGCACTTTATAATTTTATATTGCTCTGTTTTGATTCCCTAAAAAGAGCTGTTAAAGGAGCTGTTGTGTGGCAAAATATTTTTTTCACTGTTGTTGATAGACAGCAATTTTGTGTGAGAGATGATGTGTGAATAACTGCTCCAGGTGAAAAATGTTCATGTAAAATTGAAAATCGTTTCAGTAAATTTTGCACATAGAAAACTGATCCATGACTCCATGTTGATGAGAGCATCAAAACGGGAAAAAATAGGACAAAAATATATAAAAGGAAATTCAGGAACGATAAAAAATGTGTGAGTAATCACGATTAATTTTGAGTTAATTAGAGTTAATTATGACATTTGCGTTTTTAATTTGATTAGTAACTCATTTACACCCTTTGACGTATAAATACGTCAATTAGCGCATAGCCGCTCCCTCCCCATGACGTATTAATACGTCAATCACGTGTTTTCATGGGGGAGGGTGCAAGAGAGTCTGATGCAACTTCTCACCACAGGATTAGGCTTGACGGCAATGTTAAATAGCAAAAAAATGGCCATCGGGTGGCAGTGGTGCAAAAATCAACCAGGATCACGCCATTGAAGTAGTAGAAGGGGCGTACAGTGAAGGAGGGGCATATGTGGATAGTGGATTGGAACATTAGCAACTAGCAACGATGGAGAAAAGGAAATAACTAACTAAAAATGATTTTTTTTCGGTATAAAAGCGTCCTCGAAACAAAACAACAAAGGAGATGGTGTTTGTGTGGAAGAGAAAATGACGCTTCGGTCACTAATCGAAAGCGGCACCCGTCAAACGAACGTCGGCCTGCACAAACATGGCGTGCTACACGCAGCCCGCATAGCTCACGCCGAGTTTCGAGTTCATCTGATGAAGATGAACTTGCTCCACGTCAGCGATCATCGCTTGGCAGAGCATTTTGTGCCTCCCGATGCCCCACATCGCCCACAAATCGTCTCCCCGGCGACTTCCAGGGATGACGGCAAAGAGGCTGCATTGCTTCGCATGGCCGACGCCGGGCACACGTCAGCGATTCGTTGGAATCGTCTCGTAATGACGACGGCGAAAACGATGAATTGGAGAGCGATTTGGATCCCGCTATGTCGGACGAATATGTGCCTTCGGACATAACGGAAAGCAGCTGAGAGTCCTCGCCAGAGCCGCTGGAACAAGGAGGTAACTGCTGACTAGCTTGCAAGTTCCCATTCAAACCTTCATCACTTCTTATGCCTCATCAGTCACTTTTATGTACCGCTACATTCCCTGCTATACTATGAAGTTGCCAGTAACACTAATCATTTATGTACGGTTGATGCGTCTCGTAGATGTGGATGAAAATATGCGCCGTAAATGTGCTGACTTGCATGTCGCCATAGGTTTTAAAAAAACAAAACAAAAAAAACAGGACACATTTGGTCCGCTCAGCTCTGCTAAAACCACTAGTGTTAAATTCATATTCCATTTCATTTCAAATTGGATGCTGAGCAACGTGGAATGGATGGTGTAAATAGCAGTGTGCGAGCATGTATGTGTGTGTGTGTGTGAGATGTTGAAATGTAAGTGGAAAGCAACAATAAAAAAATAGAAAAATAAAAGTGTGGTAATTGTACATACTTCTATAAATTACAGATTGTCCAACCAGAAGCCAAAAGATGACGACTCCTCGCTTTGGTGGTGGAAAGAAAGGTAAATAAAATTATTGTACCTCACTCTGCAGCAAGATATATTTGCAACTTTTTATGTTTCTATAATTTATAGGTCGTGCATCTGGACGTGGTGGGATGAATCGATGTGGTGACAAACTGGATGGAAGCCAAAAACCATCTTCTCCACAGCTGCACTTTTGTTCATAGTTCACTAGTTTTGTTGTGTGCAAAGAAATTATTTTGCTACAAAAACATTATTTGTAATGTTCTTTTGTAGGAGGAACACATTATTGAGGTATTTGAGCTGTCACAAAAGCAAAAAATAGTGTAAAACTTGAAATGATGCTTGAAATGCATGCTTTTACAAAAAGCTCATTTTCTCTGGATTTCTGCAGAAAATCGGCCTTTTCCATAAAATTTAGCAGTTTTCTAATGCTGATTGCCAACGAACGGAGAAAGCTAGAAACAAACTTTTTTTTCTGCTGAAAGAAGAGAGTCTCACCTTTCCTTTGACAGGTTGCATGTATATATAGCCATAGAACAGAAAATTCTGTGGGCCTTGCAAATCAGTCAAAATTCAGTAAAATGTGAGGGATTGAGGGGGTTGCTCCAGTGAAAAGGGGTGGTATTCAATGAGTTAAATATGTTGATTGTTTGACAGCTCTACTCAGAATACTTTTCTCCAAAAACTTGGTGTAAGGGAGTACACTGCAATGCACTCTTATTCTGGTTTCTATCTTTAGTAACTCGTAGTTTTTCCTTTTCCCCAAGCACGCTGTTTGGTCAAAGTAAATTGGTGCGGTTGTGAGAATAAATAGGATGATGAATAATACGAATACAACTGAGAAATAAAATATGATTCTCATCACTACACAGGAAATACTATCACGCTGCAGCATTTTGTTAAAGTAGAAAAGCTTTGTTACTTTGCTGTCTTTTTGCAGAGCCCCAGGGAAATGATCATAAACGACTACAGCTGTGTTGTAAGATTTTATTGCATGATCAACATTAACACCTGCAGTATACCTTTGTACAACCTTCGGCACTTTATCTTTGGTATTATCAAATCAGAATATACCAGTAATTACAGCATTGAGATCAATGGAGGGGAAAAAACTCTCAAGGTATCACAAAGTCAATTACCACTATAAGGCGCACCTAAAAGCATTCAATTTTCTCAAAAGACGACACTGCACCTTATACTCTGATGTGCCTTAGTGGTACAGTCTCTAAGCAGTGAAACTCCTCTACAACGAAACCTACATGGGCAAAAATACCTCCGAGTGTGAAAAAAATCTTCATGCATTAACGCCATTCCCACTTTCCTGCAACAAAAAAAACCTGTTGCGTTATACAAAATCTTTTTCTGTGCTCTTGCCTCGTGACGAGATTCACTACAACGAAGTCTAATCCAACAGCGACCTCTACTGCTTTGTTCAGAAACAGCAATAGCAACCACCACACTGGTTTACACATGCGCAGTAGTCCAGAAAGTATTTGTTATTGTTAGTATCAGACACAGCAAGAACATCGCATTGCTAAAATGGCTACTGTAGAGGAGGGGGAGCTGTCAATTTGCTTTTGGGCTTCCTTAGACACAGGTTCTTTTATCTCTCTATAAGGTGGAAGAAGACCCAACACCACGTCGTCTTTTCTTCCGTTTATCACAACGCAACACAAATCGATTCGGGCTCCTGTGAGTCTCAGATTTCATCAGGAAGCGTAGATAAAATGCAGTCATGAGTATATATATAGGGACAATATGATAATGAGAGGCGGGCAGTTACGCCCCATGCAAATCCTGGAAACAAAGGAATGTACATGTTGTCTGACTCGGTGTAGCTGGAAAAAGTTGGGAGTGGTGAGGTGAGACCAGACCACATGGCAGGAACACATATGCTCGAGATAACAGTTACTCTTTTGATGTCAAACATGTCCTCTGGAGGGGGCCCTAAAGGTAGTGGGGGTCGAGGGGCACTGAAGCTGATTGTAATCACAGTGAGCAGTAAATACCTCCAACAGCATTCTACATTCTTTGTTTTCGTGTTTGAACAGAACCAACAACAGAGAGGGGCTGAATAAAATCACAGTAAGGAGTAAATTCCTTAACACTACAAAATGGACCTTTGGATGTCAAGCAGCTAAGAAAGGAAGAGCTCTGACGCTGGAAGAGAGGGTAAAAGTGATCAAAATGAAAGACGGAGGAAGCAAAATAAAAGACATTATCCAAAACAATTGATGTAAGTGAAAGGGAATGCTGATCATAAATTTCGCAATTTCTTTCCTTTTTTCTTTCTACACTGACTATATGAAGTGTGAAATAAAAACCGCCTGTTGTGAAAAATCTCTTGCGGCAAACATGATTTCGTTGTAGAGGAGTTTCACTGTCTTCCCCACTGAGTTGTTTTCCTGTTAGTGTGTTCTATGCCATCTAGGAGTCATATAAGCAAAATATTTGGAAATGTATTTCAGTGAGAACCATATATATATAAATAAAATCCTCGTCTCACCCTTCGGTTGGTGTCCGTCCCTCATTCAGCTCGGGTCCTCTACCAGAGGCCAGGAAGCTTGAGGGTTCTGCGCAGTATCCTTGCTGTTCCCAGCACTGCGCATTTCTGGACTGAGATGTCCGATGTTGTTCCCGGGATCTGTTGCAACCACTCATCTAGTTTGGGGGTCACTGCCCCGAGTGCCCCGACCACCACAGGCACGACTGTCACCTTTACCTTCCAGGCTCTCTCCAGCTCCTCTCTGAGTCCTTGGTATTTCTCAAGTTTCTCGTGTTCCTTCTTTCTGATGTTTCCATCACTTGGGACCGCTACATCCACTACAACGGCTTTCCTCTGCCCTTTATCTATGATCACGATATCTGGTTGGTTCGCCATTACCATCTTGTCAGTCTGGATCTAGAAGTCCCACAGGATCTTCGCTCTGTAATTCTCCACCACCTTCGGAGGTGTTTCCCATTTTGATCTTGGGGTTTCCAGTCCATACTCCACACAGATGTTTCGGTAGACTATGCCAGCCACCTGGTTATGGCGTTCCATGTAGGCTTTCCTGCCAGCATCTTACACCCTGTAGTTATGTGTTGGATCGTTTCAGGTGCCTCTTTGCACAACCTACACCTTGGGTCTTGTCTGGTGTGGTATATCTGGGCCTCAATGGCTCTGGTGCTCAGGGCCTGCTCCTGAGCAGCCAGGATGAGTGCCTCTGTGCTGTCCTTCAGGCCAGCCCTCTCTAGCCACTGATAGGACTTCTTGAGATCAGCCACTTCAGTTATTTGTTGTTCGACTTCTTCCTTTCAAAACTTTGCTGCTGTGAATTGGGAATTTCTCCATTGCGAGACTAATAAAAGTTTTCTTATCTTTTCTTATCTTATGGTCCGGTGGTACATCCCGTGTAGGGGCTTGTCCTCCCATGATGGTCCCTCTTCCAGTGCCTCATCCTCTGTTCCCCATTGTCTGAGACATTCTCCGAGTACGTCATCCATTGGAGCCTTCTCCTTGATGTATTCATGGAGCTTGGATGTTTCATCCTGGACAGTGGCTCTCACACTCACTAGTCCCCGGCCTCCTTTCTTTCGGCGTGCGTACAGTCTCAGGGTGCTGGATTTGGGATGGAACCCTCCATGCATGGTTAGGAGCTTTCGGGTCTGAACGTCCGTGGTCTGAATCTCTTCCTTTGGCCACCTTATTATTCCTGCAGGGTATCTGATCACTGGCAGGGCATAGCTGTTTATTGCCCGGGTCTTATTCTTGCCATTGAGCTGGCTTCTTAGGACTTGCCTCACTCGCTGGAGGTATTTGGCCGTAGCCACTTTCCTTGTTGCCAGTTCGAGGTTGCCATTAGCTTGTGGTATACCGAGGTACTTGTAGCTGTCCTCAATGTCTGCTATTGTTCCTTCAGGGAGTGAGACCCCTTCAGTGCGGACTACCTTTCCTCTCTTAGTCACCATCCGACTACATTTCTCAAGCCCGAATGACATCCCGATGTCGCTGCTGTAGATCCTGGTTGTGTGGATCAGGGAGTCTATGTCCCTTTCGCTCTTAGCATACAGCTTTATGTCATCCATGTAGAGTAGGTGACTGATCGTAGCTCCATTTCTGAGGCGGTATCCATAGCCTGTCTTGACGATTACTTGGCTTAGGGGGTTCAATCCTAAGCAGAACAGCAGTGGGGAGAGTGCATCACCTTGGTATGCCACATTTGATGGGCACTTGGGTAAGTGGCTTGCCATTGGCTTCAAGTCTGGTTTTCCACATCCCCATTGAGTTCGCAACGAAGGCTCTTAGGGTCCTGTTCACCTTATACAACTCCAAGCATTCAGTGATCCATGTATGTGGCATCGAGTCATAGGCTTTCTTGTAATCAATCCAGGCTGTGCACAGGTTGGTATGTCGGGACCTGCAGTCTTGTGCGACTGTTCTGTCAACCAGGAGCTGATGTTTGGCTCCTCTGGTATCTCTTCCAATGCCCTTCTGTGCTTCGCTCATGTATTGATCCATGTGTCCACTTATCTTAGCCGCAATGATGCCTGACATGAGCTTCCGTGTTGTGGAGAGACAGGTTATTGGCCGATAGTTGGATGGGACTGCACCCTTTGAGGGATCCTTCATGATCAGGATCGTTCGCCCTTCGGTTAGCCATCCTGGGTGAATCCCATCCCTCAGCAGCTGGTTCATTTGTGCTGCTAGGCGCTCATGGAGTGCTGTGAGTTTCTTTAGCCAGTAGGTGTGGATCATGTCCGGGCCTGGTGCGGTCCAGTTCTTCATATCTGAGACTCTTTCCTGTATGTCTGCCACTGTTATGGTAACTGGGTTCTGTTCAGGGAGGTTGCTGTGCTCCTCTCTCAGGGTCACCAGCCATTGTGCACTGCTGTTATGTGCAACCTCCTTCTCCCATATGCCTTTCCAGTACCTTTCAGTTTCCAGTCTTGGTGGGTCAGCTCTCTTGTTGTTAGGACCCTGCCACTGAGCGTACACTTTTGCAGGTTGTGTTGCGAACAGCCTGTTTATTCGTCTGGCCTCATTCTCTTTCGTGTACCGCTTTAGGCGGCTGGACAAGGCTTGGAGCCTTTGTTTGGCAGTTTCAAGTGCTTCAGGTATGGTCATCTGGATATATATCTATATATATATAGATATATATCTATATCTATCTATATATATATATATATATAGATCTATATAGGGAGGGACCATCTATATACTGTATATATATATATATATACAGTATATACAAAACGAGCGGAATTATAGTCAGCTTGCCGGGTCCAGACGCGGAGTTGCTGCTGGCTATCTTGCACGCTTCCTTTCCGCTGTCCGCATGGCTCGTGTCAAATTGCTGCTTTACATTTGACCGTTTCATTGATGGTATTTTGCCATTGCAAATCAGACACACCACAGAACCTGTTCTCTCCACAAAGGCGAATTCTTCAGTCCATTCGTCCTCTACTCTCTACCATACTCCTCATCGTTTTTTTCTTTTCGTCATCTTATTAGTTTAGAATTAGCTTTTAGCAAATGACCGAGTGGGCTGACTCAAAAGCGGGTGTTTACCTGTTTCCGCAGCAACGGCCTACGTAGGCCAGTATTATCCAATCAAAATTGCTCCTGGAGCCAACTGCAGCCGTGAACAGGAAATGAGCAGTAAAAAAATTGATGGGTGGATTAAACAAGGGAGAATATTTTGTTTTATCTGCGAGCCAGATGCAATCATCAAAAGAGCCACATATGGCATGCACGCCATAGGTTCCCGACCCCTGCCTTAAAGGGTTCTGCCCGACACTAATTGACGTGTGTATTTGCCAACTCACACTCAAACAGAGAACGACTTTGTGAGCTTTGCGCAGCCATTATGAAATGAAGATAATACCAAAAGCATAGTTAACTGAAGACACACAAGAACAGAATCATGACAAAAACAAATGTCTTTTCAGAATACTTGGGACTACAGTCACACTCATCATATATATCTAAATTGCAAGGGGATGGAATAAAATATCCACATTTCAGACGTTTTTAAATCCAGATCCAAAAGTTATTTCCAGGATATTCTTATAAGTTAAGGTCCTCAGTCATTTAGAACCTTAATTGATTAAACTTCAACTGGATTGGCATGTTACATCTGTTTGGTCAATCCATTTATTATGAATTCAAATAAAATTGGATTGACAATATATTTTGGAATGCTGCTTCGACATAGCGAATCTGAATAAGATGACAGATAGGATATCAGCGTGGACATGAAACAGGAATGGGAATTTTCGGGTACATTTCAATCTTGAACATTTCATGTGGTGGCCAATGCATATACTTTGCAATCTATAGGAAAAAAAGCAAACACTTCCTTTAAAGAATGTTCATCAAATGCTCAAATACGTTGTGTTGTCTGCTGGGGTTTTTTTAAATCTCGATTGTGTCGTTTAGTAACACAAGTTGCTCAAACTCATCTTTTCCCTACAAAAGGAATACTTGGGAATATTCTGACACATCACTGTGTGCTTAGAGCATTTTCCCTCTGAATGGGCTCCAGCAATATAATTCATCCGCTTTAAGATTACAGCACTGTGAACTTTCAGAATGCCTTAAGACTGCACATCCTCTTTAAAACCCCTGCACAGTGCACAGTGGAAGCCTCTCAGGCTAAACCCCTGTAGGAGCCGCATAAAACTTTAGAAGCAATGATAAGTAAACAGGAAAATTATATCTTGTTTGCTACAAAGACCCAGCTTCCCTAAATTGCATATGATTAACCCGCAAAATTGCACCCCCATTTAATTCCATACACTGGCAGAGTGTGTGTGTGTGTGTGTGTGTGTGTGTGTGTGTGTGTGTGTGTGTGTGTGTGTGTGTGTGCGCGCGCCCGCGTGTGCGTCTGTGCATGATGGGTGGTTCGTCGAGGGAAATAGAGAATTAAAACAAATAGACGAGAGGGTGAGAACAGACGTGTGTGTGTGTGTGTGTGTGTGTGTGTGTGTGTGTGTGTGTGTGTGTGTGTACGTGCTTGTGTGTCGGGTGGGGTGCGGTGGGGGTTCGAAGCATACTGTATAACAGTTACCATAGTAACTAAGCCCAGTCCTGGCACTCCAATCATCAGTACTGCAGCAGGAGAACCCCTGCTGAGACACACACACACACACACACACACACACACAGACTCATGAGCAGACATAAACCAAGTATGTGCTGTTTTATCGGTCATCTGTTTACATCAGGATAGCAAAATACACCCACACCCACTCCCACACACACACACACACACACTCGTGTTCACAGGTAAAAGAACCCCTGCTGAGACGGAGTCATACAATTACAGGCAGACAGACAGACAGACAGAAGAACAACCGTAGGTCGAAATTTGCCGCTTTGTCCTTCTTTCAATAATTTGTCGTCTTGAGGTAAGGAGGGTATAGTTAAAGAAGTGTTCCTCTATTTTTCATTTAAAAACAGCACACACTGGGGACAAAAACACAACAGTTCCACTGTCGGCCATTTTCTAATTAATGATCACAAGTTTTCAACTTAATGTCACGGTTCTGGCCAGCAGGTGGCATGAGCGGACTTCGGTGCACACCTGGTGCCAATCTATGATTAGTAAAACTCTGTATTTAAGGACCCCTCGGTTGTGCACCTGTTGTCGGAGTATTGCCTTTGCCTTGCTGCTTCCTTGCTCATAGACTGCTTTTGCTATAGACCTCGTCGTGTTTGGCTTTTGAACTCTCGGTACCAAGTATTTTGTAAGTATGGTTTTTATTTTGTGATTGGCTTTCGCTTGCGTGTATTTGCTACATTGTTTTTTGTTTGCCTTCGCGGTTCTTATTTTCCCCCCTTGCCTTTTGTGCAAGCGCTTTTTGTTATTTGTTTTTGTGCCCTCTGGTCCTTGTTTTGACCAGCACTTTATGTTACTTCTTTGGCAGTGCGATTTTTGTATAGTAAACCCTTTTTGCTACGGAGACCTTGTCTGGTGTCTACACTTCTGGGATCCAAACTTAATTCGGCTAGTCCGAAACATGACACTTAAAGGGGAAGTAAAGTCAAAGATATGTTCTAGGGTCTCTGTACACCTGAGCCTTTTGGCACTGTGATGTAATTTTCAGTTGACAAATAGGAACAAAAGAGAAACCCCCTGAGATAGATACATTTGGGTGTATTTTGATAGTTAATTCATATTCCACAAATGCAAGTATGGTTAGATTAGCAGTAATACATTAGTTTACCTGAGAAAAAAATTACAAGAGCTGAAAAATACACCTTTATATTGATATATTTCACTTTAATGGCAACATTTTCAATACACGGATATGTTCATGTTGGGTCCACCGAGACGTTAATGTGCACAATTTACTGCTGCATAATAGGGACACATTGGACAACAAGGAGTACACAAAGAAAAACAATGCAATGATGCATGGCAAAAATTTGTCGACCAGAAACAGCAAACAAAGTGCA
This sequence comes from Hippocampus guttulatus, assembly GCF_054856545.1. NCBI lineage: Eukaryota > Metazoa > Chordata > Actinopteri > Syngnathiformes > Syngnathidae > Hippocampus > Hippocampus guttulatus. The sequence continues at coordinate 4,161,206 of NC_141266.1, forward strand.
CACTGGCATGTTATTCCACAATTTTTACAAAAATTGCACCGACACAAGTTTTTTCGAGCCTCTGTGTGCACACAAACAGGCAGGGATACAATTCCGGGCGATTTAAAGTTGGAGAGGAGATATGCCACGCAGGTGATATTAAAAACAAACACTGTGCCGAGTATTTTCAAGGAGCAAGAAGTGGGAGATGATCTAAAATGCCACAGGGCGGATATGTTTTCCCTCAAATTTTCTGGCAGGCAGGTAGCGGCCTTGTAGGCGTCATGTCCATAATGCGAGCGGAGTCCACGCTCTGAACCTAAGCCGCTGAGGCACCGGACCAAAGCAGTACTGTGATCGTCATCAATGTAAGGTAGGGGGACATATTCATATTAACTGCAGCATTGTCCATGCATGTGTCGCAAGCAAACAACATGCTAATGGGTGCACTTCCTGATCCCACTCGTTCTGCAAAGTGTATTCTGTGCCATCAAAAGACCATACGGCGCTGTATCTTTCACATCACAAGTGGAACCTCAACAGACTTACCTCATAGTATCGGCTGGAAATGATACGGCTTCAGGATTAGTGATATAGATGCGACGAAGCTGTGTGTGTCCAGAATATCATTATGCAGTTTAGTCCAAAGTTGACACACATGAGACATCTAGTGATGTGTTTCATGAACACTGCAGCCAACTATATTTTATTGTCAAAAAGTTTTTAAATTTATTAAATGTATAATGAAGTTAATTGTAGACAAAATATTCACTTTTTACTGTTGCAAATGGCATACATACGTGAAGTATCCATTCAATCAGAATGCCGTGTTTAGACTCTGGGGAAGGATAAAACATATTGTCAATAATATTTTTGTATTCACTTCCCCTTTAGGGCGGATTAGTGGACAACTGGTCCGCCTCACAGTGCAGAGGTGCAGGGTTCGATTCTGGCACCAGCCCTTGTGTGGAGTTTGCATGTTCTCCCCGTGTCTATGTGGATTTTCTCCGGGTACTCCGCCCCCCCCCCCCCCGACCCCATTCCAAAAACATGCATGGCAAGTTAATGGACCACTGTAAATTGCCCCTAGGTGTGAGTGTGAGCGCACATGGTTGTTGGTCTATGTGTGCCCTGCGATTGACTGGCAACCAGTTCAAGGTGTACTCTGTGTATTGCCCTTAAGACAGCTGGGACAGGCTCTAGCACACCCGCTATTGGGACAGGCTCTAGCATGCCCGCTATTGGTGTGGCTGTTTTTTTAGTGTTCTGCCTTTTGTTTCCATTTGTCTTTGTCAACATGGTCATTTGTGTCTTCCAATCAGCTCTCTCAGTCACTCGTGTCTTGTCCAGGTGTTTTTTGTTGTCTCGTCAGTTGGCTTGTATTTAGTTTCCTGATTTCTTTCAGACTTTGTCGGATGGTTGTTTCTGTCACGTTGTCTTGTCATTGCTCCTTGTAGGGTGTTTTGTTTTGGACAGGATTGAAGACGCCTGGTTTCAAACTTTGTTGATTTTGTATTGAGAGTTTCTCCTGTAACCTAGCTGTCACGTTTCTGTTTGCGGTCTGGCCAGCAGGTGGCATGAGCAGACTTTCTGGCACACCTGCTGCCAATCTGTAATTAATAGATTCAGTATTTAAGGACTCCTCCGCCGTACACCTGTTGTCGGAGTATTGTCTATTGCATTGCTGTTCTGCTGTTCATTGACTAGTTGGCTTTAGACCTCGTCGTGATTTCGCTTTGTATTTCTCGGTTCCCATGGTAGAGTAAGTACTGGTTTTGTTTTGTGATTTGGCTTTCTTGCGTGTATTTGTGATGCATTGTTTTTCGTTTGTAGTCGCGGTCTTTATTTTTCTCCCTTGCCCTTTTGTGCAAGCGCTTTTTGTTACTCATTTGATTTGCCTTCTGGTCCTTATTGTGGACCAGCGCTTTATGTTCTCTCCTTATTCGGTGCGATTTGTACATTAAACTTTATTTTTCCTACGGAGACCTTGTTTTCGTCTATGCTTTTGGATCCCCCTAAACTCGGTTTGTCCGAGACTTAACAGAATACTCCGACCATATGGATCCTGTAGACATAAAAAAGGTCATGACTGCCTTGACCAGCCAGGGGCAACTAGTGGGCCAGCAAAGACAAGAGCTCGCGGAGCTCCGGGAGGCAGTCGCCGTCCTGGCTCAGCGGCTTGAAATTTTGTGTTCCCAGATGGAACACACGAGCCCCCGAGAAACACCACCCCCAAGACCACCTACGGTTACAACCGAGACACCATCTTCCCCGATCGTAGGGCGAGAGCCTAATTTCCCCCACGCCCCTCGTTATGGTGGGGAACAGGCACTCTGCAAACAATTTTTACACCAGTGCTCTCTAATATTCGACCAGCAACCTTCTGCGTACGAGAAGGATAGCACCAAGGTGGCGTTCATTATGAGCCTGTTGACTGGTCAGGCGGCGTCTTGGGCAGTGGAAATCAGCGGATTTTCGCAGAGTTTTGTCGCGTGTTTCAACATCCGGTTGTGGGAAGGGAGGCCGAAGGACGGCTATTGGCTATTCGGCAAGGAAGACAATCCGTTGCCGAATATTCCATCTCCTTTCGTATTTTGGCCGCCCGTAGCGGTTACGGGGACCGCGCCCTGTGTGGGTTGTTTCGCCCCGGGTTAAGTGTAGCTTTAAAGGACGAACTGGCTACCTGCGATGATAGCACCAACTTGGAGGAGCTCATCAATCTGGCCCTTGTCATGGACAACCGCATGCGGGAGCGTGAGCGGGTACGCATGGACGAACGGGGAAATACCCGTTTTCAGTCCCGACGTGCAGGTAGTCGGCCGGCTGAACACGAGTCCTGGCGACCATCCGGACACGAGCGTCATTCGTGTTCCGGCCCCGCCGACGCAGAGGAGGAGCCCATGCGGCTGGGAGGCGGACGCTTGGGACCAGAGGAGAGAGAGCGTCGGATTCGGGACCGGGCCTGCTTCTACTGCGGTCAACCCGGACATCGCGTTGCCAACTGTTCCGTGACACCGGCCCGCCCGTCCAGGCGCTCCGAGAACTGTGAGTTTGCACCCGGTATTGAGTCGCGGGAGTCGAGACGGGAGGAGTCCCGGCCGGGACATCCTAATAGACTGGAGCTGGACGGAACTCTCTATGGTCCCTTACGGGCCATTACTATTCGGGCCTTGGTGGACTCGGGGGCGGACAATTGTTTTTTAGACCCCAAATTGGCTAAGGAACTGGGTTGCCCGGTGGAGGAATTGAGAGAAATAAAGCGGGTTCACGATCTGGACGGGCGGCTCTTGGCGGAAGTAAGAAAAATCACCGGGCCAGTAAGACTAAAATTATCGGGCAATCACATTGAATACCAAAGGTTCTATCTCATGCGGTCTCGATCCGTACCCTTAGTTTTGGGGTTGCCGTGGCTGCGAGAGCATAACCCTGTCATTTCCGGGAACGTCCTGCGATCGAGAATTGGGACTCGTTCTGCTATACCCACTGTTTGCGTTCGGCGGCAGAAAATAGAGGGCCGACCCGTAGCGAGCCACCAGAAGTTATTTGTTTGGATAATGTTCCGAGTATTTAGCACGATATGCGCCAAGTATTTAGTAAAGACTGTGCTCAGTCCTTGCCGCCTCACCGGCCCTATGACTGCGCAGTCGACCTGATTGATAACGCCCCACTCCCGAATTCCCGATTATATCAGGTCTCACAGCCGGAACAAGAGGCTCTGAGGGAGTACATCGACAGCTCACTCTCGGCTGGCCTCATTCGGCCGTCTAAATCCCCATTGGGGGCCGGGTTCTTCTTTATCGAAAAGAAAGACAAGTCATGACGCCCTTGTGTCGATTATCGGGGCCTTAACGAAATCACAATCAAAAACAAATACCCACTTCCATTGTTAGATTCGGCGTTCACCCCCCTCCAATCTGCCACCATATTCTCCAAACTCGATTTACGAAGCGCTTACCATCTGGTCCGTATTCGTGAGGGGGGTGAATGGAAGACAGCATTCAAGATGCCGTTAGGGCACTTCGAGTACTTGGTCATGCCATTTGGGTTAACCCAGAGGTGGGCAAACTACGGCCCGCGGGCCGAATCCGGCCCATTGGTCCTTTTAATCCGGCCCGCCGAAGGTCGGTCCACAATTAAGGTTCGATGTGATTGATTGCATTCATTTCAATTGGACTTGTAATGACAGGCATTTCACCGCCAGGTGGCGCATTGACTTGAAGTTGCAGAACACGGGGGGGGGGGGGCGGGGCAATCTTTTCGACCACCTAGGACCTCTGTATCGCTCTACTTCTACTGGTCTGATCACAACCCATCTGCAGAAATGCACAGGCTAAAATAGGTCATCAACAACACTGTCGTCATTTTAAAAAAGTATATTAATACAGTACTTTCATGCTTTTGTTCTGTTGATGTTTGATATGGACTGTCAACAAATGCAGTTTTTTTTTTTTTTTTTAATGTACCATAGCTCGTGCTGACCTGGCCCTTCTGTCAAATTTTAAAAGTCAATGCGGCCCCCGAGCCAAAAAGTTTGCCCACCCCTGGGTTAACCAATGCGCCCGCGGTGTTTCAGTGCCTCATCAATGACGTGTTAAGAGATTTTCTGAACCTATTTTGTTTTGTTTATTTGGATGACATATTAATTTTTTCCCGGACTCTTACAGAACACCAACACCATGTCAGGCTGGTTTTGCAGCGACTATTAGAAAACCGGTTATTCGTAAAAGCAGAGAAGTGCGAGTTTCACGTCGAGTCCATTTCGTTTCTGGGTTTTGTTATCGAGAAGGGTCGGCTGAGAGCTGACGCTGCCAAGGTTTGGCCGTAGTAGACTGGCCCACACCAACCACTAGAAAACAGCTGCAACGTTTCTTGGGTTTCGCTAATTTTTATCGCCGTTTCATCCGTAACTACAGCCAGAGAGCCCTGCCTTTGACCCGGTTAACCTCTGTCAAGATCCCCTTTAGGTGGGACACCGACAACGCGTTTTCAGAATTGAAGAAGGCCTTCACGAACCCTCCGGTATTGCAACATCCTAACCCATCCTATCCTTTCATCGTAGAGGTGGACGCTTCGGAATCAGGGGTCGGGGCGGTATTATCGCAGCGATCCCCAGTCGACCAAAGACTCCACCCTTGCGCCTTCTTCTCTCGTCGTCTCAGTCCAGCCGAAGCCAACTACGACGTGGGAAACCGTGAACTGCTAGCAGTAGTTTTGGCACTACAAGAATGGCGACATTGGCTCGAAGGGACTGAAGAGCTGTTCACGGTGTACACTGATCACAAGAACCTCGCATACATCCGCTCTGCCAAGAGACTAAACTCACGCCAAGCACGGTGGGCACTTCTCCTCACTCGTTTCAATTTCACACTCACCTACTGCCCTGGCTCCAAGAACATTCGACCTCATGCTCTCTCCCATATCCATGACCCCGCGGAGAGGAGCAACGAACCCCAGAGCATTTTTCCTGACCATTGTATTGTGGGGGCACTGAGGTGGGCCATCGAACGTAGGGTCCAGGAGGCCCAGAACAGAATTCAAGTCCCTGCTAGTTGTCCGGCAGGGAGGCTTTTTGTACCCCCACCTCTGCACGCGGAGGTGTTACAGTGGGGGCACACGTCTAAGGTGGCGTGCCATCCAGGGGTGAACTGGACCGTGGAGCTCGTCTCTCAGAGGTTTTGGTGGCCGGAGCTACGGAAGGATACACAGGACTATATCAAGGCCTGCTCCACCTGCGCGTGCAGTAAGGCATCCCACCAACCAGCGGCTGGGTTGCTGCAGCCTTTGCCTGTTCCGTCTCGACCATGTTCCCACATTTGCATGGATTTTGTCACAGGCCTGCCTCCTTCCCGGGGCAAGTCAGTCATACTCACCGTAGTTGACCGCTTCTCTAAATCTGTTCATTTTGTTGCCTTGTCCAAGCTGCCCTCTGCCCTGGAAACCGCCGACCTTCTCGTCAAACACGTCTTCCGTCTTCATGGGATTCCGGTAGACATCGTGTCGGATCAGGGTCCTCAATTCGTTTCTAGAGTGTGGAAACGTTTCTGTTTGCGGTCTGGCCAGCAGGTGGCATGAGCGGACTTTCTGGTACACCTGCTGCCAATCTGTAATTAATAGATTCAGTATTTAAGGACTCCTCCGCCGTACACCTGTTGTCGGAGTATTGTCTATTGCATTGCTGTTTCGCTGTTCATTGACTAGTTGGCTTTAGACCTCGTCGTGATTTCGCTTTGTATTTCTCGGTACCCATGGTAGAGTAAGGACTGGTTTTGTTTTGTTATTTGGCTTTCTTGCGTGTATTTGTGATGCATTGTTTTTCGTTTGTAGTCGCGGTCTTTATTTTTCTCCTTTGCCCTTTTGTGCAAGCGCTTTTTGTTACTCGTTTGATTTGCCTTCTGGTCCTTATTGTGGACCAGCGCTTTATGTTCTCTCCTTATTCGGTGCGATTTGTACATTAAACTTTATTTTTTCCTACGGAGACCTTGTTTTCGTCTATGCTTTTGGATCCCCCCTAAACTCGGTTTGTCCGAGACTTAACACTAGCTAGTGTTTTTGCAAATAAATAGTTTTGTTCAGTACAACCTGCATTCCTGCTTTGCTTCTCCTGCTTTCCTGCATTTGGGTGCTCAACCAAGCACATCTCTGATAAAGTGAAATGCCACTATAATACTTTTGATTGATTGAATCTGTGTGTGTGTGTGCGCACGTTACACCCCACCATCCTATTCTGAAACCCAGCAAGCCATTGCGGGCCTAAAGAATAACAAAAGCGCTGGACCTGATGGCATCCCTGCAGAGGTTTTCAAACACGGAGGTTATCTCCTCACGCGCCGACTGCACCTCCTGATTCAAAACATCTGGGAACATGGGACCATCCCGCAGGATTGGAAGGATGCTAACATTGTTGTTATTTATAAGCAGAAAGGGGACAGAGCAGCCTGTGGGAATAGCCGAGGAATCTCTCTCCTCTCCACCGCAGGAAAGATCTTGGCCAAAATCATGCTCAGCAGGCTGGTCAAGCACATTTCAGAAGGTGTGCTTCCAGAAACTCAGTGTGGCTACCGGAAGACTAGATCCACCATTTACATGATCTTTGTTTTAAGACAGCTAATGGAGAAAAGCAGAGAACACCACAGGAACCTGTACATAGCCTTCATCGATCTCAGCAAAGCCTTTGACACCATCAACCGTGAGCTGCTCTGGAAACACCTCTCCAAACTTGGGGTGCCACCCAAGTTTCTCTGCATCCTCCAGCAGCTGCATGATGGGATGCAAGCCAGAGTGTTCATCGGAAGACTCCAGTCAGAGCTCTTCAAGGTGAAAGTTGGGGTGAAGCAGGGCTGTGTCTTGGCTCCAGTGCTTTTTAACATCCTCCTCTCTGCCACCACGTGCCTCTTCCACCGTGGCATGGGACATGAAGACGGTGTCCATATGGAGTACCGCCTAGATGGAAGCCTCTTCAACATCAGACGGCTCCAGGCTCACACAAAGACAAAAATCTGTCAGATCTGTGAGCTTCAGTATGCTGATGACTGCACTATACTAGCTCACAGTTCAAACTCTATGCAGCACGCCCTGGACACCATTTCCAATCTGTACCAATCCTTTGGTCTTCAGATCAACATAAAAAAAAAACTGAGGTCATGTTCCAACTCGCTACCCCAACTTCCACAAGCCCCAGCTTTCACATTAATGGCACTCCACTAAACGTAGTGGACCATTTCACCTACCTTGGCTCCACTTTATCTTCAAACTGTTCCCTTGACACTGAAGTCCACACCCGTATTAATAAAGCATCATCATCCTTTGGTCGCCTACGCAGCAGGGTCTTTGAAAACCGAAACTTGAAGACCTGTACCAAGATTGCTGTGTACAATGCAGTATGTCTCTCCACTCTGCTCTACGGGTCAGAGTCATGGACTCCATATCGCCGGCACATTACTACCTTGGAAGCCTTCCACATCCACTGCCTGCAAAAGATCCTTGGCCTGTCCTGGGAAGATCGAATTCCCCATACAGACATCCTCAAAAGCACCAATTCCATCTGCATGGAAGCGGCCGTGGCGAAGAAACATCTTCGGTGGATTGGACACACTATTCGCATGCCAGACAACCGCCTGCCCCGCCAGGTCCTCTATGGCCAACTGAGAGGTGCAAAGCGTTCTGCTGGGGGGCAAAAGCGGCGCCTCAAGGACTACAGCAGGGACCTCCTAAAGCGAGCCAACGTCAACCCCACGCAGCTGGAAACACTTGCACTCAACAGACCAACCTGGCAGATCACTTGTGCCACTGCAATCTCTCAAATACACCAAATTAACCAAGCCAGACGAACCGAGAAACACATTCAACGACACCAGCGGGCAGCTGGTACCCCCCTGGTATCCGGTTTCCCTTGCTCCATCTGTGGTCGAGTCTGCGGCTCAAGGATCGGTCTCTATGCCCACGAGAAGTGGCACCAGCGACAGCCGCTGACCCCCCCCCCCCACCCTACCCGACCCCCTTTGCGCTAACAATCACACCGAAGGACAATTTAGAGTATTCAATCATCCTGCCATGCATGTTTTTGGGGAATGTGGAAGGAAACCGCAGTACCCGGAGAAAACCCAGGCAGTCATGGGGACAACCTGCAAAATCCACACAGGAAGGCTGGAGCAGGAATTGAACCACGCACCTCTGCACTGTGATGCGGGTGTGCTAACCAGTCGTCCATCTTGCCGCGCCATTTATAGATTAAACATTGTCAAAAGTGTTTGGACATAGAACAGGGAACAACCGCTGTCTATATCTATGACAATCGCCATTGTACCCACACCAATGACTGCTTTAGAATTTATCGATGTGAACACAAAGAACTTTATAAACATGTCCAAAAAAAAACCAACAACAGAAACTGAGAACAGGTAAGACACGCAAAAAAAAAAAAAACACACACAAGGAGGAAAATGGGAAAAGAGAGCGATTGTGGTATGGCCTAGCGGTCAAGTGGTTATCTCACAACCCAGAGGTTGGGGGTTTGATCCCCCACCATTGTGAACAAGCCAAAGTGTCCTTGAGCAAGACACTGAACCTCCACTTGCTCCTGATGAGTCATCAGTAGGTGAATGAGCAAACAGTGTTGAAGCGCTTTGAATACCTAAGTGAAGAAAAGCACTAATGGTGAAATCCCAAAATAATAAGAATAATAATCATAAAACTGGAATTTTTGAAAGGTGGGAGGAAACCAGAGTACCTAAAGAAAACCCAGACAAGCACAGGGAGACCACCCAAAACCCACACGGGAAGGCCAGAGTGCAAGACAAGACTTGAATTGTGAGGTGGATGTGCTAACGAGTCATTCACAGTTCTTAAGAATGAGATGTATTTAATCATAAATGAAAATTATTTAACATTTCATTTTAGAGTTCAAATTGAGTGACACATTATAAAATAAAGACAATGGGGAAAAAAACAATGTGATATAGAATGTCACTGATATAACGTGGTGCCATATTGGGTCGGGGCAGCACTTTTGAAAGCTTGCAAAGGTTCAATACTTTGAGTGTAAAATGAGTGACATGAGTGTCATGCAGATAGAGACAGAAAAAGAGAGAAAGAGAAAGGGAGATAGAAGGGGATAGAGAGAGAGAGAGAGAGAGAGAGAGAGAAAAGCATGCGGCGGTATTTTAAAGAGTTAATGATGCCACCTGCTGGACAATAATGATAACCTAAAATTCTCTTGCAAAGGGCGAGAAATTCGCTGACAAGTGCCTGGGTCGTATAAATCGGTTTTAGTTCACAGGTCCTAGAGTTCTTGAAACTGAGTTGAGTTTTTCTATCTTGAGCATTTTAATAGTTGAAATGACAAATTGTGTGGGGGTTTTTTTTTGTTTGTTGTAACAGTTATAATTAAATGAGGAAATAACGATGAATTTTTTTTTGGACGCTGCCATTGTAATCCATTTCTAAACCAGTGCCACACTGTAAAATCAAAACTATGTAGTAAAATAAAACACCTGATGTTAGCTCGATAAAATGTTATTTCCAATTCCTGACACCTCAAGTAGAATTGCTGTCAGGTTTTTGCCACTGGTTGCATCGAGATCAAAATGTGAGTTATTTACTGACACATCCCAGCTATGGGCTTGTGGTAACTGCAGATTTAGCGCCTGAAGTTAAATGGAGAAGGAAACGGATTGTCATCATGGGAGCGACCAGATTGAAGTGAAATACAGCACATTATGAATGAGCAGATATGAAAGCAAATGAAATCAAGTATGTTTTCTACTCACTGTGAGTCCAGTTGGATCAGTTCACATAATTAGCTGGGGTTTTTGTTTAGTAGATGCAAAAATATCAAACGAAATTACTGGGGGGGAAATTGTTTAATGATTACGTTTTTAAGTGTCTTTTGATTTTCTAAAAATCAATAGAACAAATCATTGAATACATTTTTTAAAATTTAATTTAAATATTACCAGAATTGCTCTTTCCATTTTTGAGAGAATCATCTTGACCTCTTTATGTTCAACCAGAGAGCAGAGGTAGCCCAGCAATTCGACTCAGTAGCAAGGAGCTCTGGACGCACGAACTGATGTTTTCTCTTCTTTGAGGGATGAGCAGAGCTCTTGTATGAAGATGCTCCACTCTTCCTGATTAAGTGACAACAGCTGCTCCACAGGAGGAAAGCAGAGGAAGATGATGGGTATAAATTCAATTTGGAATGTGCATGTATGCATGTTAATGCATTGGTGACAGGCAATGAAATTGTGATTCGCTAATTCTTTCAAAATTTCAAAAAGTTGGAAGAGTGATGTTTATGATGAGCATTGCACAATGAAGGAAAATGTGGTTTGAGGGTGACAAATGATGGAAAAGACTGTCTCAAAAGATAGTTGGCATAAAACAATCACAGTCCACAAAATGTTCCGCTTGGTGGGAAATTGAAAAGCTGTGGCAAGGTGAAGTTGCTCGAGTCCTGCCAGCATCAAATGATCACAATAGTCAACCTGACAGATTAATTCGTAGATACAACCACCCTGCTCCTCCAAAGTGGAGAACAATTCAGATGTGCAGTGCATGAGGGAAAAGAACCAGCGGAATGTATGAAAGTTTGGAAAGATTAAAGAGGTGCACCTCATTGCTTTTAGAAATGTTGCTTTTGAAGTTTTTTTCTGAATGCTTCAACTCTAAGTGATTCTTCCTGCACAGTTTCTAAAAATATGAATACCTATCGCAAAAACACTCATGGAGATTGCAAAACTAAAAAGCACAAACATATCTTTGCCCTGACGAGGTAATTTTGTAACACACAACTTTAAAAAGATGGTTGTGTTTCTTTTGATGTTGCTTACAGTCCATCCATCCATTTTCTAATCTGCTTCTACTCACGAGGGTCTCGGCCATGCTTGAGCCTTTCCCAGCTATCTCCGGGCAGTAGGCGGGAGACACTGAATTGATTGCCAGCCAATCGCAGTAATTTTTACAGTAAATATATTAAACACCTTGAATAAATAATACTTGAAATGGGGATCACTGTGTGTGTCCAGCCTACCTTGTGCACAGAGAAAGCAAAAGCCTGACTTTTTTGCCCCCCCCCCATTCTTCCCATCAGAGTGTCGTTGGCACTTGTGTGCTAACTCAGATGAAGGCTTATGTTCATTGTTTGATACAAACATACAGTTTTTAGTTCAGACGAACTAACCAAGACTTATTTGCTTTGCCAAGAGAACTGGGGGTTTTTTTCAATTTGGTGAAAGTTTTGTTTTTTTAGTTTGTGTGAAGATTTTTGCAAAAATAGCCAATAGTTACAAAAAAAGTACTTAAGACAGAAAAAAATTCGCTCTGTAGATACTCCCTAACTACTGTGTCAAGTGTGACATCTTGTGGTGAAAGTAAGAATAATGATTTGGTTGAGCATTGAACTAAAAACAAACAGACGAGTCAAATTCCACGGAGATTCTCGGTGTTCACATAGAGAACAATGGATGCTGATACACACTCTTCTTCAAATCTTGTTAAGATCACACCAAATTATCATAATTTCAAACCTTTCACTCTCAATGGTTTCCAGCAACATTATGCATTTGCTTTAACATTTTCTTTTCGATTTCAGAACCCCCATGAAACATCGTGATGCCTCCATAGCACCGCAGAAGTCACATACCTTTTTAGATATTTTTTTTGCACTACCAAATTAAAAGGAAAATTATCCAATGGATCCTCTAAATGGCCCCAAAGAAGCATGATGTCACGAGAAATCTCGCAGGATCTCACTTTAGCGAGCATCCAACAATGAACTCTGGGCACATGAGGGCATAGTCTCCCTGGTGCTTAAGTCAGAAAAGGAGCACTGCTTGTCACTTTTGGGGCTGCGCAGATTCTCCCATCGATTTGATGGTGTCGGTTCCGCACCTTCATGAAATGTAAGCACTGTGGGTGGAGCGACATTTAAATAAGTGCATCCCCTGTCAAATCTTCAGCACCTTTCCTCTTGTGCACTCAGGAGGCTGTACGAGGATTAGCGCCTGTTGAAGGTGAAACATCACGTCATCGCGCCTTTTAATTGTGTGACATCTGCGTCACAGAACGGCTGCCGACTTGTGCTGCTTGGTAGCTTGCAGATTGTCTGGAGGCGCAGCTCACAACAACTGCACTTATTCTATCGGTGGCAATGGGGCACTAGATGTGGAATTGTTTGTTTTAGATATATGCCGGTCGTGAATTCCATAAAAGTGCCGCCTGGGCATGTGCGACAGGAAGCGTTGCTCGTAACGGCTCACTTGGTTTTCAATAATGGAGCAGCTCCAAATTTACATTCCGTCATGAGAACAGTTCGCGGATTAAATTACTTTGTATAGATGAAATACAGAAAACAAATTGATGTGCTTCTTCGAATTAGCCCGTTAGATGAGCCGCGCACTTCACGAACAGTTGTCTGTGAAATTCACGTTTGTAATTGAGGTCAAACTGCTTCCCACAGTTGTCCTAAATGCCACTGCCTTCTTTTCCGGGTTCTCCCACCACCGGTTTAAACGTCACGCGCGGCGGAACGGGAACGACGCCTCTCATTTGAAGAAAGAAAGTAAGAAAGAAAGACCACTCCGCCTCTCATTTGCTGCGCAAAACGTCAGTCAAATTAAACGCATACTAATTGGTTCCACGAAAAAAAACGATTAAAGGTGGGCCTTCTCAGGAATTAAGGAAACTCCCCTGCATAGCCGGATTGGGTGTAAAAAAGAAAAGTGGACATGTGCGTGAAAAAGACACGTTTGGCCCTAATATTTTCCAAATGGATCACTACGGAATTCGCATGTCTCTGCTAAACTCCACAATTCATGATTTAGCAGGTATTCTCGAATTTTACTTAATGGGTCACACCTCTTCAGTGACTTTTCACCACTTAGGTTAAGCAAGTGTTTTTGTCAGAGGAGTAGACCAAAGTCGGTCCTCAAGGGCCGCTGTCCTGCCCGTTTTCCAGCTCTCCCAGGAGCAACACACCTCATTCAAATAATCAGGACCTTCCTAATGCTGCTTCGGGGCTGGCTGATGAGTTAATCGTCTAAATCAGATGTGTTGCAGCCGGGAGAGCTGGAAAACAGGCATGACAGAGGCCCTCCAGCCCCAGAGCTGGACATGCCTGCCCTCGACGGAAGAATCACAGCGCGTAAGAAAGACACGTAAGGAATTGATTTGAACGTGAACGGTACAACATGCCCCATAGTTATTATTTTCTCAGCCCACTTACGTATTCGTCAAGCAAGCCCCATTTTAAAACCATCAGAGACAAAAAAAATCCTATGGCCTTGCCTGGAAATGTAGCACACTTCGTGTAGTGAGAGAGACCATTTGAGATGCTGCGGGGAAAAATTGGGCCACATTTGTCAGAAATGATTTATTAATTATTAATACATGACTTCATCTGTCTATGCAACATAGACTGGAAGGCAAAACAACACCTTGCCTGTCGATTAATAGGCAGAAGTTTACCAAAAAAAACAAAAACAAACTACATATCCACCCATTGCAATTAATACAACTGAGTAAATCATGGCTTCCTGCAAGTATAATCAGCTTTGGCTGAGTCCTCTGAAGGCCGCATTTTCGGCTAAATGACGTCTTCCGGTGCGACTCGATCACTTGGTGTCCAAATGCTCAGTAAGCCTGTCCAAATTCGCCACGATGTATGCGGTCCACAGAGTCTACATGAGGAGGAGCCTTTGAAAGCGTCGAATGACCCAGCCTGCGAATTGTCTAAATTTGGAAACCACGTGTGCTCAAGTCGCGCCGAATGACACGTCTTGCTGCCTGAAATACAATCTAGCCTTCGGAGAACGCAGATTGTGAATTTGGACACAGCTTTTGTGTTCAACGGAAAAATATGCACACACAATTTCCGCATTTGGGCAACGTGCTAACTTCCGGTCAGTAGTCTCGAACGCATAGCGACAGCATCAAATTCTTTAAAATATCTCCCCAATCTGTGTAAATGACATCAAATTACTATAAATTACGTATAACCTTATTTGATCCAGTTAAGCAAGTGTCAATGAAGCAATCATAGCATTGTATCTTATTTAATGAGCCATTTACTGTATCACAGTACATGCAGGTCCGTGTGAACAGAGACTTGCCTTGCTTATTTTGACATGCTCAACCCAGCTGCTTAGAAGACAGCAAAAACAAAAAAAAAAAATTGAATACAGTCTTTATTGTCACCTTCTATGGTGTAGATTAGGGATGGCCAACCAGTCAAAGACTAAGAGACAACTTTTTTACTGTGTTACTGCAAAGAGCCACATCATTCATGTGGGCACACATAAACATCACCCCATCCCTTCCTCTAACAGACACACAACAGGAAGAAGGGCAAACAGAAAGATGTGAAAAATGCCAAGTATACATACACACACACACAGACCTCTGCTCAGACAGATTTATTGTCAATGTCACACACCAAGATGATAATGACAGAAATTGACTCCTACAGTACTAAGACCACAGGCCAGTCATTTTCAACAATGAATATTGTGTGCACTGCTTCACACACACAAACTCTCAGTTCAACCAAGTCCACAAACAAAAATATACTAACATTTACATTATTAATAAACGGAAGCCAAAAGCTCAGACGCCTCTGTATTTTCACCTGGAAATACTGTATGTCATTAGCTGCTGTGCATAGAGTTCACATTTGACAACTCAAGATTGTGAGGTTGTGAACAAAATCATAATTACTGCAGTATACATAGTTTTTATGACATTCTTATTTGGTGGAGTACGCTGAGATTGTTACTATGTAAAAGTGGTGCCTTTCGTCAATAAGGCCACGAAACAGGAGTATAGTGGTTTGTTTGCGTTGATCAGACAGCTATGCCATCTAGTGGTGTGATGAGGTAAAAAGCCTACCCTGACAACACATCACGCAATGTGTTCAAATTCCAACTAAAATGTCTTTCTCGGGGCAGCATGGTGTCAACCGGTTAGCACGTCCGCCTCACATTGCAGAGGTTGTAGACTGATTCCAGGCTCCGGCCTTCCTGTGTGGAGTTTGTATGTGTGCCTCGCATTGCTGTACCTTGGCATCTACGCTGACTGAGGAAACAGTTTGGTCTGATTGAGTATGCAGAAGCGCTTTCACACAAGATGTGATGTTGGTGCCAGTTGTTGTCTTGTAGAAAGATGAAAGGAAAACAGATTTATTGTTCAAACCAACGTGAACCACTGCATCACAAGAAACAATGTTTCTAAATTACACCAGCAGATGGAGACAGAGAATTTCTGGATAATGGCAAAATCGAATGTACATTACTGTTCTGTATGCTCACTGGCAATAATGGGCATACGATCATTTCAAATACAAATCTGAGTTTAAAAGAATTAATGAGTTTTTCTTGACAGTGTCAGGAAAAAAATTCTATCCATACAAAGTTCAACATAAATGAATACATCCCAAAATAGATTTTAGAAAACTTCAGAACTCAGAAAATTGCTAAGCCATGATTGATCATTACCTGAGCCCTGAGCAACTGTGATGTAATTTTCATTCAACAGCAAGTGGCAAAATGGCTGTTCCATGAGATGGATAAAAACGGGTGTAATTTGCTGCTTAATTCATATTACACAAAGGCAGATTTAAATCAGAATACCGTGTTCAGACTAGTAGGGCCGCATAGAATTTATTGTACAGAGAATTTCTGAGTTGACTTTCCCTTTAACAATAATTCAACCATCTAATTAGAGTCATGGGTGTGATGTAGCCTATCCCAGTCATTTATCACTAAATCAGCAAATCCAGCCTGTTGAACAAACCACGTGTTTCTCCTCAAAGCAAAAAAAAAATAAAAGTAAGGTACGTCTGGGTTTACTATTAAGACGTGAAAAAATAAAAACAAAAGTTTGTCAGTACCTTAACAACGTGGAGGTCACTCCCCTGAGGAGAACGACTGCAATTTAAAGAGTCTGCGATGCTGCAGCTTCCACAGGAGCTAAAAGAACAGAACATTTAACTTTCTGTGCAGTGGTGAGACATCTAAAATAATAGATAAAAAGGAGAGTAAATATTTACTAAATCCAAATACCTGAGAAGAGAAATTGTCTCAGTGTTATCATCAATGTCACTCTTTGGCCTGAACTTTGATGGATTATCTTGTGGAAGAAAGAACACAGGAACATTTGTTTTGCAAAAGGAGATCAAAGCCAACTTTAAACATCAGTCTTGCCGTGCCACTCATTCTATACAATCACTGTGGACTTGTATTGGACATGATTAGACTGTGCCAATAAACTTCATCCACCTTGTCCCCAATGTGACTCACACTGGTGTGCGGCTGTTGTTCGTGAATGTTTGGTGGTGGTCTGAGGGGCCGTAGGTACACAATCGTAGCCACTCTTTCGTCAGCCTGCCCCAGTGCATCTGTGGCTACATACGTAGTTTAATGTGTGAGTGCATGAATAATGTATCCACTGTGAGAGCTTTGAGTGTCCACTGTGCAGAAAAAGCGCCATATAAATCTCATGCATTATTATGATCATGATTATGATTATCATTACAATACAATACATGCTGATTTATATAGCGCTTTCACAACAGCGGCAGCTGTAACAAAGTTACATTATAGTATTATGATCCCAGTGTGGGACAAATAAAGGTTATCTTATGATAAACTGGTCGCCAGTCAATCGTGGAGGATTCAATTTGTAAAAATTGCAGGTCTGGGTAGCTAAATTTTACTTTTCTGAGAATAAACCAACAGATTTAAAGAATTTTAGAAACGAAATCCTCACATAATGATGAATCCCATATTTCTATAGTTCAGTGCTTCTCAATTATTTTCTGTCATGTCCCCCCTAGGAAAAAGAAAACATCTCGCCCCTCCCCCTCCCCGCAACTATAAATAGTATTACTTGTCTATAAAATTGTTATAAGTGCACCTCTGCATAACGCTGTATCCTTATTAATGTATAAGAGAATAAAAACAAAAGAAATATGGACCAACTTACAATAAAGAATAGCTTTATTAACTGTAACAGAAAAGATTTAAAGTGCATCTGAAATTCAAGAAAAAAATTAAATTCTTAATTAAACTTTAAACATTTTTTGACCGACCATGTCAAAACCATATGATACTGAAAAATACAATTCCATAAAATCAATAAATAATAATGCATTCAAACTGATCACCGACATAAAGTCAGGAGCACAATATAAAAACAAACCTTTAACCTGCAAAACAAAATATATAAAATAATTTGTGTTGATTTTTTTTTAATCAAAGATGATGTCAGGATTAAGAGAAGCACTGCTATAGCATGACTCACAGGTTAAGTCAAATTTCAATCGAAGAGTGCAAATGCTACTTTTACAAATATACTGATGTTTGATTGAGACTGCTCTGGAAAATAAGTGGTGCAGTTCTACATCTCTAAAAACGAAACTGCTGATAAGATGAACGAAATAAACGAAGCAACAACAACTACAACTGCTGATAGATCAAAAGTCGAAACAATCACTATTACAATTAAAATATCTGGGTGGCACAGTTGCCCATTGGTTAGCACATCTGCCTCAGAGTGCAGAGGTCATGGGTTCGATTCTGGGCTCTAGCCTTCCTGTGTGGAGTTTGCATGTTCTTCCCGTGGTTTTCTCTGTGTACTTCGGTTTCTTCCCACATTCCAGAGACATGCATGGCAGGTTAATGGAACACTCTAAATTGTGCCTGAGTGTGATTGGTTGTGTTGAGCATGAATGGTTGTTCGTCTAAATGCGCCCTGTGATTGGCTGACTACCGGTTCAGGGTCTATCCCGCCTACTACAGCTGGGATAGGCTCCAGCACACCCACAACCCTTGTAAGGATAAGAAAAGGGATGGATGGACAATACCTTTGATATAGTGTCATTCAAAAAAAATGATCACTACCATCTTTGTGAAGACAGAATTTTGAATACTGTATAGCTCTTGCATCATTCACCGAGTTCATGGTACAGGTGAACCTAATTACGTGTCTACAGGAGAGCCAAATCACCAGAATTACTCCAGTCAAATGGAATTAAAATAACACAATGACATATCCAGTAAAACAATTATTACCTGATGTGAATGACTCCTCGAGTTGCAGTATTTGAGCCATTTGTTGAGTAGCGGTTTTATCTTGCGTCTTTTCTTCTTCATCCTCCTTTTGGGGCTCTGCCAACGTCCCGGCTGATTCCTGAGTCTTCCTCACAACTCCGCGGACTGCAGTGTGTGTCTCTATCCCGCTGTCTGGTATGCTTATGTTTTTTGTCCGAGATGAGGTTGACTTCTCCAAAGTCCTTATTTAATGGAAGCATGTGCATTGAACACTCTTTCGGTCAACATCATTGCAATTCTGTATGCATGTTAATTAGTAAATACATTATCAATCATTGAAAAGCACGAAGTAAACATGTTCAGAAATAATCTGGCGTTACAAACCCCTGAACAGGTGAAACACCACTGCTTCTGCCATTTTTTTTCTCGACAAACTCTTCGTCATCAGCATACTCCTCTACTTCCTCTAAGTCATCTTCCTTATTTTGTTCTTGTGTCCAAAATTGGTGCCTGAGTAAGTCTGGCCACTTAATCCTGAAGAACAAAACAACACATGTTCAACTACAGGGTGATCAAAACGTGCAATGACATTTCAAATTTAACTTGAACAATTTGATTCGTTAAGCCTTCCATCATGTACAGTATGTCGGTGTGTCCTGTCTGACCTCTCAGCATGGTTTTTGGTGAGTAAAGCTCTAAGAAGATTTTGGAAACCTTCACTGGGAAGACTGAATGGAAACACTGTACGGACAGTACAAGTGAAACATTATAAAAATATTCCTTTTTTAAAATAATGAGTCAAGATCTTTCAATTTTCTAAGCAATAATTGATGTATACAATACCTCTCTGCACGGGCGATGAAGGTTCCTGATGTAAAATCATTCCAGTGAGTTCATCGTGGTTAGTAGAGAAAAATGGTGGCTTACCTACAACAACAACAAATTTCTTTTTTTATTAGTCTTGAATGACTGTGCTATTTAGCCGACACAAGGTTTGGGTAAATACAGATAACACAGTATAAAGAAAATGACATTTTGTGTTTGTGTGGACCATACCAGTGTACATGTAGTAGAGAATACAACCAAGAGCCCAGATATCCGAGGTGAAAGTCGTTTCTGATCCCTGTAGGACTTCTGGAGCCATGTAACGTGCTGAGCCTGAAAATGTATACATGGTCCTGTTAATTGATTACGTGCATCAGATAACAGTAAAACAAGGAATAATACAACAACTCTGACCTTGAAACCTTTTTTTAATATCATGTTGATAGTTTTCCTCTGCATCTTCACATGAAGAACATAATGACAAGAAATCTTCAAGGGTTTCCCTCTCTGTCTTGGAGTGACTGAGGTTACTTAACTTTAAAGTACCACTGTTATCCAGCAGGATCTATAAAATGAAAGATGATAGTTTATTAGTTTACTTATATACAGTATATATATATATATATATATGTGTGTGTGTGTGTGTGTCTAATATGTGTGACATTATGGTGGAGATGTACAAATAAACCTTAGTTGGGGTCAGGTCAGAGAAAATGATTCCTAATTTGTGGATATATTCCAGTCCTTTGACCAAGTCCCAACCAAACTTCCTAACCACATCTTCAGGCAGACATCCATCACGAACAATTACAGACTCCAAGGAACCACCTAACACACAAAGAGAGAGGCTGAGAGAAGGTTAAAGAGACACCAAGAAGTAAGCCTAAATGCAAGAAAAAAAGTCACCAAAAATTGTGCTAATTTTGTTTCAGACAATAGAAGAATCTAGTTTATGCCAAAAGCACACATATGCATTACTATGCCGCAGAAAATAGGTGACACCTTTCGGGACATAATCAGAGGAATTCTTTTTCATAGATCCATACTGAAAGAATGCAAGTACAGTACCGGTATATAAGTAAAGGTTGAGGACCGTTCATTAGTTACTGACCTGTGCAGAGCTCTACCACTACCCACAAGTGCTTTCTGGTCTCATACCACTCATAAAAGCGAACAATGTTTGGATGATCCAGATCTTGACTCAGACGAACCTGCAACAAAACAGAGAAACAAGACAATGTCAATCTTCTTTTGGTCATTCCAGTAGAGAAGTAACACTACTCACATATTTGTAAAATAATGTCAAATAAAAATAAAATTATGTGAAGAACAATTGTAAATAGCACAGCCACCTTATCTATATCTATATTGATATTGCACTTAATTGAACTGTGTACATTGACACTGAAACATTTATTTTGTGAATGCAAACACTTTGTTTTTCTTCTTTCTTCTTTCTACCCACAATTTTGTTGCTGCAGACTGTAAATTTCCCCAGTGTGGGACAAATAAAGGACATCTTATCTTAAATTTGAGTTTTGGTCCATCTACAATCTCTTCATCTACAACCTATACAATGCAATAAAAACGATTGAAATCCTACATGGTTGGTGATCTCGGGTCTCTTGACTTTGTCACTGCATTTGAGGGCGACATAGTTTAGATTTCCCTTCAGTCTTCCTTTATAGACAATAGATGTTGAACCTCCTCCTAGCTCATCATACAGAATGAAGTTCTCCATCTGATGTGAGAAGAAACGATGAACTTTGTCAAATTTAGCCATGAAATTTAATAGCCAGTAAGGGGAGGTGAATACAAAATAATTATAAAACTAATGTCAACGTATTTGTATAGGATGGTTATAAATACCTTTTCATATTTCGTGGAGCTCCAACACGTCGTTCTCCTAACCGGAAGTCGGATGATGCGGGTCACTTCAACCCACCCGAGGGGCGCTAATGAAATATTTAAGTCGCAACAAATCACACCAATTGAATTAAATGAATGTTTATATGTATATGTACATGTAAACATTCATTTCATTGTTTTTACACAAATACGTTGTCTGAGAATGGCATTGTTTACCAGTGTTCAACGCTTCATTTCGTACAACAGGACACCTTTCCATGGTTTATTCCGGTGTTGCTAGGATACAAACAAACTAAACAAGAAGTTGAGGGCTTTGGAGCGTTCGACGAGCAAATTCTATGTATCTAAAATAAATAAATAAACAAATAATAATAATAATAAGGCTAAAAAAAACAACAAAGATTACTAAAACAATGTCATTTGAAAAAATTACTGCTGATAAAATGTGTAGATTAGGTGTCGGCAACTCTGGTCCCTGAGAGCTGCGATTCTGCTTGTTTCTGAAGTTCCCTCTTGCAACACGCCTGATTCAAATGATCAGAATCGTTATCAGGCTTTTACAGAGCTTGCTGATGAGCTGCTTATTTGAATCAGGTATGTTGAAAGAGGGAAACCTCGAAAACAAGCTGGACTGCGGCTCTGGAGGACCGGAGTTGCCTACCCCTGGTGTTGGTAAATTTGATTTAACCAAAAGAAGAAAAATACGGTATACTTCTGTCATGGAAAGACAGAAGTGTAAGCATATGTTAAATTATTAATTATTTTCATTTTATATTTGAGCATTATATTATTTTATGTTATAGTTATCTAAATTATATTCTGTTTAATAATTGTTGAAACATCCTTATGTTGCTTGCGTCTGATTGGCTAAAGAGAAGCAGGAAGTGTTTTCGTTACGGAAAGGGGGTTGTGTTCTCGTTCATCCGTTCGGAGTTGCAGACGTTTTTTTTTCTTTCTCCTTTTAATAAACTGCATTAAAGGATACCATCTCTCCTTTTGTCATTCGTAAAGTAGAGCTATCCACTGAAAAACAACGAACCCCTCAACTTACAGAAGTATACATCTGTTATGGAAAGACACAATTATACAGGCTAGCGAATTATCTCACAAACTAATATATTCAGACAGCAGCGTGTACAGTATTTTAACACCTTTTGGCACAGCATGATTCATACCATTTAGACCTGGATAATTGTCAACTTTAACGAATGACACATAACTGAAAGGACCGATCATTTTTAGAATCCAAATTTATTAACACTCAGTTAAAAAGGTTATCCAAACATGCACAAACTTAAGTTGATTTCTGTGACTATGATGACTGTGACAAGAACACATTGCATGAGTGTCTTGGCTTAGAAAACAGTCCACCTAAAGTTTCCTTGTGAAAGTCAGGAGAGACAATGCCTTCAAGCTTAGCCCTGATGCAGTTTTTGACCACACTCAAAAGAAGAGTGGGAGGTAGCGACAATGGTGAGGCTGTCAAGATTTGGGCACCTTCACAAACCCATATTGCGCAGTTCATTTCAGCACTGCACAGCACACAACTTTGGACAAATCCTTTGTTAAAGGTTGCAAAGGGAACCAGACCAAGGTTATTTTTAGGGATAGGCAACTACCAATACCAGGTATCTGTATTTGACCGATACATGACCTTATTTCAAGGTACAGTATTGGGACTCACAAGGCCGCCCTCTTGAAGAAGGCAATCGCATCACAAGTTTTCAAGGAAGACACATGCAGAATCATACTTTTTTTTTTCAATATGAGTAATTTGACAGCATATGTAGGGTAAGTATTATTCCAGATAATATCACTATAGTCCAGATGATACAATGATAATGCCTCTAATGGAAGCAAATGTCTTGGTTTGAAAATAATCCTACAATTTTCGATCATTTTTTAACCAACTCATCTATGTATATTTTTTAATTTATGGATTGAGCAATATGGATTATTTCAAATTTTGTAAAATCAATTCATTTAATGAGTCTACCATATAGTTGTGTTCATGTCATGATCACTATATTTATGTTTGTTCAAGAAGAAGACAATACAATTGGTTTTACTAATATTCAAAGAAGCGTGTCGACCTCAAAGTGCAGAGGTCGTGGGTTCGATCCCTGCTCCGGCCTCCCTGTGTAGATGGATGGATGGATAATATTCAAAGATTATTTGTTCCACTTGAACCGAGTACTTACCTTCGCGATCTGCTCACTGGGCAGATTTTGTAACCACTTTTGTGTTGGTTGTGAAAATTCCAGACTGAAATCACGAACGAATTAAACCAAGTTAAGTGAGAACTTCAAATCAGCCTGGCTATCAATACCTCACACAAACATCTGCTGCATGTCTGTTTTCAGAGAGCTGTCATGAACTTAAGTGTCCAGGATTGATGCTCAGACTAAGTGGAGCCCTCTGATGGTTTGTGGACCATGAGACACTCCCAGTCTTTGGCATTATGAGCAAAACGTTTCAAAGGGAGGTTCTGCTTTATCTGCTGATCAACTGCATCAGTTATAGCTGTGGTCTTTAGGAAGGTGATTTGAAAAATGAGGCAAGATTTTCCATTCTTTTATTGTACTCCTTTATTTCCTAACATTGTGTAACAGAAGTTAAATTATGTTCATCAGAAAAAGGCAGCAACACACAACCACATTGACCAGATCTCATGATATAAGTTTAGAAAACCATGCAGGTTGGGTTGTACCACTTTGTCATAACAAAACAAAAACAAACCAATAAATAAATAAAGAAGTCAGGACGATGGTCCTCTTGTCAATCATCTTCTTTCTCTAATTCTTGTCTTTCAGCATCCAGAAGCCATGCTTCAGTAACTCTGGCAAGTTTATTCTTCAGAACAACAACAAAAAAAAGAACAAATAAGATAACTTCAGATTGAAATCAAATCTACTTAAGAGGATTCTTTGCATTTGGATCACATTTGTGTGTTTAAAACCTCTTGTCGGGGCTTTTGGTGAGTAAACATTTCAGAAGATTTTGGAAATCCTGACTTGAAGGAGTTGTTGGAGACACTATGAAAGAGGGCTCATCATCAATAATATGAATAAAAAACACAGATGACTCAATCGTTTAAAACAACAACAACAAAACAAAACTATATTCCTTATGTGAAACGCTCTTTTTTTATGTTAGTGTATGAACCTTTCTGTGTCGGAGATGATGGTTCCAGACACACGATCATTTCCTTCAGTTCACTGTAGCAACTAGAATAGAATGGTGGTTTACCTAGAAAAGCAAAAAGATTACATTTGAACCATTTTTTATGACCAATGTAATGTCATGTGATAAGTTAACTACACATTCAACTGTAGGTAGGCTCTTAGGGGCATATTCTTCCGTTTGTGCTTAATGAGTCAATTCCTTTCGTGAGTCTTAACGTTCCTAGCAACACTTCTTGCTGCATATGCGCGCGGCACTTCTATAGATTTCACGGCCGGCATATGTCAAATTCAAACAAATGCTTCAAAATCTAGCTCCCCATTGCCACCATTAGAATAACTGCAGTTGTGAGCGTAACCCTCACAATCTTGTGGGTTAGAGGATGTGCGCAGCCCCAAAAATGTATCTGACTTAAGCACAGGGGAGAGTATATCCCTTATTAGGTACCATACCAGTGTACATGTAGTAGAGAACACAACCAAGAGCCCAGAGATCGGAGAGTGCGGTAGTTTCAGATCCCTGGAGAATCTCTGGAGCCATATAAGTTGGTGAGCCTGGTAACGATAGATGGCCTGACAATGACCCCACAGAAATACAATAGAATGTCGGCTACATATTTGTATCAAAAAGAGAAGGAAAAAGGGCAAATGTAGGAGAAAGATCCAAATGATTAGAATTAGGATTGTATCCCTGGCATGGTATATTTGTCAGCCAGCCATCAATTTCCGATACTTGCAGACTCCGCCATAGGCCTGTACTGGTCACCATTCAATCACAAGACATGTCGAGACAGACAGTGGGAACTGAACACAAAATGTCTGAACGGAAGACAGATGGGTGAACTACATTATTAGGGACATCTTTCAGTCACAAATCGGTAATTCATACAGAGTCAACAGAGTGACTACGAACCTTGAAACCTTTTCTTGACGTCTTGGTGTCTAATGTCAATTTTTCTTTTCCCCGTTTCTTCATATGTAGAACACAATGAAAAGAAATCTTCAAGAGTGTCTGTCTCTGTCCTGGAATAACAGAAATTACCCAGTTTTACCATGCCACTACTATCCAGCAGGATCTATAGGAAGAGAGATAATTTGATAATTCAGATGATAAATGCAAAATAGGAATATTATGAATATGATGTTGTTGGTGCTTGATACATGTACACACCTTGGCAGGTGTCAAGTCAGAGAAAATGATTCCTAACTTGTGGATGTGCTCCAGTCCTTTGACCAAGTCCCATCCGAACTTCCTCACAACATTTTCTGGCAGACATCCATCCCGAATAATCACGGACTCCAAGCTACCACCTAGCACATTCAAGACAAAGTTGTCAGGAGACGTAAAAATCCAGACGTGAAAGAATTACCGATATTGGTAAATAGATATGAGAAACTCATAATTAAACTGTACAAGAATGATGAAGGTGCAATATTGATGCCAACCTAAGCCCGAGGTTCCAATGAACAGATCCATGCAAAATTAGAAAAACAGTGATTGATAACCACTTATGTGAGAACCGCAACTGACCTGTGCAGAGCTCCACCACTAGCCATAAGTGTTTTCTGGTCTCATACCACTCATAAAAATGTACAATGTTTGGATGATCCAGATCTTGGCATAGACGGACCTATGAGGCAAAAAAAAAAAAAAAAAAAGACAATGGCGGCCCGGTGATCCAGTCGTTAGCGCGTCAAACTCAGAGTGCAGAGGTACCAGGTTCAATTCCAGCTCTGGCCTCCCTGTGTGGAGTTTGCATGTTCTCCCGGGCTTGCGTGGGTTTTCTCCGGGTACTCCGGTTTCCTCCCACATTCCAAAAACATGCATGGCAGGCTGATTGAACACTCTAAATTGTCCCTAGGTGGGAGTGTGAGCGTGGATGGTCTTTCATCTCTGTGTGCCCTGCAATTGGCTGGCAACCGGTTCAGGGTGTCCCCCACCTACTGCCCAAAAATGGCCGGGATTTGGGTCAAGCACACCCCGCTACCCTTGTTAGGATAAGTGGATCAGAAAAAGGATGGATGGATGGTATGTGCATACAAGACTCTTACAGACGGTGCATTTTATGTCTTGGTGGCCGTAACACAATTTTGGAGAACAAGGTAGCCACTGAAATTGTACAGTGGATATAAAAAGTCTACACACCACCGTCAAATGCCAGGTTCTTGTCATAAAATTAGAGACCAAGACAAACCATTTCAAAACTTTTTCCACCAAATGTTACCAATAACCGGTGCAACCCATCCCTCCATCGAGAAAAAAGATTTTTTGAAGAAGTAAAAATAACTGAGGTTATTTGGGGTTGCAGAAGTGTGCGCTCTCCTAAAACTGAGACTGTACTTCATTCAGAATTAACCAGTCACAATCAAACGCGTGTTCGGTGGGAGTTCACACATGCCATCACACACCACCATTTGCCTCTGATTAACCCCAAATAAAGTTCAGATGTTCTAGTAAGCTTTTCCTGTTTTTGTTTTGTTTTGTTTTTTGCCTTATAACAAAAGCCTGGAAGATTTGTGCAAACACTGACTACCATTTGCAATTTTTCGTATTTCCCTCCACATTGAAAAAAAAAGCACTTTGGAATTATAAACCAATCAATCAAGTCTGAAAACATGATTAAAAGGCACAAACCAAACTGGACATGAACATACTACAGAAGGAAACAAGACAGTGCATGGAGAAGACATGAACTCAGCGACAGGAACAGACGCAGCAAACACAAACAATGAACCCACAAGGGGTCAGTTTCACAAAGCAGGTTTTGTGATAACTCCAAATCTGTGAACCCTAAAATGAGGGAAACTCCTGAATTTTCCGTTTCAAAACGGGAAGTTACTAAAACCTGAGAAAGAGGGGTAACTTTAGCCTGTTTCAGAGAGAGAGGTAACCTAAGCGCTCAGTCAGTTACCACTGTTAAAATGACTATGAACCTAACTTTGTCGGGACCCAGTTTTTCTCAATGAACCTCAAGGTTCTCTCTGTCTCCGCCCCCTTTCATTTCTTCATTCTTTCAGTTAGCAGGTGAGTTCTGGCATAGCCTAGTACTGCCATCTGTCATTTAAAAAAATTAGTCAGTATATGAGAGGTCCATTTGGCACAGTTGGTGTACTGTAGACAAACATGGGCATGTCTTTTTGAAAATGATCCCATCATGAAGGTGCAGCATTGCTGCGCAGAGCAAAATGATTAACCTGAGTCTTACTTTTTCATACCACAAGAACCTGCCAGTTAAAAAAGGGTGTGTCGACTTTTTATCGCCACCGTATAGAACAAACATGACACTTTCATAGGTCTACCTCACATATGATAAACAGCTGTCAGTATAAATGTAATAAATATATAATTACACAAAAAGAGAGTAACCTACATGGTTGGTAATTTCGGGCCTTTTGGCTTTGTCACAGCATTTGAGGGCTACATAGTTCAGAGTTCCCATCCTTCTTCCTTTATAGACAACAGCCATAGAGTCTCTTCCAAGTTCCTCATACAGGTTAATGTTCTCCATCTGCTGAGAGGAAAGACATGAGGGAAAAGAGACAATTCTAATCCAAATACCTTTTGTTCAAAATACATCAAGTAGGAGTATCAATGACACAAACACAGGCTCAAAATAACCTTGGAAATACATAATCATACAGTAGAATCTCTCAAAATGACATTTCGATGCCATTTAACTAGTCAATACCCTTGGATCAAGTCACTTGTAAATAGTAGTTTCAACCTCTCCAATGTCAATTAAAAAGTCAGATAAAACTAGGACTGCTGCAAGATTTCAGCTCAATGAGCATCTGAAAGATGAAGTCCACAAGCATATTTTGCTTTTCATTTGGAATTGTGTGCTTTTGGGAATGAGGAAAAGTATGATCATAACCACGGTACCAGTGGGTGTAATAGGAACTTACTTTGACATTGCAAAGGGTCTTGATGCTCAATACGACAAAAGCAACAAGAGTTCAGCCCCTACCCCACTGAGAGGCAAATAATTGGGACTGTGAAGGTACAAAAATGTATCATTCATGTCAGATCGTCAGGGTTCGTTCAAGGTCACATATGTTCTCAACCCGTTCACTACATTTTCAAAATTTCCTTGCAACAAGAAAAATCACTGAAATGATTAGCAAACGTCTGGTGAATGTTAGGTAAACGTTTTGTGACCTTGAACGAGCCCTGAAGAACTCTGAAGTGAACGCCTTTGCAAACAGTCACAATTGTTTGCCCCTCAGTGGGATAGGGGCTTAACTAATTCTGTTAAAGGGGCTGAATGCAAGTACCAGTAGTTTTTTTTGCTGAAATTATAATGGCTAAAGACTAAAGAAAAGCACCAAGAGCAGATTTGTTGTTGTATCACTATTCGTGTCAGATGTCTTCTAATTTGGTGTAGTTCGCAATCTTTAAAGTGTACCTCTGATGGCCTGTTTCTGTGTATTGAAGGAGAAATGCAGCAGTATTGGAAAATTTGATAACAATACCCGCTTGTTCAGTGTGCTGTTATTTTAAACATTGGTTAACCCTGAACTGCCGGTTAACTTCTTAAACGACCGTTCCCTGACTGACTATTAAATATGCTCCTCAAACAATGCTTAATCACATTGTTAGTTAACGGCATCATTAAGGTTAACTGGGCGGTTAACATCACTGCATCCCACAATTCCTCATTTTGTTTATTTCGGGTTTTGCGAAAAAATGGAAAGCTAAATGATCCAGCCAACTTTTCTCTCTCTCTCTCTTTTTTTTTTTTTTTAAATGACTGATGACGCATGAACAAATGTATACATCCATCCATCCATTTTCTAATCTGCTTTATCCTAACAAGGGTCGCGGGCGTAGTGGAGCTTATCCCAGTTGTCTTCGGGCAGTAGGCGGGGGAGTTCGGAACTGGTTGCCAGGCAATCGCAGGGCACACATCCACACTCACACTCACACCTAGAGACAATTTGGAGTGTTCCATTAACCTGCCATGCATGTTTTTGGAAGGTGGAAGGAAACCGGAGTACCCAGGGAAAACCCACGCAAGCACGGGAACAAATTGCAAACTCCACACAGGAAGGCCGAAGCAAGAATCGAACCCTGCACCTCTGCACGGTGAGGCGGACGTGCAAACCAGTCGATCACTGTTCCGCCCCCAAATATTTACATTAACATGTGAAATCATTGCCACTGACCTTTATTACCCATGTTATCGCTTTTTTCTGAAACGTCATAGATCAAAATGGTCAAATTTGTATTGCACACGCTGTTATAGGTGAAACTTAAAAACTAAAATGAAAATATCTCAAAAATCTGATGTGCAAGAAAAAATAGCAGCCATTTTCCAATGAGCATCGAGAATAAGTTTAGGGGTGAAGCCATCTCTGAATAAAATTTGCTCTTGACCAGTGTAATTAAAGTTTTTTTTAAAAGCACTTTTAGGCCATGAATCTAAAACAATAAAATAAACAATAAAAACCAATAAGTGCACCGCTAACTGAGCTTGACTTCTTATACTGCATGACAACTTATTTTGCATCTCTCATTCAAGGCCTCGAAAAGTTGTCTGTCCTAAAGAGAGGACTGCATATTTTTTTTTCCACACAACTTCAATATTTGAGAGAGAAAGAGAGAGTTCTACCTTTGAACCACGGATATACTTTCCACTTAAAAATTGACATCTGAGTGAGAGTAGTAACATGGACAAATGTCAATGGATACGCCTACGACTTTGATATGACATCACAATCGGTATAGCTATACTCAAAGATATGTTATGCAAACTCTTTAGAGAACAATTTACATAAAATATGAATGAACACATAACAAAAACATTGACAATAAGACAATCTGAACAACTATTCGCACATACACCTTGGTGCCATTTTATATCAAGATAGCGACATGCTACGATATAAATTCAGTCGATAAAAATTATACAACATACTATAACTGCTGACCTCACTTTATTTTGAAGTGGCATTAACCAGACCGATATCAAATTAGAAATGCATCCAGTAGTTCTGCACAAATGTGGCAGAAGCCAGAATCGAACCCTGCACCTCTGCACTGTGAGGCCGACATGCGAGGCAGCCGATCGCCATGTCTCCCGATTCGCTTCCCTATGTTGTTATTCAGTCTGCTACCTGGTGGCAAATATTGCATAAGAATAGTATGTGAAAGTTTTGGCCATCAAGTCAAACTTCGTCTGTTCTTATTCCTTGCAATTTGCTTTGGGTGAAAATTTAGTTGTCAAAGACAAGTGACACAATAGAAACTTTTCAAGTGGTCGTTTTTCTATTGCACTTTTACGGGGCGAGCTTTGGCTTCATTTGTTTGGTAAATGATAAATGGGCTGTCGTTTCTATTGCATTTTTCTCATTCACCAACTGATGACGCAGCATCAGGAGCAACCGGGGGCTCAGTGTCGTGCTGATGGGGGGGGGGGGGGGGGTAAGTAGTACATGGGCGATTGTGTTTTTGCGAGCTGCTTACCTTCTTCCATGTAAAATTAGTGGAACACTGACATCTCGGTTGTTTCATGTCAGAAAGATTTAAGTGTTTCTCTCCTGTGCTCTACTAACAGTAACTTGTTCTCAACGTACTTCAATTTCTTTTTGAACATTGACTCGAAGTGCTGAAACAAGCTAAGCTAACAACATTGTTGGCGACATTATAATAATAATAATAATAATAATAATAGATTTTATTTATAAGCGCCTTTCAAGACACCCAAGGACACTTTACAATAACAAAAAACACAAAACAATACGGGTTGAGCAGCGGCAGCCAAAACGCGCCAGCGTTCACTCAACCCGAAAGTCAGAATTGACAGCTTGGAGCAGAAGTCTGCACTTGAGAATGAACTCATGGATAATGCGCATACCGATTATCTGCAAAACCAACCTGTTCCAGCTTTTGTGGAAGCTGACTTTCCTCCTTTGCCTGTCTTACCATCCAAGCCACCGGCTTCGAAGAAGAGTAAGCAGGCTCGCACAACAGAATGTCACGGTTCGAACGAACCGAATAATATTTTGGGGATCCCAGAATAGTTGACGCCATACAAAACTCCGTAACAAAAATATTTATTAATACAAAAAAATACAGACAAAGTAGAAACTAGTGATGGGTCCAGCAACACCGATGCGTCGACGTACGCGCCAAGCTCACAGAGCAATCCCCGTGTTGGTGCGCCTACTGCTTCAAGACAATCATGTGGCCGATGCATGAACTGCGTCGACACAGTCCAGGGGGCGTCAACGACGCCAAACTGTGTTTATAAGAAAGTGCGTCTAGCGATGTGTTGCCGCCTGCCGAAACAAGCCAGACCTCACCCTCGCTCGCTTGTCGAAGTACGTGCATGTTATGGAGCAGCACCCGGGGAACGCAAATTGTCTGCCGTCTGGGACCATTTTGATCTCCTTTTGGAGAATAAGGTATTGATTCAAATCTCTTTATCTCACCAAGTGCCTCACAGATTATTGACATGTTCCATTCTAATTCGAATTTGCCATATTACAGAAATATACACCAACATAGGCACCTCTGCAAATACATCTGGCATGTTACTCATCATTATTAGTTTGTTTTTGGAAATTGTTCTAAATGCCAATTTTGTTGGGTTTTGTTTTTTTGATGACCTGTGGCAGCATCTGGATGATGAGGTGGGAAGAGGTGCAACAGCCGATGCTATTTCTGAGGTCCATCGATACCTGGCAGAGGGGAATATTGCGCGCAATCAAGACCCGCTGTTGTATTGGAAGGACCAACACACTTCTTTTCCAAACCTCTCCCACCTCGCAAAGGAGTTCCTCTGTACGCCGGCCGCATCTGTGCCATTTTAGCGTGTGTTCTCCACAGCAGGGGAAATAGCATGTAAAAAATGCAACAGACTGAAATTCAAAACACTGGAGCATCTTTTTTTCCTAAATAAAAATTTGTGAAGACAAAGCCCACAAGCATCCTCATTCACATAATTTTCACATTATTGAAACATATTGAATGATACAATATGCATGGATGTGAATGATATTGTATACACTTCGTCATCAAATCAATCAGTTCAGTCTGTCAAGTGGGTTGCCTGCAGGGATTTTTGAAGTCCAGCAGGTGTCAGTGGTCAGTGAAACAGTCTCAACACAGTGTGTCATTGTGTCAACACGCTTGGTCAAATAAGGACCAGGAAAAGACACACAATACGATAACCAAACGCTCTTGCAAAAAAGGCAAGGAAGAAAATTAACCCGAGTCTTCAAAACAAAATGCAAAGAACCCAATTCACATAAGCAATGAACAAAATAATTAAAACAAAAACTATACTTACAAAACATAGAACCCTGAGAACAAGAATAAACACGACATGCACGAGAAGTCTAGAAAAATGGTCACTTGCGCAAAAGCAGCAGCAAGGTCAAACATTTCTCCGACAACCAGCAGAAAGTTTGTTGGTCATTAAATACAGAGTTCCCTAATTACAGAATTGGCAGCAGGGGTGCACACGATAAATTCGCTCAGTCTGCCACCTGCTGGTAAAGCCAAGAAGAGGAACATGACACAGAAGGAGAAAATGTAACCATTCTGAAACAAATATTGATGTTTAACACCAGATTTGATACGATGGAGACAAATGTTAAGAAATTAACAAATGACGTTTCTATGAAAATATTAATTTTCTTAATTTTCAAGACAGAAACCAAAGAGTAATTAAATTCTATCCCTCCCCACCTCCCGCGACCCTTGTGAGGATAAGCGGAACGGAAAACTGATGGAAATACTGTATATCTTCTACTGTAATGTTTGTTTGGGTTTTATTTTCTGCGATTTGTAATTTGACTTGTTCAATATAGAAAATAAGTGTCTTGCTCATGGAGACTTCGACATGGTCGCAATCGGGGATCAAACCGCCAACCTGTGTTATGGCAAGTTATAAAAACGATTATTATATAAAATAGACCGAAACTTTGAATCTGAATGTCCACAGCGTGGGTTACTTGTACTTTTGCCACCTCTTCATTTTGCTGATGTCTGCATGTTGACAGAAAAAGAATGTAAACGGTTTTGTTTGAATCATATCAACTACAAGTGATCAAAGAAAATGTTTCTCTCACATCGATCACATTGTATGAATTAAACATTTTACAGCACCGCCCTACAATACAAAAGTATACAAAAACTGCTCGTTCACGACTAGCCCGGAAGTCACAAGCGCCAGTTATAACACATTTTCGTACTAACTCATATTTTAATACGGAATACTTTATAAACAACCTGACATCTGAAACTGTCAGGAATATACTGTCGACTGTACAACTACACATGATCATATAGGTAGATGAATTGAGATTATTACAGTATTGAATTTTCAATATTTTATTTTGAAAGCACCAACAAGGAAGTCCATTCGCTGCTTGGGCCTCCTGGGGCTTTGTTCCCATTTAACGTTTTACAGCGGTGGCAGACAAACTGGGAGCGGGCTAAAGTTAACATTAACTTACGGCAAGAGGAATTTAGTTGTTTGTGTTCTAATGAACTACTCATGGATGTTGTTACTTGGAGAGGCTACTCAAGTTGAAGTGAGTGCGATAAATAATAATAATTTCTCCCTGCTGTTTCCTCAATAGAATTTAACGCTTCCAAACTTTGGTTATCGGAAGACAAAAGGGATTTAATACGTCCTTTTGTATCTGCGCTGTTTTCCAGGTACGTAAGAAGTCGCGTGTGTGTCATTGAATGTTTTTCTTATGAAGTTTGTTCAAAATTCGCTCAAAGTTGAGCAGGTGCAAAATGCCACATTCGGGCTCCTGAGAGTTACAGAGCGATGATAACAGCGATGTACACGCCATACATTGATTGAGTGATTTTAATTACATTTTTTAACGCCACATTTGGGCTCCTGAGAGTTACAGAGCGATAACGGCGATGTACAGGCATACATTGAATGACTTATTTCAATTGCATTTTCAACAGTTAAAAAAAAAAAACCCACACTGTGGCATTTCTTATGACAAGCAACCACATCTCGCCCAAGTGAAACCTTTTGTGAACCGTACCGTACAGCAGTCTGTAGCTGAAGGGTTAATGTTTCAATCAGTCATTTCAGGTTGTTGGACACCATATTAAATTGCATTGACAAAATACTTCTACGATCAGATTTTTATAAAATTAATTCGATTTAAGTTTCAACACTAGTGTGAAAGGAGTAAATGACCTCAGCAATTCTAGAATGGTGAGATTGTCTTGGACCGCCCAGACGCTAAATGAGGCTTCAGTTTATTTGTTGTCAATATCACATGATCCATGAAACATCTGCTCACTATCATCTCCGTTTTGGGTGGCAGTAAGATTACAAGAAGGCAAATATGTTGCTGGTCAAGGACCAACTGCACTGGATGTATGATCATGCCAGCACATATCCAATGCAAATTATCTTGTCAAGTTTTGTTTGTTAAATGTTGCATGTGGCCACTGATAAGAAATCTCATTGATTTGTAGATAATCGTGTTACAACACAAGAATATAACTGACCAACCACATCAAGAAGTGTGCGACTGAGCACACTTCTTGATGTGTTGAAAAGACAACAACAAGAAATCGATTATGACTGGTAATAAGATAAGAAAAGATAAGAAAACCTTTATTAGTCTCGCAATGGAGAAATTCCCGATTCACAGCAGCAAAGTTATGAAAGGAAGAAGTAGAACAACAAATGTTTTACATTGTACCTGGAACTATTGGTAATCCACATTATGCAAAATGGTGTTGGTTGTATCATAACATTTGTTCTGCTTGAAAAAGGAATCGAGGCTCCATTTGTTGAATTTTGTTTGGAAGTTTTGTCTGACTGGACATGTGACTTTCTGGACGCTTACATACAAGTCAATCTGCTTTGTATCATCTTTTTATCAACTTCCTGTGGAGACATTTAGAGCACATGTATTTGAATACTGATGCCCTTTGGCTTCCAACAATAGGGTCATTAAAGCTATTTAATGCAAATTTTAATGGTTATGGTTTTACAATGCCACATTTAATTTTTTTTCACAGAGATCACAAAATTCATGCGGTCCTTACTAAGGGTATGTCAGAGATTTTCTCGGACAAAGTTAAAGAAATGACTCGGCACACAGGAAAATTGTCTTCAATATCGGCGGGAGCGGATCTCTGAGAGCGAACGACGGTTAGTTGCTCCGATGATACACACTCGGCTCCCTCTCCGCCGGTTCGAACTTTTATTGCAAAATACAAGAAAGACACTGCCCCAGAGATTTGCATACCGCGCCCCCCGGTCCGGCCCCTCGGTAGTGATCTGATTTACCCGAATACACAAGTCACAGACTTTGCTGATGACAAATGTCCACTTGGGCGCGTCAGCTGTTCCCAAACTGTCTTTTGGTATTCAACAACTCTTTGTTTCCAATTTGTTTATTAATAATAATAATAAAACATTTTATTTATAAGCGCCTTATCCCACTCTGTGATTGAATCTAGCCTTCGCCCCCCTTGCTTTGACGTGATTACTCAAGAAAAGGCCCTCTGCCCAAACAGCCGACACCTCTGCGCTGAGCATGTCCAGACATGCCCAAATTAACCGAAACTTTAAACATGATACAATTTTGTTCATAGATTTCTCTATCAGGGTATAAATGACCACATGTGATTATTATTATTATTATTTTTTTTAACTTTTGGACATTTGTTGCAGTGGGAACATGAGAATCTTGCATTTGAGAAAATATAATCAGAGTGGGTGGCACAGTGGTTCACTGGTGAGGATGTCCACTTCACAATACTCCGGTTTCCTCCGACATTCCAAAAACATGCATGATAAATTCATTAAATACTCTAAATTGTCCCTATATGTGACTATGAGTGTGAATGGTTGTTAATCTTTGTGTGCCCTGCGATTGGCTGGCAACCGGTTCAGGGTCTACCCCCACCTGCTGCCCGAAGGCAGCTGGCATAGACTATAGCATGCCCGCGACCCTTGTGACGATAAGCGGCTTGTATAATGGTATGGATGGATGGTTGGTGAGAGATTCTAAAAAAATTGAATTGATTGTTCGACTTTTGCTATGTAAGAAACATAGGCCGTTTACATGAGGTTCCTATAACAGATAAATTAAGGGACGTCATTTTAGGCACTAGACTTCAACAACAAGAGTGTTTCAATGTGTGGTTAAAAATGTAAATTAAAACATTTAAAAAAAATTTAACATGCCTAAAACCAAGGACACATGCATGCCTGGTGTTCCAATCAATCATAAATGGCTGAACACAGGTCTGTTGGGTGTGTTGCTGACGATAATTACCTTGGCAAAGCTTCATCTGTTTCTACGCTTACTGTGGCGAGCACATTACTCCCACAATTGAAATTCTCAACTGTAACATAATTGTGCTCAATTAATTATTTAATTAAGTGATGGCAACTCGAGTTTAATGCCTGCACTAATCTTGAACGCCTCTAGGGGTACCATGCCAGTTTTTGGATAATTGTGTAAACAATGAAGAAAAGTGTAAACAATGAAGAAGCATTCTTTTCATGAGAAAGTTGATACATTTGAAGAGTTTTGAGTTAGTTTTACAGCTTAAAGGTTAACAGCTTTACTTCAAACACACACTTCGTACACAATCAAGTTTTTATGTACCGTATTTTCACGACTATAAGGTGCCATTAAAAGTCTAAAATTTTCTCCAAAATGGACAGGACGCCTTATGATGCGGAGCGTCTTGTCTATGCGCTGAGTTCCAAAACCTGACTGACAGCCGACACGCTGTTTATATAGAGAAAAGGCGGAAGTGACTGTGGACAGGCATGCGGCAAAGAAGTCGGCCAATCAGTGAAGGGTGGGCGTGTATATATACATATATGGAGAGAAAGAGAGAGAAAAGGCAGACGTGAGTGACAGGCATGCGGGGAAGCAGGCCGCCAATGAGTGAAGGGTGGGCGTGTAAGTGGACGCTAAAGCGACGCTACAAGCAGGTACCAACACCTGTATAGAGTGTGGCTATGTGCATTGTTGCAAAACAACTTCGGTTTTGGTTTCTAAGAACCCCCGAAAATACATTCTACAAAGAGACACGCCTACGAAGCTCAGTTCAAACTTCAAGCCATCGGTTATGCTTTTGGCATGCGTGCCCATCTCACAGCAGCGGTGAAAAACCAAGTCAAGCAAATGAACTCTGAGCTTGCCGTTATTACCGGAGGCTTGACTAAAGAACTCCAACCGCTGGACATCGGCATCAACCGGGCGTTCAAAGTAAAGTTGCGAGCGGCATGGGAACAATGAATGATCGATGGCAAACACAACTTTACAAAGAGTGAGAGGCAGCGCCGGGCGAGTTACGCCACAATTTGCGAATTGATTGTGGCTGCTTGGACGAACGTGTCTGCTTGCACTGTTGTTCGAGTTTTTGGCAAAGCCGGCATCTTTTCTGTGGAGCCACATGGCAACGAGAGTGACTGACAACGAGAGGGAACACGGCGTTTTTGATGGATTACCGGTACTTGCACAATTGTTCAATTCTGATACAGAGGATGAGGACTTTGATGGATTTCTGGGTGATGATTGATCGAAAAACGTGAGTACATTGTAGGATGGCTAAATAAAATACAACGGAACTCCGTTTTGCTTCGTTGCCTTTTTAAAAACGTGTTTTTAGCTTGTATCTGTATGTCTTGGCATGCTACCGTATGCTACAAGCTAACGTGTTTTTAGCGTGCGCGCATGCATGCCGTATGTTTAAACTGGCGTATGTTTTACCACTTTAAAATCGCGCCCAATAATACAGTGCGTTTTGTCTATGTGTAAAATACAGAAATGGCACCCATTAATGAGACTGCGCCCAACCATACGGTGCGTCGAATGGTCGTGAAAATACGGTACATGTTTATTTTCTACTCTACATAGGAATTGCAGAAGGTACGTCACAAAGAAAACTAACTACTGGTAACTATTTATTCCTATGGGTATCGGAATAAATAGCAATGAATGAGATCTTAATAGGATAAAATAAAAAAATAAAACCCCCAAAAATGAACATCTTCGGACAAGTTGGTGTTAAATTTCTAGCCAGACAATCGTGGAATACATGAGGTTACCCGAATCATCCATCCATTTTCTGATCTGCTTATAAATGTAAAAACATGAACATGTAGTACAGAATAAACATGTCATTTACAAATACGTGTATACAGTATGAAGAAAAAAATATTTTAGGAGACATGAAACAAACATCTCTGAAAACATTCAGTCAGCAAATGTCCCCTGCTATAGGCAACTGCCAGTGCCGCCGACGAATCCAACTGTCATCAATTTAGTCCAGCAAAAATTAATTATGATCTGTAGTAAATTGTTCTAATTAATATATTTTTAATCTCACTGAAAAATGCTAAGGAAAACACTAAACCAAGATGTATTTTTTTGTTTAAATATATTGTTATTGCAAATTGCTCACTCTTTTTTCCCCAGTTGCTATTTGTCGCTAGTTAACTTCTGTGGTACTGTCAGAGATTTTCTCGGACAAAGTTAAAGAAATGACTCGGCACACAGGAAAATTGTCTTCAATATCGGCGGGAGCGGATCTCTGAGAGCGAACGACGGTTAGTTGCTCCGCGATCACACTCTCAGTCCCGCCACTGCGAGTTCGACATTTTATTGTAACATATGCAAAATACAAGAAAAACACTGCCCCCGATGTTTGCATGCCGCACCCCGGTCCGGCTCCTCGGTAGTGATTGGTTACCTGTTTTTCCAACTTGAACCACCAGTACATTGGCGCCTTTTCTGGCTGGTCTACATCGAATTAGCATGTTGTAGACTTTGCGGATGGTCAATGTCGTCTGGGCGCGACGGGTGTTCTCAACTCGTCTTTTGTTGCTCAACCGCTGTTCCCGAATTATTCATTCCCCTTTTGTGACCGAGTGTCGCCTTCTCCCCTGTGGTTGTCCACCTGTATTGACGTGCTAATTGTGGACTTCAACAGTCCCCCGGCCAGATGGCCGGCGCCTTCGTGTGCAGGCATTTGGGGGTGCTGGATACGCACCCAAACGCTTCGATGTGCCCAAATTAAATGAAACTTTAAACATGATACAATTTTGCTCATAGATTCCTCTAACATTCCCACCTCTGTATCATAATTAAAGTTTCGTCAAACGCCCAGGTGACATTGATATGCAATTGCACGGGTGGGAAGAAAAACTGTCCTGAGGGGAAGGGGGTGTAACGATCAGGACAGAAAACCCTTCCCGGGCAATGGCTATACATTAAATGAAAATCAAAATCTAATCTAGACACACATCAAATGAAAATCAAAACCTAATCTAAACACAAAGTAATTTAAAATCAAATCCAATCTAAACACACCTCGAATGAAAATCAAAATCTAACAAAACTAACTACTAACTAACTACTATATACAAAGTAAGCCAACCCAAGAACATCAAACACTCACATCTGCAATGCTTTTCTGTGAAGTCGTCATACGGGCTTACATAAGGTTCCAGTAAATCAATCACCAAAGTCAGTGTTAACATAATCTTCGTCAGACTCCGTGTGCACCTGTTGGTACTCCGACATGGCCACAGTCAGGTGAGCCGCCACTTCACTTTGATAGCATCCATGAATTTGGCAGTACAACCTCTGACCAGCGGGATCGCGCAAGCGACACGAAAACACAAAAATAAAAATATACCAACAATCGTCTCCTGCCTCCCGACGTTGAATCCCATGGGGCAAGTCACTCCTTCTGTGGGCCTGTGTGCCCACCGTGACTGCTCTTAGGCCCATAAGGATGATGCCGATGCCGATGATGATGTTGCTGATGCATAGGCAACGCTTGACTGCCCTTCCTGTGGTCTTTCTTGAGAGGGGTGCGTTTTCCACGGAAAACCCTCTCTCCCACTGTGGTCTTTCGGTGGCACACAAGGTCAGTGCACTTGGACTTAGGTGCTGATTCTCCTTCCTGGGACTGGCGTCGCTAGGCCCCTCAACCTCAAACCGAAGGAGCTTGCACCGCGACTGGTGGATCCAGCCGTCGCGTCCTTCGACCTTGACCGCAGTTTTTGTTGCTGCAATCACTTGGGAGGGGCCATTCCAGCGTTCACTGTCCCAGAGAAGTCTTTTCAGCACCTTGAGGAAATTCTGATCACCACTCCGGACCTGGCGAGTCTGTGGAGCAGAACACTCTGGCAAGTCATTGTGCCTGTGCATCTCTTTCTGATCAAATAGTCTTTTAGTCTCTCTCATTGTCTCAATGAGCCTGGCTTTGACAGTTCCATTAATGCATTCCACAAATCCAGCCGATTGCGGGTGGTACGCACAGTGTCGCTCCAAATCAGTGTCCAACAATTCGCCCAATGCTTTCACGACAGTTCCTGAATCATCGTGAGCGCTCGAAGACAGTTCAACCCATTTTGAAAACACATCAACAATGACAAGACAGTATCGTTTCCCTTGTGTTTGGTTCAAACAGAGTACACAACATCTCCAAATTTTTTTTTTGAAATATGCATAAACCCATGTGTATGATAATATTGGTGCACCTGTGTTATCATCGCTATCATCCCCCCTGTTGACACATGTGACAAGCCATGTGTCAACCTCGCGGCGCACTCGAAGAGAGAGATTGGAAGCCAACGTTTCCCGTCTTCCAATTTCTCTATCCCTGCATCATCCGGGTGTGCTCTCTTATTTGTCCAATATTTTCGTTCTGTGTGAGGTGCAAAAATTTGTCTTGTTTTCAAATCATTCTGTGTTGTGTCCTGTGCCTCTATTGCTAGTACGTCCCGTGTTACTGCAATTTGTCAGCTGAAATGAACGGCCGGAGTAGTCATCACTTCCCAATTGGTGTATTGACGCACCCAGCCATCCTGTGTTTCCTCGCACCCCGGATTGGCGGGGGAGGGGCTCCACAGGTGGTTTGGAACGGAGCTCGCAAGGTTATTCATGTTTTTCCACTCACATTGCTCTGGTTTGCCGAGTGGTATGAAAATGTGTTGCCCTTGTGAGAGGAGGGGCTTGACCGCCCTTCCTACCCGCGCTGTGGCGAAACACCACTGATCTTTCCAATACACGTGCTCAACAACAATACCCTGGGGTTGCAGGCCCAGAAAAACTTTAGTGTAGTCAGGGTCTGGTCCTGGTGTCTGCTTACGTCTGATAGTCACGTGCAGGTTGTTCGCCGTTTGCACGTTACCTCCTGGCTGTAATTTGGTACCTGCCAATCGAACTAGACATTCGGAACTCCGAGTTATGTCATCGTTCGGTAAATCGAGTGTCCAAAAATAGCGAGCATCATCTTGACTATTCCCCATGCGGGCTTCAACCTGGCCCTTGTGATTTACGATGGTGTAAATCTCGAGTTGTGTTTGAGCATCCCGTCCCAATAAATTATGTGGACAGCGAGAATTTAGCGCGGCTTCGACGAGTGCCTTCCGATTTGGGTCTGTGGGGGAAGTAATGGTTACTGTTTGCGATAACGTCAGGGGCTGCACGGAGCCATGTGCTCCTTTCATGCGAATTTTTCCATCGCTTGGCTTCACAGTATCGTGATCCCAACGACCGAGAACAGTGATATCGGCGCCCGTGTCAACAAGGAAGACGGTCGGGATTCCTTCGACCAACAACGTCATTTCCGGTTTAGTTATGGACGAGGTTTGACATTTCAGCAGGTAGTTTTCTGTGTCGAAAACATGATTGCTACCGGCTAAGATATCACCCTCGTCCTCACTTGAGGCGGGCGATTCAAACAGAGGCGCAGAGGCCTTTATCGCTGTCATAGCTACCTCCTCTTTTTTATTCCGTATTGGTTGTAAATCCTCCTCATCTGATGAGGAGGTCCCCGTGCTACTATCACGCTCCCGCACGCGCCTGTCCTTCCGCTGTTGTCTACATTCTTTCACCATGTGACCCTTTTGCCCACAAAGAAAACATCTGCCTTCAACAAAACGTCTTTGGTCCCTAGGGGTTAATTTGAAGGGAGCAAACGACCGTATTTGTTTATTACCTTTATAAGGAGTACCCGGGGTTTTCCCGTGTGCGTGTGGGTTTTTTGCGGCGTAATAAATGTTGGTCACGTGACTCTCATTCTTCTTTTTCTTGTTCTCGAGTCGCTCGAAATTCCGTGCATAATTCAAAACCTCATCGATCGGACATGTTGGCCAATTCAAATTCTGTCTTTTAACATATTGGGTAACATCAGGGTGTGCTTGGTTGAGCAAATGCTGTTTTAAATGCGAATTGAACAAGTCTGACTGTGTCTCAGGGATACCGCCGTGTATTTTGAACACTGTTCGCAGACGATGGAAAAGATCGTCCGTAGTTTCGTCAGCCTTTTGGATGCATGTGGCAATTTGTTTTGGATCTTGCGTCCGCTCGTATGCCTTGGCGCAACGTTCCATAATTTGGTCAAGGGGTCCCCCTAGCTGCGTAAATTCATCATAGCATAAATAACCTCCCGCAGCTTTCCTACCATTAAAGTTGCCCACGACAGCGCCGAATTTAGATCTGGTAGTCAATGAGAGTAATTTCAGGGCCTCACTCGCGTTAAGCCTGTGGCTGTGGACTAAATCGGATAGTTCCCTTACGAACTCGTCCGGGTCGTCTTTTGGTTTTGGAAGTGACGCGGCGATGTCTCGGAATTCGGCTGGCGTCCACGGTCTATATACGTACAGCGATTCCTCGTTCGTCGACGGCATTTGAACCATGGGGAACGCTTGGAAAGGGTACCCTTCGAATCTAGATTCATGCGAATTATGCCCTAGCGGGGTGGATGGGTCGAGGGTCCGCCTCCACTCACCCACCGTGCCTTTGGAGCGCGTTTGGTGTTGATGTCCAGGTTTTGGACCATCCTGCGATTTGACCGGGTTCTCTAGACTCCAATTCTGTGCGGTAGTTTGATCGAGGGGTGTTATGGGGGCTTGATTAGTTCCCCAGGGCGGAGGGGGTACCGAATTCTTTTCTCTCGCAGTTTGCGATTGTGGGGGGAAGGCCGGGTACAGCTCCCCCGAAACGGCGGCCGCTGGGGCGGCTGAGGGTTGCGTTGCAGCAGCCGCTGCAATTAAATCCTCATCCAGCCTCTGACGTCTGTCTTTCGCCTTTT
This sequence comes from Hippocampus guttulatus, assembly GCF_054856545.1. Lineage (NCBI taxonomy): Eukaryota > Metazoa > Chordata > Actinopteri > Syngnathiformes > Syngnathidae > Hippocampus > Hippocampus guttulatus. The sequence goes on from NC_141266.1 coordinate 4,204,672, forward strand.
TCACCCGTATTCGTCTGGCCCTTTCAACGAGTATTTTACACTTGTACCATTGTTTACCGTGTTCATTATTTTTCCGCTTTTCTTTGTCTTTCAGCGATAATTTGCCCAACACCGTTTCCAATTCATCGCAATCATTAACGTCTCCCGAGAATCCGTATTTCTTTTTCCACTTTTTCACGAATCGCGTTGACCCTCTGCAGTCAACTTCAGCTAATCGTGTGTTTTCAATGATCGCCTCTACATCGTGACGTGCTGTTGTCTGCGGTGTTCCGCTCATTCGCCAACAACCCGAGGACTTCCGTGTCGCCATGTTGCCTAGCAACAGCTGGAAGCGTTTACAGGTATTTTACACAAAGACAGAAATCGCGATCTAGATCTAGGTCGTTACCCGAAAACAAACGGTACGTGCCCGCGCCGGAGTTTATATGGGTTACGTTACCACAATAGTGTGATCACCAATCACACTCACGCACACAAACCGATACGCGCAATATACGCATACAACGTTAGATGCAACACACGCCGAGGTGGTCAACCTCCGCAGGAAGACAAAGCTTCCTTACCGTTTTCGCTTAGCGAGAAACGATATCTAAATGAGCCGATGCTCTCACAGATGCGCTTGGGCTCTGTGTCCCGGGAATCTAATTTCCCCCGTACCGCTAACCACGAAACGGTACTCGAGCTAGCCTACTCCGTTTTCGGCGTTAACTCGTCTAATTCCGTCATTCAGTGGAGATAACCGACTACGCAACGGCTTCTCCACCACGCCGACTGACCTTATTTTTCCGACAATTGTCCCGATGCCGAGCTGAACCCAGGTTCGTTGGATGATGGCACTTGCTTGCTCCTCACGGTGTCCGGTGCGGGGCTGGCTCCTCCTGGAAAAGTCTCCATGAGGTCTGGTCGGCTTCGGAGGCGCAAAACACGCGATCAGCCACGGATCGTCCACCGGAGGAAATCGGAGAGTCCAACAAAAAGCTCAAATCCGTTCGAACAAGCACATCATCCTGCCGACAACGCCAAGTTTCTGTCAGAGATTTTCTCGGACAAAGTTAAAGAAATGACTCGGCACACAGGAAAATTGTCTTCAATATCGGCGGGAGCAGATCTCTGAGAGCGAACGACGGTTAGTTGCTCCGCGATCACACTCTCAGTCCCGCCACCGCGAGTTCGACATTTTATTGTAACATGCAAAATACAAGAAAAACACTGCCCCCGATGTTTGCATGCCGCACCCCGGTCCGGCTCCTCGGTAGTGATTGGTTACCTGTTTTTCCAACTTGAACCACCAGTACATTGGCGCCTTTTCTGGCTGGTCTACATCGAATTAGCATGTTGTAGACTTTGCGGATGGTCAATGTCGTCTGGGCGCGACGGGTGTTCTCAACTCGTCTTTTGTTGCTCAACCGCTGTTCCCGAATTATTCATTCCCCTTTTGTGACCGAGTGTCGCCTTCTCCCCTGTGGTTGTCCACCTGTATTGACGTGCTAATTGTGGACTTCAACAGTCCCCCGGCCAGATGGCCGGCGCCTTCGTGTGCAGGCATTTGGGGGTGCTGGATACGCACCCAAACGCTTCGATGTGCCCAAATTAAATGAAACTTTAAACATGATACAATTTTGCTCATAGATTCCTCTAACAGGTACTCATCGGGCTTTGTTTGAAATGGCTCATTATCATGCGGCACTTGGCTAGTGCAACCCCATTGCAATCAAGGCAGACTGATGGAGGAAAAGGAAATAGGCAATGTGCTCATACGGGAGGGCTCTCGGACCTGCCAGCAGTTTGCCGCACTGTCTGAGTGTACTGCATGTATCTGTATCTGTGATGGATATGTTGTTTTCAATTTCCAGTCATTTGATACTTGGAGAAACTGTTTGCCGTATTTAGTAGCAAAGTGCCTGGTTTGTGTTTTCGCTATGATTAGTGCAAAATGAGTTGAGGTGCCACTTACCATCAATAAAGTACTGTTAATGATATGTAAGTAATGTTTAGGTCATTCCTAAATAGCTGTGGTTGCCAGTTGAGATCCAGCAATTTTGTTGTAACAGAAAAGTTGGGCGCACCCTCCAATAAAATGTCAAGTTTGTTTTTCTTTTTGCCGTCATACATTTTGCTAGTTTTGGTCATCACTGTAGTCCCACACAGTGGTTTGCATGATGTTTCATAGGACGCTGTTTGCGACACCTCTGCTAATCCCTCTTCTCTAACGAAGCTTTCCGGCCTGCCGTTTATCGCTGTGCACTTGACAAGAACATTTGTCAGCCTGTCAGTTGCAGACTTGCTCATACGCGGGGTGCTTAGCTATGACTCGTTACATTAACTTCTTCACCGCTATCGTTCGCTCAAGCTTAGCTATGACTCGTTACATTAACTTCTTCACCGCTATCGTTCGCTCAGGCTGCAGTTGCGGCTGTGTAGTAACTACACAGTTTCTAAGATATGTTTTGAGCATTTGATTCTCTGGCAAGAATTCTCACTTTAATGTCTTCACAACAAACATTCAAAGAAGAGTGTCTATGGTCTACCCCACGTTTGTTGTGCCGCGGATTCTAGGTAGTCAGTGAAAATGGTGTCATGTTTTTATAGGCAGCAGTATTGTGTGCTACTGCTATTCAAAGTGCTGCCTCACATTAGCTTTACAGAAAGTGTGAGTGTAGACGTGGGCTATTTTTCCCAGAAGCAGTGCCAAGCTCTCCGAAAAAGCTGAATGGTGACATGGTGCTGTGAATTTACATATTGATTGTCATAGTTACAACAAATGGCTAATGTGTTAGAACTATGGGCACTGGCTTATCAATAAATTGCCTGTTTGGATGTGGTTGTCTCACCATCGGATATTGCGGCTGTTCACTAATTTCACGCACATGACTATCATCTACAAGCAAGACATGCAATATTTATTTACAGATGGTACTACCTTTTAAATGATTCAATTAAAGTCAAAATACTAGATTTGCAAGTTTTGAGTGAATGTCATGATTGAGGAAAGGCTTGCCTGGAGAAAATTAAAAATCTGCTGCTATATATTTCTATTAAATGCTTTGTGACAAGAGTGGAATGGCAAAACGAAGCCACACGACAGAAAACATAATAACACAAAAAAAACCCTTCAAATTTACTGTTTCTCATCGAGAATTGCTTTTGTTTCAATATGAACACAATCTAGAAACAGTCCAGCAAAGGCAGGAAGGAATATTTGCTAACTTGGCTATTTTAGGTAAAGTTATTCTATATATGTTCAGTCAGTGTGTTGTACTTTTGTGCTCAAGACCACACCATCCAAGATAAAGACTTGCTCAAGACCAGATCTAACTGAGACCAAGACTTTTGGGAGTTGAGACAGAGACAAGACAAAGACTGTGACAAACAGGTGTGTGCGTGCGCGCGTGTGTGTGTATGTGTGTATATATATATGTAAGCTTTTGTTAAATTGTTAATTATTATCATTTTATATTTAAGCATTATATTATTTTATGTTAGTTACCTAAATTATTTTCTGTTTAATACTTTCTGAAATATTCTTATGTTGCTTACATGTGATTGGGGAAGAAAAGCAGGAAGGTGGGTCATTACCAAAAGTGTTCGTGCGAGAGTTAGGAGGCAGCCATTGGAGAATAAAAAAAAAAAAAAGAGCTGTGTTCAAACGAAGTCGTCCTCTCCTTTTTGCCCATTCTAAACGTAGAGCAATCCATCTAAAACCTACGAACCCCTCAACTTACATTGGTGGCAGCGGTGTTGGTATGTTTTGTGTGGCTTTTTGACTCTTTTTATGCTACGATTTTTCATGCTAATTGTCATATTGCTAGCCACATGGATTTTGCGCTCTACCGGATGGTTGCTGCTAATCGCTAATTTGGATGAGATTTTGAGGCTTCCTGCAGTTTGATTTTTTTTTTCCTACCTTCTTCTTGGCCATTGTTTCCATCATTATTCACAGTTTTTGAGCTCGCTGTGTCCAATACTGAGACTTCCGTTAGTCAACCCCCTGAAGTGGCTCATTCCACTGCTGCTTCTATGGCTGCTGCGAATATTACTCAGCTAGGCCGCCTCAACATTGATTTACCACCAGCTTTTAAAGGAGATGGGACCGTGTCTTTTACTAGCTGGTCTCGACGTTTTGAGGTGTCGATGCAAGCCATGTATGACCGACCAACCCCTGAAATGTCATCTGTACTGGCTTCAGTTTTACCGACAAGGTTAGCTGAGGCTGCATTTCTGTACTGGGATAGCCTTTCCCCCGCAGTCAAGGAGGACTACAGGGCTGTCAAGAAGAGTCCTAACCTGTCCATACCATTTTTCCAAACCCATATAAATGCCCGCCCCCGCAAACCTGGTGAGAGCTTAGAAGTGTACAGTGCTGACGTCACCCGCCTCGTTATGGAAGTCTTCCCTGACTACGGCCGTGTAGCACAGGAAGGGGAGAAGTTTCGCCGCTTCGTGGCTGGTTTGGATCCTGCCCTGCAAGCAAAGATCCACGACATGGGAGCGGGTGACCTTGACGAGGCCCTCATTGTTGCTGGGCGCTGTGAAAGAGCACGTGCGGCACTGAACCTTCATGCTTCATACCCACCTATGCAGACTATGGACCAGGGGTCAGTGACATGTTCTTATACTGCTTCTAGAAGCAATGGAACAACTGACACTTAAAGTAAGTGGCCTACAGAGTGACGTCCACCAGCTACAGGAGAAGGACACCTACCGCAGCCAGCGCTTTAACCACTGGGCCAATCGATCTTCCGCATCTGGTGATCCCCTCGGTGGTGCACGCCGCCGTTCTCCATACGACCATTGTGGTCCACACCAGTCCAGAACCTGCTACTCACCTGACAGATGCTACGGTTGAAGTCCAGAGTTCTATCGCAGGCACTGTCCAGACTCTCCTGAGTTCCGGCGCAGCAGACATGATTGGATCCCTGAAGATGTCCGGCATCGCCGCCATTCTCCACGCAGACCTGACTGGGACTGCTCTGTGCATGAACGCCAGCGACGGCATTCCCCAAGCAGACGCAGCTGGGACTCTCAGGGGGATGTCCAGCGCTATCATTCTGCAGATAGTACATCGCAAGGTGACTATAGTGACTACCAGTCCAAGTCCGATCGGCCATACAGGAAACACTACAGCTCGCCGTCTCGGAGGGAGAGGGATGGAGACCTACCAGCCATACGCAGTGTTCACTTTCTGTCTCCTGAGAGGCGAGTGCCAACCGGCACTTCCCGATCAACGCAACAGGGAAAACGCCCACTAGCTGATATTGAGGGACAGACCTCAGCTTGTGAAATAGCGCCCCCTGCCGACAACCTGGAACCTGACAATCAAGACAATAACAAGTATATTCACTCGGAAACTGTGTCCCCCAACATCCTTTCCATTGTGGAAGGCATTGAAGTATCTGCTCTCCTCGACACTGGGTCCACCATTTCTATCATCAGTGAGGATTTCAGAGTATCACATCCAGCACTGAAGAAGCGCCCAATGAAGACATCCTTCACTTTGGCTCGCTCTGTCAATGGTCAATGCTTGGACACACTGGGGACTTTGTCATTAGGCATCCGCTTAGGAAGAGAACTGTTGCAGCACGACTTCCAGGTCATCAGAGGAGCTCATCATTCTGTGCTCTTAGGATGGGACTTCCTGAATCAGCACCATGCCCTGCTAGATGTCAGCAAAGGCCAGCTGATACTCTGGGAGATGAATCTCCCTCAACTCCCTAAGAACCACGAAGTAGCTGCCTGCTGCAACGTCTCCGTGATGTCACCTGCCTGCATTCCTGCTCGGAGTGAAACCATCATCACCGCATGTGTGACGGCCGCATCTCCAGTACCAACCGACTATGTTGGAGTCCTAATGCACAACCCTTCATCTGAAGTTGTCGTGGCCCATACTCTCAGCGAAGTACAGAATGGAATGACTGTTGTTCGTGTTCTAAACACGACCGAAGAACACATCGAGCTGCATGTCGGTCAACACCTTGGTGAGTTTCATTCCATCTCATCTATTGACACTGTAGCTGTAGAAGAGTCATGCTATGCTGCTTCGCATGTTTCTGATATGACTGCTCCTCCTGTTGAGATAGATGAAACCTGTCTGACTCCAACCCAAGCTCAGTCACTGAAAGCCTTACTGTCTAAGTTCTCCGTCGTGTTCAGCAAACACCAAGACGACCAAGGTAGAACAGGTATCATCAAGCATCGCATTCGCACAGGTGATGCATCACCAATCAAGCAGAGAGCGTACCGGGTGACACCAGACCAGCGACAGGAAATCCAGCGCCAAGTCGACAAGCTTCTGAAAGCAGACGTCATCGAAGAGAGCTACAGTCCTTGGGCCGCGCCTGTCGTTCTGGTACGCAAGAAGAATGGATCTTGGCGTTTCTGTTTAGATTATAGAAAACTTAACGCTGTAACCATCAAAGATTCACATCCTCTGCCAAGAGTGGACGATGCCTTGGATGCACTCTCAGGTTCCGCTTGGTTTTCCACCATGGACCTCCAGCACGGATACTGGCAGGTGGAAATGAAAGAGGAAGACCGCGAGAAGACCGCTTTCACGACAGGGAGTGGACTCTATCACTTTAAAGTGATGCCAATGGGATTGACCAACGCCCCAGCGACGTTTCAAAGGCTGATGGAGATGGTTCTCCGTGGCCTCCCATGGCAGACATGCCTCGTCTATTTGGATGATGTCTTGATCTTTAGCCAGTCCTTTGAAGAACATCTCCAGCACTTGGAAGAGGTCTTCTGCAGATTCGAGTGTAGCGGCTTGAAGTTAAACCCTGCCAAATGCTACCTTGCCAAGGACAATGTACTCTTCCTTGGGCACATCGTCTCAAAGGACGGTGTAAAGCTGGACCCCAAGAACGTACAGTGTGAAAGATTGGCCCACTCCACACACTCCAACTGAAGTGAGAGCCTTTCTTGGACTTTGTTCCTATTACAGAAAGTTCATTAAGAATTTTGCACATCATGCAGTACCCTTGCATGGACTGGAAGAATACACCATTCCTGTGGACACCAGCTTGTGAAGAAGCATTCGCTTATTTGAAACAAGCTCTATCACGTCCTCCTGTAATGGCCTTCCCAAACTTCGCCCAGCCGTTTCAACTATACACAGATGCCTCCTGCTCTGCCATTGGGGCAGTGTTAGCTCAGAAGCGTGATGAGAGGGAAGTGGTCGTTGCCTATGCCAGCCATGTCCTCACCAAAGGAGAGAGGAAATGGTCGACATATGACAGAGAGCTGTGGGCGATCGTCTGGTCTGTCAGACATTTTCGGCATTATCTCTACAAGCAACCTTTTGTCATCATTACAGATCACAAACCCCTCTTGGGCCTGAGAAGAATCCCCATCGACAGCGACAGGACTGGTCGGCGTGCACGTTGGGCCCTGTAATTAGATCCATTTGAGTGGACTGTGATCCACAGAGAAGGACATCGGCATCAAAATGCAGACTCATTGTCGAGGCGCCCAGAGGTAACAAGTCCACCTGTCACCACTGAAAACCCTTCTGTCGTCCCGCTGCCTTTTCATGTGGTCACAAAACCCAGCTATGTGTGCACCGCCGATCTTCAGCCGGAACCAGAACCAATACCCCATCAGCCGGTTCCAAACCAGTCCGAAGGATCCCCCTCATCGACTTTCCAGCTTTCCACCAGTGGATTGGAGCTGCAGGAGAAGCAACAGCAGGACCCGATCCTGGCGGAGGTCTTCCGATGGAAGACTAAAGGCTACAAACCCCCACTGTGGAGGATGAAAAACAGACCCGCTGCAGAGAAGTCATTCTGGCATGAATACAGAAGGCTCACCTTTCACAATGAGCTACTCTGTAGGAAAGTCCATAACCGAACATCCAAGTCAGCAGTCTATCGGATTATCATACCTCAAGAGTTGCAGGAAGACGTCTTCAAGCTGCTCCATGGTAATTCTGTGGCAGGCCATTTGTCAGCGGAGAAGGTTCTGCAACGTGCTCAGGTATTGTGCTACTGGCCATTCATGTCCCGGGATATTCGTCAGTGGTGCAAGAAGTGTGTGCCGTGTGATGCTCGACGCAATCCTGTACCACATCAGAGAGCACCCATGAAGACAGTGACTGCAACCTCACCATTCCAGAAAGTGGCAGCTGACATCTTGGAATTGACAGTCACCAGCCCTGGCAACCGGTATGTGCTGGTGGTTCAAGATTACTTTTCTAAATATGTCAACCTCTACGCCATTCCAGATCAAAGGTCAACAACTGTGGCCAAATGCATTTTTGAGAACTTCATCAGAGAGCATGGAATCCCGGAGAGTCTTCACACGGACCAAGGACGGCAGTTCGAGTCGGACCTAATCAAAGATCTTTGTGGTCTACTGGGAGTGAAGAAGACAAGGACCAGCCCATATCATCCACAATGTGACGGTATGGTGGAACGATTTAACCGGACACTCAGCAACCAACTAGCTAAGACTCTTCTCCAGCAGTCTGGAGAGTGGGACGACTGCCTCAATCAGGTGGCCTAGGCCTATAACACCAGCCCTCACTCCTCTACGGGATACACCCCCTTTTTCCTGACCCATGGTCGAGAGGCACGGATGCCTGTTAATGCCCTGTTCACCCCTGATGTGCAGTCTCCAATCTCCACTCCCGGCACTTCAGCTGACTATGCAGTACAACTGACCCGAAAGGTCTACTACTATGAACAGGGATCAAGCTCACGTGCGACAGAAACATCACTATGACCAACATGTCCATCACACTCCTTACACCCCAGGGGATTATGTGTGGTTGAGTGACCCTACAACTTCACATCAAAAGCTGTCTCCACACTGGAAGGGACCTTTTGTGGTTCTGAAGTGTCTTGGATCGACTGAAGAGGAATCTGGCGTGACCTACAAGATCAAGTATCTGTTGGATCCACCTGATAAAGTCCAAACGGTCCACTACAACCGATTGCGTCCTTATCACCCTGATGTAAAGACCGTACCTTTGGATGCTTCATCAGCACCTGTGGGTCACACACCTCATCCACCCCTAGCCCTATCAGCGTTATCAGGTGCTCTACCTTTCCAGCCCTCCAGATCTTCAGTGACCCTGAAAGGATGCCTGCCTGGCCCTTTATCACCTTGTCTGGCCCCATTGGAAAGGCCTCAGCCTACTGATACAGACTTACCTGTTCCCTCATCTGTGGACCAGGGGCCTATCGTTCTGCCTGCAGCACTGGGTTCAAACACTGGTTCATCTTCACGCCCAGGCCGCCGCCAAGTTAAACTTCCTTCGCGTTTCAAAGACTTTGTTCTGATGTGATTGTATGTTTCTGATGCCTTTTTATTTATTTTTTTTTTTTTTTGCCCCCGTGCAAAGGTTGTTAATTTGTTGTAACCTGGATTCTTCAGTTAAGTGTTCAAAGTAGAAATGAGGACATTTCTCTAGTACAAACCTGGGCATTGTACGGCCCCTGGGCCGCATACGGCCCTTTGATTGACTCTGACCGACCCGTGTAACGTTAATTGGAAATTACAAAATAAACGTATTTTCTTATTTTACCTGATGCATGGACTGATGCTGCATTGCTTTTATTTTGAAGGTGTTTTTTATTTACGTACATGATGACGCAAAACGTATATTGAGGCATGGGCGTGATTTGATCGTTGTCACTAGCAAGTCACAGATCACTTTAGCCCTCAGAAATGTCTGCTCATGCTAAAAAAAGAAAGGTAGATGCCAAATGCAGGATTTTCAACAAAAATTGGACTGCTCAGTATTTATTTACTGAAGTGAGAGGTAAAGCCGTGTGTTTAATTTGCGGGGAGAGAATCGCCGTGTTTAAGGACTCCAATTTGAGTCGGCATTTCGAGACGAAACACGGGGAGAAATACAAGAACGTGACTGATGCTGAAAGGGCGCGGACATCGGAAGCTTTGCTCGCTAAACTGCAAAAGCAGCAAGGCTTTTTTACCAAGCTTCACACATCAAGGGATGCAGCAACCGAGACCAGCTTTGTGATAGCTTACAAAATCGCTAAAACCAGTAAGCCATTCTCGGAGGGGGAGTTTATCAAAGAGCTTGGTGGACTCTGCAGCTTTAATATGCTCTGAAAAAAAGAAGAATTTGAGAAAGTCCCGCTCTCCAGGCGAACCGGGACGAGAAGGGTCGAAAACATATCGTGCAATCTGGAGCTTCAGCTGCAACGTGAAGTGGCAAATTTTGACTTTTTCTTCTTGGCTTTAAAAAAAATAACTTAAAAATGTAAAAAGTTTTAAATGGTTGAGTTGTGCATGATTTTAGTTGTATTGTGGTTATTTTTATTTGCATGTTTAGCGTGTTTTTATGATGCCGTTTTAGTGATTAATTGCCTTTCCCTATGTTATGTGAAATTCACTTGAATAAATTACATTTTTTGGAAGGCAACCTCATGTTTTCATTGCTTAATTATAACATATACTCTTACCAGCTTGTCAAAACAATGCTATTTACTGCTTTTTACCAAAAAGTACAGTTAATATTATGCAAAATTGAGATCAGCCTTTTGGCCGGCCCTCCACAATATTTTCTGTTTCTCATGTGGCCCCCTGGAAAAAATAATTGCCCACCCCTGCTCTAGTGGGAGGGGGAAGAATGTAAGCTTTTGTTAAATTGTTAATTATTATCATTTTATATTTAAGCATTATATTATTTTATGTTAGTTACCTAAATTATTTTCTGTTTAATATTTAATTTCTGAAATATTCTTATGTTGCTTACATGAGATTGGGGAAGAAAAGCAGGAAGGTGGGTCATTACCAAAAGGGGGAGTGTTCGTGTGAGAGTTAGGAGGCAGCCGTTGGAGAATAAAAAAACAAACAAAAGAGCTGTGTTCAAACGAAGTCGTCCTCTCCTTTTTGCCCATTCTAAACGTAGAGCAATCCATCTAAAACCTCCGAACCCCTCAACTTACATATATATATATATTACAGTATATATATAATTTTTTTCCCGGAATTTTCAGAAAAGTCAACTTTCATCTCTGTGTTAATGACTCAGCCACGGTTTGTCATCGTGAGGGATACTGTATGGCCAATTTTAGCCAGATGTCTGAAATTCATTTTCAGTGTTTTCATCCACCAAAGTTTAAGGTCATATTCACTTATTTGCAGTAAGCTACACTATGGTAATTTACAACCATTTCATTTTCGAGCTGTCCCACTTTTTTCTACTCCTTGACCTGTTTAGGGTCACCTGGACCTGGACCTGGAGCCTATTCCAGCTGACTTTGGGCAAAAAATGGACTGATTAGCAGTCAATCACAGGGCAAATACCGTACTGTATAGAGAGTAGACAACCTTTTACATCACATTCACACCATCACTGTGTGGGAACTGAACCCTCACTGCCTGCATCGTTGTCACCCAGGTGACCACAACATCTTCAGTGGCTCCATGGGTGTGCATTTATAGTTATTGTATTGTTGAGTGAAGACATTTTACCATTTTTGCATTGTAATCTAAAATGGAAGTTAACCACAGCTTTCTCTCTCCTTTGTCCTTCCTTCTCTTTCAGGTTTACAGGCAGTGACTGTTGGACTTTCGTATCTCCAGTCATGGTTGTGTGGTCTCCTGCACTAGTTTTATTGTTACATCAGACTAAATCTAAATTAGCTTTTCCTTTGTGCTGCTTGAGTTTGTCCATGGCTGGTCCTTCTTTATCCTGGTAGCTTCTCAGTGCCAAGCTGGACCCGAAGACTCTTCCTCCCCACACCTGTTCCTATACCTCCACCCCATCCCCAGAAAAACGTTCTCAGCAGATAGCTAGCCTCCCTAAGCCAGGGATCCATTTGGTCAACGACGACGGGGAGAAAGAGGAAGAAGAGCATGTCAGTGAGGCACGGCTGCAGTCTTCGCTCGATAGGTTTCTGGTCGTCTACAGGGATGCCGAGACCATTACTGGTAATATTGCATAATTGTTTTATTGCACTTTGGAGGCCAAACAAACTGCAGCCCATTTAGCATCACTCAATCAGCAACTGATAAATGAATATGTTTTAACAGTCACAAATATTTCCTTTCTTAAGGTCCATTTAGCTTCATCAGTTCATTATTGAAGCTGCGCATCGAAGTTATTTGAGAGTTTACCAGCCCACAGCCTGTAATTCTGCATCTTTGAAAGCTGAGAAGCATATACTGTGAGAAAGTGTCCCTCAGTGGGACCCTGTCGTAATGTCACATCCTGTTACTAAAGGCGCACTAGGGGACCTTAGCCTGCCAATATCTCGCTTTGGCACTCCTGTTTCAACAGTCTAAATAGGAACAGCAGAGTATTTATCGCATGACATGGTAATGGATATTGATTCTCAGGCCTCAGCTGAACATCTAAAAAATAAATGGCTGTGAACCAGTCCTGTTATTGCAGTCCGGATGGAGCATGGAGGGGACAATACACGCACTTACACAGAATCTAATCTAAAAATAGCTTCATTAGAATTGTGGACTGTGAAGGATTGTTTCTGCACACAACCTACAGGATAAGGCCCGCCCAATGCACCACCCTTGATCATGAGGTCAGTTCCTCTTATTATTTGAAATAACAATCCACCTTGGAAACACACTGTTTTGGCCCATTGCTTTCCACATCACAGTAGGGGCAAAAGTTGAAACATTTGCTGGTTTTTATTGATTGATGTTTGGAGTGGGTCTAGTAATTTGCACCATACCTGGCCAACCTCGACCTCATTGTTAGATGTTTCGGGACTGAGGTCTTGACCTAATCATTGTCACACTGCATTCAGAACAAATGCATTCAAATGTAGTGTATCAAAAAGAAATGCAGTATAAGACAATGGTTACTTTGGTTAGCATTCTCGCAGTCTTCTGATCCCCTGCAAAAATGTACACGAGGGGCCGCGACAGGAGTAGATTGCTGTGGGTATGAATGTTTTTTACTCAGTGATTGACAGATGGTTGCTTTTCAGTCACTGATCTTGTTTTAGGTCTTGAGATGTTCTTTAACTTGAGGATTGAAAACTGTGGATTAAACTAGATACCATTACTACTACTAGCAATAAGAGTTTACAGTTGCAGTACTGTGAAAACCAATCTCAATTTTTCCCTGACGGCTTTCAGAGACTACTGGAAATCATTACATTGCAGGAATGTAGCAAAAGGCAGTGCTGCCATCTACTGGTATGTAGGCAATCTTAACTTGTCAGGGGAAAACAAACAGTATTTTTTCCCCCACATATAGTGTTTCGCATTTTTCCTGGTTTTTTTTCTTCTTTTTTTTTTTTTTGCTCCTCTTTTTCCTTTAGTGTTTCTTGTTTGGGTGCTTGCTGGTGGAAAACGTTTTTGTTGTGTTTGAATAATTCCTCTCAACCTTGAGAAACACCCAAGAGCTGAATCACATTTGCTGTGGGTCATGCTTGATGGTGTGCTTCATTCTCCATAGTAACCAGCCAACTGTGATGCAAAGACTTGAGTAACTTAGTTGAATAATTCCAGGATGTTGGGTGCGTGAGGGCGGGGGGAAACAGAACTTGAGTGAGACAGTTATGCGAGTCGACAAACATAATCCAAACTGCGGACTTGCTCACGAACTGTGATAATCAGAGCTTAATGGAGAAGCCATTGTGCTTTAATGTTTGATGTGAGCGGTTCTCAGTTTGTACTAGCACAGAAATAAAAATGGCATTTTCTTGATGATTCCCTTCCTAGCATGTAAAATTCAATTGCCTCAGTTTGAGTGATGCATTTTCAACATTTGATACGCTCTTGGATTTTGGATAAAGTTCTTGAAATGTATTTCACAAGTCATTATCACATGTAAGGGTGTTGGTGTATACAGTTAACATCACACGGATGCCTTATCTTTTTTCCTTCATTTGTTGTGCAAAACAATTGTAGTATATTAGTTTTGCCATCTGCTGGGAACTCAAATCAGTTTTCTTGTGTCAATAAATGTTTAGCTGAAATCAAACAAATGAGTATTGGAAAAGATTAAAAATAAATACAAATGCTTGTTGATAGGCATTCGAACCACACAAAGTGACAATTGTACTCATTCCAAATCTGGTGCGTTGGTGAGCAAAATGTTTGCAGCTTGTGTGTGGAGTAGGAAAAGTCTAGCTGGGGGGAGAGAGAGACACAGAGAGAGAGAGAGCGCTAGTGCGGGGCGGTCCATGCGCATTTCGCCATTGGCATGTGAGGCATGGTGAACCAGTTTAGTTCAGCTCTCTTCTCCTCTTCACTCCTCCCTCTCCCTTCAACTTCCTATGGCTCTTCCAAGCAGTGCCGTTCTGCCTTTTTTTTTTGCACCCTCTGCCTTGCACTTCCTGTCTCACCCTCCCAATGTTCTTTCTCTCTCTTCTCTTACTGTGGAGTCTTTTGTGTCCATGCTCTGTCGCTACTTGTGGAAAATGTGATAGGTCAAGGGCTCAAGGTTTTTGTTCAGGCTTAAGGCAACATGAGTGAGTACATTGCTGTCTTTGTGCTGTGTGAATTGCTGTCTGGTGAGCTACATGTTTGACATATGGACAGTTACCCACATTCGCTCTATTGTTGACACTCAGTTTTTCTCTGTCTCATCCTGTCGGCTGTCGCTGTGACAGTCACCTTTGTTTACTCTTGTTACTCTTAAAAACCTTTGTGTTGACATGGTTGTTAGAGTGCTCGTTTTTATACCGAAAGGTGTTTGCCCTCTTCTACTAACTTTTAAAAAGGTCCATAACATTTTCCAGTTCATCATCAGTAATGAATATACTGAACATGTGGGAAGTTGTCTCTTAGCTTTCTGTGTGTTCACCACTGTACTTTTTGGAGGGCAGCCATGCTGCACAGGAGCTTTACTGTTCAAAGGTTTTATACTTGGCCTATACTGTTCGATAAAATATACTCCACCGACATTACATTACAGTGAGTGTTGGATCCAGCCTATTTTGTAACTCATTCTGCTGATCAGTCTCTGTTCACAATGATATTGCAACAAAAGTTGCTGTTTTGCAGTACGTATAATCATGTGCCTTTTTGATGAAAGACATTGAGTTTGGCGCTCACTTATACTGGCATTATCTCAAATGTTCCCCCCAAAATATTTTCCTCTTATTTCTTGTAGTCACCAGACAGACCTAATAAGTCTTGCCATGCAAAACTCTCACATATGTTGCAGTGTTTGTTTATTGCTCTGAATGACAGTGTGACAGTGGACTATTCTTGCATTTGAACTTGAACTTGTCTTCTATTGGTGCAGCTGCAAACTGCTACTCATGCGATATGACCTTATAAGGTTGTCTTTTTTTTGCACACAGAGTACTTTAATTTAAACTAAAATCCCTCTCAACTTGACCTTCTTTAGATTCATGATCTATTTTCATTTGTCCGTTTTAAGCAGCCTTTGCACAAAATCCAAAGTGGAAGTGAACATGTATGACAATTATAATCTCAATCTATAGTGTTAGAAGTGTTTATAATATGTTTGTTACCTACTTGGGTAGTTGTCGACAAGTGTTTCAGAACGAAAATAACTGAAGGGCTCCAGACCTGATATCTTAGGTTGGCATAGAGTTCACATCTGAGTTAGACACCTAATGCACTCACCAGCTTCTTCCCTGATTGCTTACTGTGATCGGCAAATGCAGAATTAAAACAAACAAACAAAATCCTGGATAAATATTACAAACCCCTCACGCCTATAGTGCAGAATTTCAGTGAAAAATCCAGAACTACATTATATTCAATTCTGTGGTTAAGTGTGATGCAGTGCAGTTTCTACACTACTGCAAACAACCTCCACAATGAAACAATGCATATGTCCTAAAATCTGGACCTTGTATCAATTCAAAAAGAGCATTGTTACTATCGTTAACAGCATAGACATTGTTATACACGTGTGTATGTAATGTTGTGACTGTTAAGTGTATCTCCAATTTGCCATCAAACCACATTTGATAGATAATTTAAAATGTTTCAGAATTTTAAGATAGTTTTGTTTTAGGGCCATCGCTTTGTAACTTAGATGAATGTGCTGTGATAAAATCTTATTGGTTGTATTTACTGAAGGATTCAGCTGCTATGTGCATGTTTGTATGTTTCTTGAACACAGGCAGGCTTTCAGTCCGATTGAGCAATTTGTGTGAGACAACATTGTTAGAGAGTACAGTGTGCACAGACAGAATTGAGAACACCGTAACGGCAGGAAAAGTACAAAAGCAGTGGGACAACCAAAGCTATTTATTATAAGCTGTATTCTCCATATAAACGGGCTCATTATCATTTTTCTGTGCCCCCTCCCAAACTACATTGCTAAACAGGTCACATACAGTGATATTTTTAATAACACGGTGAACTGATTTGTGGACAGATGCAGATACTGGAACTCACACTTCAGTATGACTCATTTTTTCCACTGCATCCGACAACAATGTGTGATTTTAAATGAAGGGCACAGAAACCCAAAATAAATCTATAGGCTTGGTAGACTGTGTACAGTTGTTTGCCTTTCCAAAAAAATAGATCTTTTATTTAATACTTTTTAAAATAGATAATGTACCACAAGTGCTATAAAATCCATCCATCCATCCATAAAGCCGTCCATTTTCTGAAACACCTATTCTCACATAGTTTAGATGAATAAAAGAATGTAACTCTTAGGTTGCTATGTTATTAAGAAACTTGGACTAACTCAAAAGTAAACATGGTCTGAGAATGTTAATGTTTCTGCGAAGAGAATGAATACATTTAGAAAATGAAAAAAATGTATTCACTTCATGCAAACACTACCCAATTTTACCACAAGATGGCGCACTGTGCTTTCTTTTGTAACGTTACAAAATTGTTCCTGAAATTGCACTCGAATACTGTAATAAGTAACTTAACCGATGTATTTTTTTTCACAGACACAAACAATGACTCCGCATGTGTCTTTTCAGATGTCTGTAACAATACTGACTTGCCGGAACTTGAGATTATTAGCCTTTTGGAGGAGCAGCTGCCAGTCTACAAGCTGAGGGCCGACACGATCTTCGGCTACGAGCAAGATGACTGGCTGCACACGCCTCTGGTGGACCCTAACTCCTCCCTCGACCTGACTACGGAACAGATAGAGGAGACGCTCAAGTACTTTTGTAAGTGCTTCAATTTTCAGGTGTATTATGTAGTATGTGTGTATATTTTCTTTACTCCGTGGTTATCATGGTGATCACTGTAACATGTGCTAGTAGTGATACTACTGACACTGATTCTTAAAGTGAAGTTCAAGTCTATAAATGAGGAAATCATGGTTTACTTTGACCTTCACCTACGAGCTGCTTGAACTTGTATAATCAACTGCTCGGCCACCGTTGCCACAACAATCTCTCTCACTCACTCTGTCCCCCTCTGTCTCGCTCGGCCCCTCTCGGCGCCTCTCGGCCCCTGACTGTGTGTCTGTTGTCTCCGTGTCTCTCGCTGTCTATCTGTGTGGCATCTGCTCTCTGTCTTGCTCTCCTCTCGCTGCTATTTGGAATTGTATTCTCGTACTCTTATACTAGGCATAGCTGTAATGGCCTTATCAGCATCTGACTTGTTGTCTGTGCGATGTGTGCCGTATAAGGATCAGAATAACCTTTGTAGCTGGTCACCATAGTACAATAGCAATTTACATTACACATGACAGTGCAGAGGTCATAGGTTCAATTCCAGGCCCCAGGCTTCCTCTGTGGAGTTTGCATGTTCTCCCTGTCCCTTGCGTGGGTTTTCTCCGGGTACTCTGGTTTCCTCCCATCCATCCATACCTCCATCCATTTTCTGATCCGTTTATCCTCAGAAGGGTTGCGGGGCATGCTGGAGCCTATCCCCAGCGCCTCTTCGGGCAGTAGGTGAGGGACACCCTGAGCTGGTTGCCAAACAATCACAGGGCACACAGACGAACAAACTTGTTTGAAATAGATAGATATGTAGAAAAAAACTCCTCCACGATGTTCCTTACTGCTGTAAAACAAGAAGAAGTATCAAATATTATAAAAAACTTTTAAAAATAAAAAGTCAACTGATTGCTTTAATATTGATATGACAATAATAAAGCAGATTATAGAATATGTAGTGCGACCTTTCACGCACATATGCAACCTGTCATTCAAAGCTGGTATCTTTCCTTCAAAAATGAAAATTGCTAAAGTTATTCCAATCTATAAAAGTGGAGAAAGACATCGGTTTACAAATTATAGACCAATATCACTACTACCACAATTTTCAAAAATATTAGAAAAACTATTTTCTCGCAGACTTGATAGCTTTATACAAAAGCATGCGCTGTTAAGTGAGAATCAATATGGCTTCAGGGAAAAACGGACCACCTCAATGGCAGTTATGGAGTTTGTGGAAGCAATAGCCACTAATATAGACAACAAAGAATTTACTGTTGGGGTTTTCCTAGATCTAAAAAAAGCTTTTGACACAATAGATCACAGTATATTATTGAAAAAACTAGAAAGATATGGCATTAGAGGTGTAGCTTATAAATGGATAAAAAGTTATTTAGAAAACAGATATCAGTACGTGCAACTCAACAATAAAAAAACGAATCAACTGAAAATCACTCACGGAGTTCCTCAGGGGTCAGTGCTTGGTCCAAAACTATTCATCTTATATATAAATGATATCTGCAAGGTCTCAAAACAATTTAAATGTGTCCTATTTGCTGATGATACAACTTTCTACTGTTCTGGAATAAATCTGAAACAGCTCCTGACAACCGTAGAAAACGAATTAAACAAATTAAAAAACTGGTTCGACAGAAATAAATTGTCACTTAACCTGAAAAAATCGAAGTTAATTGTTTTTGGCACAAGACCAATCAAACACCAAGCTAAAATTATGGTAAACTCAATTGAGATAGAAAGAGCGTATGAAACCAAGTTTCTCGGATTAGTAATAGACTCAAAACTATGTTGGAAGCCACATATCGATAACGTAAAAAGAAAAATAGCCAAAACCGTAGGGATCCTCTACAAAACCAAGGAAGTGCTAAATAAGAGATCTTTGTACACATTATACACTTCATTATTATTACCATATATGACCTACTGTGTGGAAATATGGGGAAATGCCTGCAAAACAAACACACTCCCTATTCTCAACCTACAAAAAAAAGCAATTCGAATTATTAATAGATCAAAATATACGGAACCCACAAATCCACTATTTATCAAATTAAATACGATGAAATTTTATGACCTGGTTGACTTTAAAATCGCCCAATTAATGTACAAAGCACACAATAACCTGCTCTGCCAAAACATTCAGAAGTTTTTCGAAATTCGAGAAAGCAGCTATGATTTAAGAGGTACCAACTTATTCAAAAAACTCAAAACAAGAACAAACATCAAGCAAAGAAGTGTATCTATCAAAGGTGTTAATCTGTGGAATAATTTCGAAACGGACCTGAAAATGAATAAATCGCTTGCTGAGTTCAAAAACAAATTCAAAAAAATAGTACAAACAACCTACATCAATCAGAGTTAAAATGATAAATTCTAAACATTAAATATAATGATAAATCAGAACTAAGTTGATAAATAGAGAAAGGTATTGAAATATCCATTATGAATACAAGAGAAAATTGACACAAGAGTGCCAGGGTGTGGATTTATATAATCCCGATACAAACCAATAGTTGTAAAAATATCACGGTTAAGGGTAAAGTATGAGCCGTAAAGGAGACTTCTTTCTTCTTACTTTTTTCTTTTCTGATTGATATAAAAATGATTTATTAGATATAAACACATAACGGGGTAGGACTAGATACGTTTTTTACTTCTTCCTACTCCCTTGAACATAATAACTGTGTTGAATGAAGATCGATTTCTTTCTTTTTACTTTTTTATCTACCTTATTTTCTGTCAAATTATTACTGTATATATGTTTTATGTTCAATAAACAAACAAACAAACAAACAAACAACCATCCACGCTCACAGGGACAATTTAGAGTGTTCCATTAACCTGCCATGCATGTTTTTGGAATGTGGGAGGAAACCAGAGTACCTGAACAAAACCCAGGCATGGGGAGAACATGCAAATCCCACACAGGAAGGCCGGAGCCAGAATCGAACCATGCACCTCTCCACTGTGAGGCTGACGTGCTAACCAGTTGACCACCGGGCCGCCGATATCCTCCCACATTCCAAAAATATGCAGGGAGGTTAAAGAGTGTTTCAGTGGTACTAGCAACATATTTTATATAAATCACAAATGCACTTCCAAACATCAGGAAATGTAAACATTGTTTCCATTTTACATTGGTGTATTTTAGAAGGACATGTCCCCTTGAACAGTGACTCTGGTGTAAATTTGCTTCTATAATTAGCTCAGCAATGATATAAATAGCATCTGCTCATAGCAGTAACTCAATTTATCCCAGCCATGCTAGCATGGGCACATTGACCTTACTTTTCTTGTTTTTGTCTGACTGACGACAAGGAAACAGCTGTAATTTTTTTATTGTTAACTTTATGCTTTACTGTTGTCTGCGATTGTTTTCACCGTTGTTGGAGTCATGGTGCTCCTCACTGCCTCCACCAAATGGTCAGATATCAACACACCAGTGTCAGTTTGCTCAAACACTGATGGTTAGTATCTGTTTCATCCTTCCATTCAGCCATCCGACCTTTCATTTGTTTGATCCTTTTTGTTGTGCTTTTAACTAGCAGTTTCACATAACCAGAAATTTATCTTCTCAAAACCTATGCAAATTATGCAACCTGCTGTCTGATAAGGATTCGAGGTCAGGCGTTTTCTGTGCCACTCTGTCATAAGTTTCCAGGAAATAGCTTGTTTAATACAGAATATGCACCAACCACATGTTTACACCGTAACTCAATTATGATTTCAAATAAATATGCTGGATCTGTACACTCCTTAGCCACAACATTAAGTTGCTGTGCAGTAAAAACAACAGTTCAGTGACTCGATCGGTAATAACTACCACTCTTTGCGCTCTTGTGTTGATTGTGAAGGGGAATCTGATGATGTGGGTATACAGTATACTGTATACTTCATGTATATCTGAATTCAAACAGGAAAGAAATGTTCATGTAACGTTATGATGTTTTTGGAATATATCAATTTTGGGGGTGGGGCGGGACACTGAAGTGTAGTTGAAGAAGCTTTTCAGTTAGAAAGTTAGTACAATGTCTGGGTCTTTGCTGATGTGAAGTTCATTGTGTGGCCTTGTGTATGAAATGTGCTCTATACTTCAAGCTGCCTAGTTGCATAAGTAGCGGTGATAGACTTGTAAGTTCTAAAATATGACATTAATGTTCTTTCTTTTAAATCTTGGGAGTTATGCAACCCCAGTTCCTATGAAGTTGGCACATTGTGTTAAACATAAATAAATATAGATAAAAAAGTAGCTCAGTCATTCACAAGTAAAGATGGGGCAAGGTTCACCTCTTTGTGAACAACTGTGTGAGAAAATAGTGGAACAGTTTAAGGTTACAGTTGCAAGAAATTTAGGGATTTCATCATCTACGGTCCATAATATCATCAATGGATGTGGAGAAATCACTGCATGCAAGTGGAAAGGGTGAAAACCAGCATTGAAATTACTGGATGTAAGCAGCAAGGCCGAACACCAACATTGAATGCCCGTGGTCTGACGAGTCCACATTTCAAATTGTTTTGGGAAATTGTGGACGTCGTGTCCCCTGGGCCAAATTGGAAAAGAACCATCAAGACTGCTATGGACGCAAAGTTCAAAAGCCAACATCTGTAATGGTATGGGGCTCTGTCTGTGCCCGTCGTTTGGTCGAAGGGCTTTTTGAAGTCCACAGTAATCACATTAAAGCAAGGGTGCAAACAGATGTAAGAAGGCTAGACTCGGTCACAAAGTGGGAGTAAACTATTTAGGAACAAAGTGTTGGAGAACGTCAAAAGACGGCTTGGGAACTGGTGTCACGCCCAGGCGAACATTTGTCATCTGCGAAGTCTGCGATTTGCTTATTCGTTGTAGACCGGAAAGTGTCTACAGCAACTGGAAAGACTGGAAAGTGTTAGCGTATCGGTGGTTCAAAGCTTAAAGCAAGTTAATCAAATCACTACCAATGGGCCGGACTGGGGGTGAGGTATGCAAATATCGGGGGCAGTGGTTTTCTTGTATTTTGCATATGTAAACAATAAAAGTCCGACAGGCGCACAAGGAACTCTGAGCAACTGCCCGTCGTTCGCTCTTGGAGATCCGCTCCCGCCGATTACAAAGACAATCTTCCCTGTGTGTTGAGTCTTTTGTTTAACTTTGTCCGGGTAGAAAACACTGACATTCATCAGACAGTGCCAAACCACATTCTGCATGTGTTACAACTGCGTGGCTTTTTCGTAAAAGAGTGCAGGTACTAAACTGGCTTGCCTGCAGTCCAGACCTGTCTCCCATTGAAACTATATGGCGCATTATGAAGCATTAAATATGTCAGCTGAGACCGTGGATTGTTGAACAACAAACTGTACATCAAGCAAGAATGGGAAAGAATTCCACTCACAAATCTTCAATAATTAGTCACTTCACTTCCCAAACGTTTATTGAATGTTGTGAAGAGAAAAGGTGACGTAACATAGAGGTAACCATTTGGAATGTATTGCAGCCATAAAATTCAAAAATAATGATTATTTGTCAAAAACAATGTTTGTTAGTTTGAACATTAAATATCTTGTCTTTGTGTTGCATTCAATTAAATATCAGTTGTGCATGATTTGCAAATCATTTTGTTCTTCTTTGTTTAACACAACATCCCAATTTCATTGGAATTGGGTTTGTTCAATCTGAGTCGCCCACGTCATCTCTTCCAACTCCACGCTAATTTTACATGCTGCTCAGCCATGGCCCTGCTGCTATAGCAACCACTCACAAGGACAAGTTAGGGGAGAGGGAGTGGGTGTTAGAGGTTGCTGACGTAGCATCAGTGGGTGGCAGTAAGATGGCAATGCTCCCTCTCATTGGCTGTAAGAATTGGCCCACCCTGCCCACTCCGCTGTGTCATCGTTTCTGCTGCAAAACCCGTGACTGCTGCTCCTTGCTCTGTCACACTCTGCATCTATGGATTGATGTTGTAAAAGATGCACTCGACCACGTGCAGAGCAAGTGCTGGGACGGAGCAGAAAATGCGGCAAAATAGAAGACCGTAATACTGTATGAACAAATTACAAGACAAGATGCTGATATTAGTCAGACTGGATGATATATCGACAGGAAGCCATTGATGGATGGGGACAAGAAAAGATACTGACAAATCTACAGTGACTGGAAAACCGTACGATATGAATGATGGACTCACTCGATCGAAAGATGCAGACTGATTAAAGGACGTTGACACTTATTTGCGGAACAATGGAGTATTGTGATCCTTCAAGACAAGTGATGCCACAGTTCACAGATCTGGGAACTGTTTGGCAGCATGGCACCAGAAACAATATGGAGCACACTACCCTGACAGCAAGCTGCTACTGAGTGTGGAAGCAAAAGGAACGGCAAAAAATTGGAGCAAATCTTTTGTGGGGCAATACACTGTGCCAGCTGGTTACCATACGTTATTGGAGGTTAGCAAAATGGAGCTTTTGTTGACGGCCGGATACCATAGAGTATATAAGACCCCAGTGACAGCTGGTTATCTCGGAGCATGCTGGGGTGTTGGACCGACCAGAGCTATTGGAGAAAATACAATACAACTGTGACTCTGAGCAGTGAGGATGAAGAGACGGGGCCAGAGGTTTGTGAAGGCAGACTACTATGAATTGGACTGGTACTATGAAGAGTGCACTGATGGTAAGACAGTCATGTGTATTATATGTGGCATCTTGTCAAACTGCAAGCAGACCGGTTTGCGTTGTAAATTCACGGGTGGCAAGGCGACAAATTATCAAATACTTGTCAGATAAGACAAGAGTTAAGGAGTAAATGAAAGAATAGTCGCCAGCCGCCTCTTTTTTTTTTTTTGAGTTCTCATACTAAGACCGAGAGGATTAATTTAGAAGGGCTGAACTGAGTGTAACCTCTTCTGCATGTGTGTTGTAATGCTGTTTGATAACCACATGTTCTCTAGTTGTTTGTATATATGCATTATAGAGGGAAGAGAGGCATTGAGTAGGATTAATGTTTATATTTTAAACGACAGTACTTTTTATTTTCCTGGGGGGGAAAAAAGTATTATAATGATCATTGCGTAATCTGGACATTGTGTTTACATTTACCACCAGCAGCAGAATTTGATTTGAGGCTTTTGGTTTTTCTTCATTGAGCTGAGCCACTCTTGGCTATTGTAGGCAACTCTTGACACTCTGTGGGCAGACTGTACTGTTTTCTGTTTTGCGTCTTAACACCCAGTCAACAATTACAGTGAACCGTTGAGCAGTTATCAGTAAGTGTAGTGGAGTGGTTGAAAAACTAAATGTTCTAATTGTTTGACAAATTAATACACAAAAGACCCACATGCTTGATTGACTGCACCTGCTCATGTGACTGACGAAATGTTGTGGGTTGGTTATAGGTGAGTTACAGTTACGGTTGGTCTCTTCACTGGTCCTCCCTTTTATCTTCATATTCTTACACTCTTGAATGTGTGCCTTGTCTCATCTTACTCGGCACACTGTTTCATTTGTTTCCGTTATGTAATTACCGTAATTTCCAGACTATAAGCCGCTACTTTTGTCTCACGCTTTCAACCCTGCGCCTTATTTAATGATTCGGCCTGTTTAAAGATTTTTCCAACGGCCAGTAAAGGTAACAGTAGGATGCTATCATGTATCACAGTGAAAACAACCGGCTATGAGAGGGCGCACTTCACCTGTGTTTTGAGCTAGACTGCAATCCGAAAGCTGCGTGGCTGGGTCATGACGGACTTGACCGAACCCAAATTATTTTTTATGAAGGATTTATCCGTAACTGAACATAGAAAATGTACAACGTTAATAAAATAAAAGACTGAGATATGTCAAATGGGATGAACAATTAGGAAAGTATACAAAAATAGGCAACAGTAGTGGCTTGTGAGCACTTTCTGGCATGTTGTATGTACCCGAAACACATGGAAAACAACTAATCTCCCCTGCTTCATGGCTGTTCACACGACCCACCATGTGACACCGTTCAAACTCCCAAACGATATTTTACTCTTAATATCAGCCGGGTTACAATGCCGATTGCAGATACAGTGAACCCTCATTTATCACCGGGGGTTACGTTCCAAAAAGAACCCGTGATAGGTGAAATTTGTGAAGTTGTCAGCTTTATTTTTTACAGTTATTATACAATACCGAACTATGTATACAATCCAGAGGCGATTGCTCTAAGACTGCAAGGGAAGCTCAGCTTCCCCTAAAATGTCAAAAAGTAAGTGATCAGAAATATGTGTGTACGTACAATTGTGTGGACATGTCATTGACTAAATATGCACTAAAATGCGCTCAACCTTTGTTCCGAATCAGCTTCTTATTACTGGTTACGACGCGACTCTCTTCTCATTCATTCCCACAGCTTCACTGTGCTTTAAACTGTGTGGACGCTGAGCGTCAACTGCGCGGACGCTGGGCGTCCAGAGAGTCATTGGATAAATGCTGGTTTTGTCCCGCCCATCGGACGCTCAACGTCTCTGGGAGTCTATGGACAGTGGGCGTTTATCGGCTGGCCCGGACACTCAGCTTTTCTGCATGATGATTGGATGATCTGTCTGAGGCTGAACCTCTTTTTGATTGACAGCGAAATGAGCCAATCACCGATCTTATAGTGAAGGCATCCTTTTCATTTTTTGAAAAGGAACAGAGAGTAGAATTCACGTATAAATAAACGGACACATTTTATGATGTTGGCTGAAATTGAGCTTCCCCTCCTTGACAGAGCAGCATCCGCCACTGATACAATGAAACCAAAGACCAAAAATTTGTTAATTTCACTGTATCACTGTACTGACATTTCTCTTAATGTCAGTACAGTGAAACTCCTCTTCAACGAAACCTACAGTACATGGGCGAAAATACCCCCGAGTGTGAAAAAATATTCATGCATTAACACCATTCCCACTTTCCTGCCCCCATACAATGAAAAAAAACCCCTGTTGCGTTATACGAGATATTTTTCTCTGCTCTTGCCTCGCAATGAGATTCACTACAATGAAGTCTAATCCAACAGCGACCTCTACTGTTTCGTTCGGAAACGGCAACAGCAACCACCACACTGGTTTACACATATGCAGTAGTCCAGGAAGTATTTGTTATTGTTAGTTTCAGACTCAGTAAGAACATTGCATTGCTAAAATGGCTAAAAACTGACCTGTGGATGTCAAGCAGCTAAGAAAAGAAGAGCTCTGACGCTGGAAGAGAGGGTAAATGTGATCAAAATGAAAGGCGGAGGAAACAAAATAAAATACATTATCCAAGAAATTCATGTAAGTGAAAGTGAATGCTGATCGTAAATTTCGCAATTTCTTTGCCTTTTTTCTTTCTACACTGACTATATGAAGTGTCAAATAAGTGTATGCTCATACTTATGCACTATTGGAATAAAAATAAAGAGTACACATTTGTTTGTGTGTGTGTGTGTGTGTGTGTGTGTGTGTGTGTGTGTTTACATCAGAGATCAAATTTGCTATAGTGAAAACCCCCTGTTGTGAAACATTTCTTGTTGCAAACATGATGTCGTTGTAGAGGAGTTTCACTGTAGCTTACTATTATACAGTTGAGGCCACCATTCTTTGTGAACACACCAAACAATTGGACTCTGGAGCAATATTGATGTGGTTATTGCGTGGCAAAGTTACTTGAACAGACAATTTGATCTATGTGTTCATGTAGTTGAACACTAACATCATGTGCATTTTTTTTTTTTGCAAAATACAAAAACAGGACTAGAATTTTGTCAGCTTGGTGTTAGTCTGAGATATACAGTGGGGCAAATAAGTATTTAGTCAACCACCAATTGTGCAAGTTCTCCTACTTGAAAAAATTAGAGAGGCCTGTAATTGCCAACATGGGTCAAGCTCCACCATGAGAGACAGAATGTGGGGAAAAAAACTCAGCAAATTACATTGTTTGATTTTTAAAGAATTTATTTGTAAACATGGTGGAAAATAAGTATTTGGTCAATACCAAAAGTTCATCTCAATACTTTATGTACCCTTTGTTGGCAATAACGGAGGCCAAACGATTTCTGTTCTCTCTAATCTTTTCAAGTAGGAGAACGTGCACAATTGGTGGTTGACTAAATACTTATTTGCCCCACTGTAAAAGGGAGAGGGATGTATGAGTAGGTCGGCTTTTATTTAGTCTTATGATTTACATACTACTCTGAAATACACGATAGCACCCTGCCAGCTGCTGTATGTAACTTGATTTTCAACTCAAATGAATGGTGTTGACTGCGTTGAAAGATTGGGGTTTTAGCTGGCAAAGAGTGAGGCCATACAGACATACTTTTCACCATTTTCAGCCGCTCTGTTCCCAACCTCTGGAACTCACTTTTTTTTATTGTTTTGTTCTTGGTTGGTAAGTGTTTATCAGTGTTTCGAAAGGCGCTTATAAATGAAATGAATAATAAGAATTTTTATTATTATAATCATTATTTATTAAAATATCCCAACACCTAACATTATTTTTATATATGTCTGCACAATGTATGTAATGCCTTTTGTGTTCGGCTGCTGCTTTAAAAAGTCTCTGAATTTGATACTGGTACAAGTACAACTTGAAAATGAACCACCTCTGAAAGTGGGGTTGGTATTCAATCACCTTTATCTCGAGTCATACACACAAAAAAAGAATGTGTTTTTATCCTTGACCCATTCCCCACCAATCCAAAAAATGTTTAATCAGTAACGTTGGTGTATGTATTTATTTATTTTACTCATGTCTGCTTACAAAAAATATTTAAAACAAAACAAATGATGAATCAAAACAAAGGATTCTGTTGTTCAAATGTTTGCATTGATGAATTAATCTTGCGATAAGTGTGCTGAATTATTCTGGTGGACCACTGCTGAAAAATGCATTGCTTCTCGAGATTTGCAGTTTGGGAGTATTGTGATATAATCATCTCTTTACTGAAAATTAGGGCTGTGACCGACAAACCAGAAATACTGGAATGAGCTAACTATAGCCAAGAACACAATCATAATTTAATCTTTATTTTATTTTTTTATGCTACACTAATATACACACTAATCTAATCAATTGTATTAACACGTGGACAAAATTGCTGGTTTCACTCTGTTCATGAATAACTTTGAAATGAAATTTGAAATTGATAAAAAAATAAAGTTGTTGACTGAAACTTAACCAATGAAAATCTGACTTTGCTTTTGAATTGTGCTTCAACAGAAGTTGAACTGAACGAAAAAAACAAAAATGACACCCGTCGTATAAGTAAATTGACCATCGAGGCATTTTAAACTAACGTGTGTCCTCTAAATAGCATCACAGGCGTATTCAAATTTGTAATCAATCAGTCTGCCCATATGAATAGCAACTTGTTAAGTTGCTATTTTTTGAGCATAGGGCGCAGCAATTTTGCGGGGTAAGTGGGCACATATATAAAGGTACAAGCAAAATCCATTTTTTTTCCCCCCGGCCGCATTCCATTCCAATGCGGATCATATTCAAGAAATTACAGACACAGAATTGCTCAAATTACCTTTTCATGAAACATTGTTATTAATAGTTAATGATAATCATCGATCTGAATACACTGATAATGTTAAGGATTTTTCACAGTAATGATCAACAATGATTTAATATGATTAGAAATGCATAAATGTTCATCAATATCATTTAATTTGTTATGGAGGATATTAGTTGTTTGAAATGCTCATTCCACTGTTTTAAAAAAATTCCACCAAAAATCTCAGTGACCCCTTGTAACCCTTTAACTAGGTAGACTCACTGATTCCAAGTGTGAAGGCACCTATGATGTCAATTAGAGGACATGCCTTAGGTTAACGCTCTATTAAAATTATTCCGAAACATTTCAAGTTGTACCATCATTTTTGTCCAGGCTTCTTTCATGAGGATGTGTTTGATAATAATTCCATCAAAGCAGAATGTCTGAATTTTAACTGGTTATTTTTTATTTTTAAAAAAAACATGAATTCAGATTCAAGTTCTTACTGTGATCACGGTGGGCTTTTCTTTCATTAACTGAGGAGTACCAACAATTTTGTCCTTTTCCATAACCACATTTTATAAGTTGGCTATGCTCATGAAATAAGAGTGTGGGTGAGTAAAAGAAAAATAAAAGGCTTTTGGAATAAAGGTAAAAGTAAATGTGACCAGAAAGACAAATGGCAAAGTGCTGCACAAATTGTGCAGCACTCTTTTGTTGACTGCACCATTCCAGCTATACTGCCTTTGAGTTGAGTTACTCAAGCGAGGCGGAACTCACTAAGCTGGCATCAATTTTGTTGAGCAATTTCAATAATTAACAGGCACTAATGAGCAGAAAGTCGGGATTCTTGGATGTGACCCACATTCATTTATGGTTCACAGTTTGTGCTTTGACATGTAGCAAAACCTCAACCACTAAAGACTGTGTGGCGACACCTTGCAAACAGGTGCATGTCTGTTGTTGTTTGCTGGCACTATTGTCACTAGAGAGACTGAACAGGACTCTACCAAGTTACTTTCACTCGAGGGGGGTTAAGGATTGGCCTTTCTTATATTACACACACCTCATCAACTTTGCATTCTGAGGTTAGCGTTTTTTTTTTTTTGTTTTGTTTTGTTTTCTCAAGTGGTCAGCTGGAAATTAAACATTCCAGCCTGCACAATGTTGGAGGGTTTTTTTTTCTTTTGAACATGCCAATGTGCATGAAGATGTAATGGTGAATTATTTGGAATGATTTTAACCTTTAACATCTGGTGGCGGGCTGAAAAATATACACCTTCACTTTACCCTAGTCAGATAATAGCATGAACCATTGACTGACCAATCACAGAGGAGGGGAGGAGTCTGGTTGTCTTGTTGTCACAGACACACAGACACACACACACACACACACACCAGATAGCACAAATGACATCAGACATGCTAAAAGGCTCGCATAATTTCGTGGATCAACAAGTAGAATGTCTACAACGCATGGAGGTGCCCTGGAATTGCCCCTGCAGCCATTGTGGTTCAGCAGTCTGAATTTGAATGGGGGATGGCAGCACTTCTTCCGGTTAATGGTTGTGACGATGGAGCAGAGTGGCTGCAAGAGAACGATACAGAGTTTGTTCATTTGCCTGGACAAGGAAGCACTGGAGAAGAAGAGGAAATGGACTCTGTTCATCATGCTCGTCAGAGTGAGCTAGAACAGGTGGAAGTGGATGAGATGGACGAAGAGCAACAAGTTCTTTCTGAAGGTGGTCTTTTTGTTGTTTGTGCTTAGAATTACTGTACTCCTCATTCCTCATGGCTCCTGCTGTGTTTAAGTCGTTAAGCCCTCGTGCCCTTGGATTGCTCTGACCTGGGATACTTGTGGCTGCGAAGGGATGCTGATTTGACATTGTTTTAAAGAGACTTGATGTCTCCACGTGGCGACACGGTGGTCGACTGGTTAGCAGGTCAGCCTCCCAGTGGAGAGGTGCAGGGTTCGATTCTGGCTCCGGCCTTCCTGTGTGGGATTTGCATGTTCTCCCCATGCCTGGGTTTTGTCCAGGTACTCTGGTTTCCTCCCACATTCCAAAAACATGCATGGCAGGTTAATGGAACACTCTAAATTGTCCCTGTGAGCGTGAATGGTTGTTTGTTTGTGCGTGCCTGTCTGGCTGGCAACCAGCTCAGGGTGTCCCCCGCCTACTGCCCAAAGGGGCGCTGGGGATAGGCTCCAGCATGCCCCGCGGCCGTTGTGAGGATAAACACATCAGAAAATAGAATTTGCTAGTTCTCTCCATGCCTGCGTGGATTTTCTCAGGGCACCCCGTATTTTTTCCAACATTCCTAAAACATGGAATGCAGGTTAATGGACCACTCTAAATTATCCCAAGGTGTGAGTGGGAGTGAAATGGTTGATTGTTTATTTGTGCCCTGCGATTGGCTAGCAACCAGTTCCGGGTCAACCCCGCCTACTGCCCGAAGACAGCTGGGATACACTCCAGCACATTCGTGACCCTTGTGAGGATAAGCATGTATCATATTTGATTATGACTTGCTTTCTGGGTTTGTGCCCCATTGGGCATTGTCTTGGTGTTAGTTTTCTTTTTACAGTATAGTTACTGTCTGTTGCCCAGTAGCCATTTTTGTAGACTGCCTCAGCTCGAGACTTTTTATTCTATTAGGCCTGCTCCTGTTGCAGTCAGCGGAGCTAAAAGGTTTACTTAGGTTTTATGTAACAACACAAAACAAACTTATTGTTTTTGATTAACCCAACTACAGTACTGTATATACATTATAAAATCCCTTCTTCATGCTGTCTGTGACATAGGAGAAATGGCTGACAATATGTTGTGTGTAAAACACCAGGAAAACATCCATCACATTACATATTAAATTGCAGTCACTGACACAAATGAGTAGAACACCTGTTTTCAACCAAACTAAGTCTTTCATTATTGCTCAATATTTACATTTTTTATTCATTTTGTAGTAAACAAAATTCAATTTTGAATATATATAAAGCTGCTGCCCCCGGATAAGCGGTAGAAGATGGATGGATGGATATATACATAAATAGAGAAAATTAGAGCTGTCAGTTTAGCGCGTTATTATCGGCATTAATTTAAATGAATTTTAACGTGATTAATTTTTTTCTCACAAGATTAACGCGGCACACGTCACAGCGGGTGTTACATTGCTCTATAAATAAACCAGAAACAAAACAACAAGCGCGTTCTTCTCCCGCTTGGTGTACCTTAGCCTTCTCCGCTACGTACAATCTCTGTACACAGCTTGTAATGGAGGCTCTCGCTGGCAATCCGTAGTGGAGTCGTTAGATGCAATGCGAATGATTTCAGCTTGAATATGGCTGTTGACAATGGTGACAGGCTTGCATGCAGTAGCCATAGATTTAGCTATGGCTTCAGCAAATTTGTTCTTCGTCGTGTTCTCCATTTTCTTCACTTTGAAATGATCTATAGCTGTCTGTCTTAGATGAGGGGACGGAGTACTCACATCAGCTGTGTGCTTGGCCATTAAGTGGTATTTCAGACTCTACGTGCTATGATGATAGCTCACTTTACGACTGCAAAACATACAGGTAACTTTGGTCTTGTCAGTGGAACAATCTGACAACTTTTTAAAACTAAACTTTCCATTCATAAACTCTTTAAGTATCCGTTTTCGGTGTCTCGCGCTGCCATGGCTGGCAAAACAGACATGGGCGTGGACTTCTGCAGCGCACTTGTTGTTTTGTTTCCGGTTTATTTATAGAGCAACGTAAAATCCGCTGTGACGTGTGCCGCATTAATCTCGCAAGAAAAAAATTTAATCACGTTAAAATTCATTTCAATTAATGTTGATAATAACGCGCTAAACTGACAGCTCGAATATATATGTATATAATTGGTGGCACATAAAGATGCAACCATTTTTCTTGGAAGGAGAGGGAGTGAATTTTAAATTGGTGATTAAAATGTTTATCCTCTACATACTATGGAGACAATATCAGGAACATTTGGAATAAAATTTTGAATTTTGTAGGAATGGATTTATTGCCAACAGTGTTGGCAATTGGGATGGCGAGGCATTTGGTGGAGGTGGCTACACTTTGCCACCAGGTAAAACCGCCTCTGGCCCGAAGTATATGCTTTTATGAAGTGTGGGGGGGGTTTTTTTTCATTTGATCATTTGTTTTCAAGCTAAATCTCGTCAGTATTGTCCCGATGTTAAGAATGGGAGCTCCTGGCCCACCTGTGGCACTGAAAGAAATTAAAATATTTTATTTGCATTGCTCACCTCTGTTTTGCATTTTGGAAGGTCCCCGACTTTATATGTCCCTGTAACCATTCACCCATCTATCCATTTTCTTCCAGTTTTTCGTGGTGGGGTCTGTAACTTATTATAGAATGTACAGTATAACGTACTGGAAGTCCCCTTTAAGTAAATGAAATATAAAATATGTGCGTGCTTCTTGCTGCTGTGTGGTATTAAACGTCCAAACAGAAAGCTATCACACACCTTGAACACGTTCGAGAGACAACCTTTGACACATACTTGGGGTAGGTACGTTTTAATGGCTTGCAGGTGTGACACACTGACAGATTTCAACTGTTATTTTTCCATAACTTCATTGAACACTGTAATCTTAATCAGTCTCTGGCTGTGTTCAAGACATTAGTATTACAATACCCTGGTTAAGCCAGGATGAATTTATGTACTCACCAATATGCTGTATTTGTTCAAATAGCAACGATGTTGAGAATTTAAAAAAATATATTATTGGAATAGGCGGCCTGGTGGTCTAATGGTTAGCGCGTCAACATCACAGTGCAGTGGTCGCGGGTTGAATCACGGCTCCGGCCTTCCTGTGTGGAGTTTGCATGTTCTCCCCAGGCCTGTGTGGGTTTTCTCCGGGTCCTCCGGTTTCCTCCCAAATTCCGAAAACATGTTTGGCAGGCTGATTGAACGCTCAAAATTGTACCTAGGTATGAGTGTGAGTGCGGATGGTTGTTCGTCTCTGTGTGCCCTGCGATTGGCTGGCAACCGGTTCAGGGTGTACCCCACCGGCTGCCCAAAGACATCTGGGATAGGCTCCAGCACCCCCTGCGACCGTTGTGAGGATAAAGCGGTTCGGAAAATGGATGGATGGATTCTTAGAATACATTTATACAGTCAAAATATTTATTAATATGTTATTGTGATGCTTTTTTGTGGATATTTATTATTATTTTTGATATTCCTGTGAATGTTGCTGGACATAGTGTAAGGAAGCAGTGGTTAGTCATAATTATCGTTGGAATTATGTACTCAACATTTTTTTTAATGAATGTTATTTTCAATGGTATCAATGAAGTGTGGGAGTGGTTTGCATTTAAAGTGCAAGTAAACCTTGTCTTGTCTGTGCAGTGCTGTGTGCTGATAGAGTTGGACAGATGACAAAGACCTACAGTGACATTGACGCCGTCACTCGACTGCTGGAAGAGGTGAGAGACTTTCACTCGTTTGATATTCAAATCAAGCGGATGCACATCACCGACTCGTTAATCAACAGGTTGAAAAGGATGAGAACTCAAATGGCTTGATGTGTATGGATATTAAAATGTCTTTAAATGAACAGCGTTTCCAACATCAACAAAAAGTTAAATTTTTCTGAAGGGTTATTTTAAGAACCTAATTGATGTTTTGCTTTGTCTCTTAAAGAGATTTATCATCCATTTGGCAGCCATCTTATTCATGATTAAGCCAAGGAGTGTTGCATGACTGCACAATGAGTGTTGACATTATGTTGTTTTATTAGCTGCTCTATCATTATCATTTAGTTTTGTTTTTTTTTTCTGAAAGAAAATTATCATTGGGGAGGCACGGCGATGGACCAATTATGTCCTCCTCACACTTCAGAGGTCTTGGGTTCAAATGTGGGTTTCCAGCCTCCCTGTGTGGAGTTTGCATGTTCGTTCCAAAAACATGCACGGTCGGTTTTTTAAACACCCTAAATTGTCCCTGGTTGTGATTGTGAACGTGACTGTTTTTTTGTCTTATGTGTGCCCTGCAATTGGCTAGCAACCAGTTCAGGGTGTACCCCACCTAATGCCCAAAGACTACTGGGATAGGCATGAGCACACCCACGGAACCCTCGTGAGGATGAGTGGTTTCAAAAATGAATTACTGAAAATAAATGATCTCATTGTCCAAGCTTTTTTTTCTTTTTTTCTTTTTGGTGGCTTATACTGGAGCTTTTTGTTGTTTCATAATGGATCCTGTGCAGAAAGAGCGTGACTTGGAATTAGCAGCTCGCATCGGTCAGTCGCTCCTCAAGAAAAACAAGGCCCTGAGTGAGAGAAACGAACTCCTGGAGGAACAAGTTGAGCACATACGAGAGGAGGTGGGAGTGTGATCTTACAATGTTTATGGCTTCTTGATCGTGATCAGCATACTTCTCATTCTCAACATAATTTCCATACAATGCCATCAAACTATGAAAATAGTCCTTGATCAAAGGATATTCTTCAGCATCAGATAGCGATGGTGGGATGTTCCAACACACAACCATTGTTAGTGGGGTTTTTTTCTCTCTCTTACTTTGACACAACTAGGTATCCCAGTTACGCCATGACGTTTCCATGAAAGATGAGCTTTTGCAGTTCTATACCAATGCTGCTGAGGAAAGCGAGGGCGAGTCGATCACTTCCACACCGTGAGTCTCACTTCATTTTTTTGCCTTTTCTCTGCTCATTTTCCATCTTGTCTCATCGTGTCTTCCTCTTCACATACAATTTTGCCATGAAGTTACAGTGTAACAAAATGAAAGAAATACACATTTGATTATGAATATAGATTTGAGGGGGGGGTTTGTTTGGTGTCAAACTGAAAAGGGTTTTTTCAGCTTTTTGTTTTTCTCTCAAGCAAAATGTTGGCAACTCCTATCAGTGTGATGCAGCACAATCCCACACCGCTACAAAATACAACCACGTTTCATTCTAGTTCGGTTTTATTTCTGTACCCGTAAAACTAATTCACACCCAAATTTATGTCAAAGTGTTTTCCATTTGGAAATATCCTGGACAAACTTCCCACCAAAAATTAACCATAATAAATATATTATAGTGTACTGTCTAAACTCTATCTTCAATCTACAAAATATATTTTCAGAGGTCAAATTATCGATGCCAAATGTTCTGTAAAGAGATTTGTTACAGTCACAGTTGTTGTGAAAGTGCAATCTAAATAAGGATGTATTGTATTGTTGACATCTCAGTTCGTTTCATCTCATTACATGATGAATTTGCAACTAACTCGGGGGGGGGGCAGTTAGTGTATCATATTTACACTGTTAGTAATCAGTGTGTGTGGATGTGTATGCATGTGTTTAAATAGTGTCCTATCCAGTGAGAACAATGTGTCAACGCCAACTTTTTTCCCCCTGGACTCCTTGCAGAAGAAACTGAAAGATCTAGAAGAAGAAAATAAATCTCTCCGCTCTGAGGTTCGTACACAGTCACTGATGTTATGCACAACATTTGTGTAACGTCATCATAACTTGTCTACTTTAAGTAAGGTTATGCACGGAGTATTACTTGTGTGATTTGAATGAACAAAGTCAGGCAGAAGGCTCAGGTTTGCTCAGGAGACTTTTCGCGTGCTTCCCTTAAGACGTCTTCCCTCTAGTGTTCAGTCTAAGTTATCAGTTCGAATGTCTGCTCCAGGCCAGTCACTTGGAGACAGAAACCCTCTGCTATGAAGAAAAAGAGCAACAGTTGGTCAATGACTGTGTCAAAGAACTTCGTGAGTATTTAAGCACCTTCACTCATTATGTTGATTGTTTTGTGAAAGTGCTGCTAACCACTGTGCCACGTTGACTGCGGTGAAGTCCTCTTAATGAACAACCTCTGATGTGCCCAGGTGTTGCCAATCTGCAAATATCCTCTCTGGCTGAAGAGCTGGCGAGAAAGTCTGAGGATGCGTCCCGACAGCAGGAGGAGATCACTCATCTTCTCTCCCAGATAGTAGACCTTCAGAAAAAGGCCAAAATGGTGTTTATTCCCCTATTGTATTTTGCCAGCATGTTTTATTTGTATTTATATTGCATGTTGTATGTATTGTATGCATGTTATGAACCCAATTCCAATGTGTCAAACAAAACAAATAAAAACAGAATACAATGATTTGCGAATAATGTTCGACCTACAATACACTTCAAAGACAAGATATTTACTGTTCACTCTGATAAACTGATTGTATTTAGCAAATAATTATTAACTTTGAGTTTTATGGCTGCAACACATTCCAGAAAACCTGGGACTGATGGCAAACGGACATCAAAAACCTGTTTTGGAACATCCCACAGGTGAACAGTTTAACTGGGAACAGGTGGGTCCCACGATTGGGTATACCAGGAGCTTCCCTGAATTGCTCAGTCTTTCACAAGCAAAGACGAGGCAAGGATCACGCCTTTGTGAAGAACTGCTTGAGAAAATAGTTGAACAGTTTAAGGATAAGTTCGTCAACATACAGTTACATGGAATTTGGGGATTTCATCAGCTACGGTTCATAATATTATCAAAACATTCACCTGCATGTCAGCTGCACGGCAGACAACCGACATTGAATGCCCGTGACCTTCGATCCCTCAGGGGGCACTGCACCAAAAAGCGACATCAACGCGTAAAGGATATCACCACATGGCTCAGAAACACTTCAGAAAACCGATGTCAGTAAATACAGTTGTGCGCTAAATCCCTAAGTGCAAAAATAAATTTTACTATGCAAAGCAAAAGCCATTTATCAAAAACACACAGAAATACTGCAGGCTCCGATGGGCCCCATCTAAGACTGATGCAAAGTGGGAAAAGTGGTCTAAAGAGTTCACATTGCAAATTATTTTTGGACATTGTGGATGTCCTGCCCTTTGGGCCAAAGAGGAAGGAGAAAAATGCCCAAACTGCTATGGACGCAAAGTTCAAAGGTCAGCATCTGTGATGGAATGGGGCTGTTCATGCCACAGGCATGGGTAACTTACACAGATGTGAAGGCACTATTAATGCTAAAAGGTGCATACAGGTTTTGGAGAAACATATGGTGCCATCCAAGCAGTCTTTTTTGTGGATGTTTCTCTTTATTTCAGTAAGACAATGCCAAAACCACATTCTGCATGTGTTACAAGAGCGTGGCTTTGTCGTAAAAGAGCATGTAGTAAATTAATATGAGTACGATACTGGCCTGCCTGCAGTCCAGACGTGTCTCCCATTGAAAATGTGTGGCGCATTATGAAGCGTAAAATATGATATCAGAGATCCCGGACTGTTGAACAGCTGAAACTTTACATCAAGAAAGAATGGGAAAGAATTCCACCTACAAAGCTTCAACAATTAGTTTCCTCAGTTCCCAAATGTTTATTTAATGTTGGTGAAAGAAAAAGTGTTGTAACACAGTGGGAAACATGAATCCGGTCCCAGCTTTTTGGAATTTGCTGGTTAATGATTCGCTCACAACATTCAAGTTTATCAGTTTTAACATGAAATATCTTGTGTTTGTGTGTTTAATTAAATACAGGTTAGCCTGATTTGCAAATCATTGTGTTCTGTTGTTATTTATGATTAACACAACGTCCCAACTTTATTAGAATTGGCTTTGTATTTACCAGGGCATTTTGTTATTATTTTTTGCAGTACACTGTGGAGAATGAAG
Organism: Hippocampus guttulatus; assembly: GCF_054856545.1. NCBI lineage: Eukaryota > Metazoa > Chordata > Actinopteri > Syngnathiformes > Syngnathidae > Hippocampus > Hippocampus guttulatus. Next base: position 4,242,886 of record NC_141266.1, read on the forward strand.
AACTCACTCAGCACCTTGGAGCTGCCAAAGATGCTCAGCGGCAACTCACTGCTGAGGTAAAGTTACATTTTCCACATTAGCAACCTCCTCGAATAAACAAATTTTAAGCTAAAAATGCACTCACTGGGCTATGGCATTAGGTGCAGAGTGACGATCTAATGTGATACTGGAAGTCGTTTAAGCCCGGCTCATAGAGATAATCAAGAGTAACTTTCACTACGATGGAGTACACTAAGTTGTTTAACTCGACTTGGGACAAGTGGCTGCCATCTTTGGGGACTTTTTTAGAAAACAAAAAACCCCATGAAAACAGCACCTAAAACATCCCTGAAATCCCCCATAACAAATAAATTCAGGAAAAAACAATTGATGATCAAAGTATTTGGCCTATTCTATTTTCCATGCTGCTCTTCTCATGAAAAATGTTCCAGTTGTACTACTTAAGTTGGAAGTCTTTGAATTTGCTTGATGTGGAGTTTTGAGGCAAGTGATGGATGCCGTTTGAAATGTAACTGTAATTTCGATGCGTCAGCTTTGATAACCCATGGAATTTTGGCCGGGACCATCTTATCAGTGTATATTTTTAACCCAAACTTGTCAGCCAATTAGAGAAGGGGTTCCCTGAGTAACTATCAATTATCAAGTTTGGCGATGTCACCAAAAAAAAAAAAAAAAAAGTTCCCCCAAAAATCACATTTTTCTGACACAATAATCTCAATTTCCAGTGGCTATTCCACTCTCACTCAGCATTCTGAGAGTTTACTATTTTTGGGAAATGTTGTTGCAATGCTATTTTAACACTCAGTGGGTGGTGGTGAGTCTTGGACCTGGGCCTTCAGTGGGTATTAAGTATTTTAATCTACGGCTACAGTCACACTGGAGAACCTGTTACTACACTGTTCCTAAAAACAGCGTTGCAGATTCACAGGCAATTATCTGTATAGTCTCGCTTCCAAGCACGCTTGGATGGGATTTGAAGATATTACCAAAAGAGAGAAAAAAAACCCCAGTTACCTTTGTCTTCCAATACATCACCACAAGATCCAAACCTCTACAGTGCAATATTGAACTTCACAATCAAATGTTTTTTTCATCAATGTGAAAACTTTAAATTAATAAAAAAACATCATAGTCACCACAGATGACAATGCAGAAGCTCCCACCTGTCTGTGTTGGCTAAGTCGTTCACTCATACATAAGTATTCTGAAATAAATGTTGTTAATAACTGTCCTAAGATTATACTAGTGTACCTATTAAATAATCTGCTGAGTACACTTAGACTTGCAGTGGAGTTGTGCCATGAGAATAAAGTGCAGGAAGTAAACACATTTCTTCTCAGAATATCCTTTGTCTTGGCTGTGTTTTTGACTTTCATAGCGTTACATTTCCTTTGACTTTTCTTTGCCTTTCTACTAGTTGCGTGAGTTGCAGGACAAGTATGCGGAATGCATGGAGATGCTACATGAGGCTCAAGAGGAGCTGAAAAACCTGAGAAATAAAGCCGTTTCATCAAACACACAGAGGCGTTTCCATTCTCTGGGCTTGTTCCCAATGGTGAGCGGGCTCAAGTAAAATAGAATAGTGAGAAGAGAATGTAGCTAATTTTAATTACATTAATTTTAGGTATTATGTTAATGTGAGCTTTAAAGTAGCACAATCTAAACTGCGCATGTCTCCTGTATTCACACATTAACAATTTGCTGCTTTTTTTTTCTAGGACTCTCTGGCTGCAGAAATTGAGGGCACCATGCGGAAAGAACTGCAGATGGATGACCCAGATGTTGAGGAGCTAAGGTACAATTAGAAACCTAGTTTGCCTCAAAGGCTAGCCGTAATTTGTTGTTTCATCCATTTTTTTCCCTCCCATGTGGTCTTCACATTAGACTGCAGCCAAAGCGTGTTTTCCAGACCGTGAAAAACCTCAACCTCATGCGTCAGCAGCGTTCGTCGCTTGCCCCCTCTCCGCTCAACATCCCAGGTTCCAATCAGTCATCATGTATCACTTCGGGCCGCTCCAGCAGGGTGGGCACACCTCGCTCCAACTCCATGTACAGCGGCGAAACAGGAAGTGGAATCATGCTGGACAACAGAAGTAGCTGCATCCTGGAGACCCCAGATAACGGGTACTAATTATTTAATGCAGAGGAAATGTGTAAATTACTCTTAATTTCCTTTTTTTTTAATCCATAAAATGTACATAGGTCATGTTCCTGTCGATGTCACAATAGCCCTAGGCTAGCATCAAAATAGAATTGTGTTAGAGGATCAAAATTGTCAAACAAAAGCAATATTTCAATGCAGTCTACAGAGTTACGACAGAAGCTAGTAAAAAAAAAAATGTGTGAGTCCTCTGACAGATTTAGTGTAGATGTGATTATGCATTGCAGTTTTGTGATACTGTACCTTTCTGTCTCATTGTGATGACAAGCTTTATTGATGAGAACGTTGTCTGTCGGTCCAGGTCAGAAGACTCAAACAAGCGGCCCCCTGGCACCCCGGGGACCCCTGGCAGTCGGGACCTGGAGACAGCCTTGCGGCGTCTGTCTCTACGCCGCGACAACTACCTCTCAGAAAAACGTTTTTTTGAAGAGGAGAGGGAGAGGAAGTTGGCCTACCTGGCCAAAGAGGAGGAAAAAGGGGGCAGCGAATGTAGCGGAGGCCCTGGGACACCGACGGAGAGCCTGTTCTCGCTCTGCTCGCATCCGTCCTTGGGGAGCATGTGGTCGGGATACTCTTTCACCGCCAGATCCTACCTCCCGGAGAAGCTGCAGATTGTAAAGCCACTAGAAGGTGATTATTGTTCTCAGAGCCACAATCCCTTTAATCCGCCACACGATGACAAAGACAATCCAATTCCCTTACGCAATGAAAATGCTGAAAAATCCCCACAGGATCCCATCAAACCAAGTCACAATCAGACGCAAAATGGAAGTCAAAAGCAGAACCTTTTTGACGGTCAATATCTGATTTTACGTTCCCATCGGCATTCCCAAATGTATCTGAGTGCCCTAAAGTTGCAACGGAGCTCGAGTGCGATGGAGCTCAGCCTTCAGCCGGGCTTACGGTTCCCCCCTCAACCTCCTTCGGCTGCAGTCACAGGTCTGCTGGAGGTGTTGGAAGCACGAGAAGGCAGTTTCACTCTGCAGCATTCCTTTTACTTCAGGCACACACAACCACACTGTTGGTTTGAAATATGAGCATGCAATCGCAGCGTGTTAACATTTAATAGATTCCAAGACTATTTTCAGAACGCTAAAATTCGCATTGTGGATTCATTCATTCGTAAACACCAACTCAGACAACATCCACTACAAATGTTTTTGTATGGGCTATTTGTTTAGTTTTTCCTTATCAAGCTACATAAAGATCATCGAAAGTGCTACAGTGCCTTTTTAAACTATACTGGTAGATGTTTGGAAAATAGAGGCGCTCACCAATTTGAAAGCTTGACTTCAAATTGCTGTCCCCGTGTGCATTGTCAGTTTTGTGGCGCCACCTCGTGTCTGATGTCATTTATTTCTCAACATGTCCAAGCAAAACGAGAACCTGTCTCAGTTGCACTGACAAAGAAATACAAATACAGAAAAAAAGCCACGCACACTGAATTGTGCAGTTTGTTGTGTGCTTTAGCCTTAAATGCACAAGTGTTTGAAAAATGTTAGATTGACGAGTGCCCTTCTTTGCACTCTGCCGTTTTCACTTCACCTATTCTCATTTCTTTCCTTCGTTTAAGTTGTGTCCTTGCACTTCCCCTTTCTCTTCTGCTAAGCTATTTTCTTTGTGAAAGACTTGAATAAAATTCTGCTCATTTTGTTCCTTTCCTTTCCTGTCTTTCCTTTTGTGACGTTATTTTGTATGGTAACATCTCTTGCATGTTTGCCACAAGTGCAAATGCATCCACACTATACAAACTCTAAAAACCAAAACTCTGCTGGGATAGAGCTTGTCCTTCACGCAACATATGTATGTCTGGTTGTGGACTTAAAAGTACTTTGCACACAAATAAATATAGCTCGACATTTATTGGGCCGAATTATATACACTGCCTGATCTATATATTGAAATTTGAAGTATATATTGTAGCCTGGGTTGATACAAACACATAGCAGTGATTGTTTGATTTTCATTACTCTCAACAACGTTTTGGTAGATTTGATGTTTCACTGAATGTATCTTTGAATTTTGATATTTAAAAAATGAGTATAAGTTTTCAAAATGTCTATCCTCTGCACGAAAAGGTGAGATCGGGAGGGGAAAGTTCTTGTTGAATAATCAATTGTTTGCAAAGAAATGATGCAGATGACAAATGTAACTTTTTCCTTGTCATTTCGAACCCCCAGGTTCTGCTACACTCTATGCATGGCAGCAGTTGGCTCAACCCCACATGGGCGCTCTGCTGGATGATCGACCCGGCGTGGTCACAAAGGGCTTCCGCACTTTATCGCATGAGCAGGACGAGGCGGATGGCTGGCAACTGAACCAGCCGGAGGAGGACGATGTCTCAAGTGACTCATGTGCAGTCTTGTCGGGAGACAGCCTTTTGGACCCTTTGTACTCCAGTTCTTCACTTTCCATCTGCTGCAGCAGAAATGGCGCCGCTGATGCCAGTAGCCACTCAGAAACCCTGCGTGGTGAAAGAGCAGGGACAATCGAGGAAATTCAACCAAAAGGAGCGATTCCAAGTCCATCCCCGTCTTCCTCAACGGCATGTTCCGCTGAAGTGAACGGACATGCGGACGTCACGGAACTCAGCACATTGGACCACATGCCTGGTGAGGTGGCCTCTTAGCTGCCGTTGCAGCGACTCACCCCATCCCACCCTGGAGCATGGGGTTGTCGTCGGGGTAGTGGGCGGGAGGGGAGCGTTCGGGGAACAGCGGACACCTCAACGTCCCCGTGGTGACAGCCCCGTCTTGCATGGTCACCCTCATCTGCACACATCGACACATTCGTCCATCCCGCCTGCAGTGCCAGTATGTCCTGCCATCGAACGCCATCAAAACAGAGTACTTTTATTTTATGTTTTATTCTATATTTATTCACTTGAAAAAAAGCCCCCCTTCATTCTTCTCATATTCTCCTTCCCGTTGCAATGCTTTATTTTCATTTCAAGCGGATGCCACTATGCGCACTGGTGACAGCATTGTTATTGTGTATTGTTAAAATTTAATGAGCTGCATCGCAAATGTGCCCGTTTAAAAAGGGAATTTGGTTGTTTAGTGGTGCGCTTCGTCACTGTTTAAAATATTTTAATTGAGATGAAGAAACGCAATTGAATACCTCTGCACACTGCAAACACAATAATGCCCATATTCTTCAATTGCTACATTTCTGAATGCGGATCTTTGAAAAGCACACAGCTTCATTTCTAGATCTCGTTGGGGTTTTTTAGCTGCACAGAATGACGTGACCAGTGAATGTACGTTTCCTTCTTTTTCAAAACAAATCTCCTCGAATGTGTAACGCCAAGGTGTCCTTTGTGTGTCCTAAAGTCAAAGCAACTCGCTTGTGAACGGTCTGAGCACACAGACACTGCTCAGGGCCGTGTGAGCTCACATATCAGGTGTTATTATAATGCAGCTGTCCAAGTCACATGGAGGCACGACACTCTTCACCGGTTAATATTGGAGTTGACCTTGTGACTTTGCTCTGCGGCTTACCTCCCAGCACAAGCACAGTGCTTGTTCTGATTCCAAACGCAGCAACACCTTTGCTTTGCCCCACACCTTGCAAAATTCCCTCACAGAAAATGTTCCTATTTCGATCGTTCTCCTCTATCCCGTCGCCGTATTAGTATATGTCTTTCATCTCCATGGTGGTTTTTCTTTATGCATTCATTAATGGCATTATGAAGTGTACGCTGCTATTTGTTTTATGACAGGGGTGCCCAAACGTTTTAGACCGAAGATCTACTTTTCGATCAACCAACCTCCCGCGATCGACCCGTTACTGCGCACACGTACACACGCACGTCATGATGGGCAACAGCCTGACGCCGAGGCATACGACGCACTTTTGCAGCCTATTAACGATCGTAGCTCACGCGTACCATTTTAAAACGCTTCTCTCAGCCCTCCAGATTCCCATTCTTTGCCGGTCCCCTCGGTTAATTGTACAAAACAATCTCTGAATGAGAATAATGACAACGATAAAAGATATAGCGCAACAACACTGTTCACAAGCTGCAACTGCTGAGCGCTAACAACTTCCGGTGACGCAGTTGTTTGTTTCTTTTTTTAAAATGTTTTTGAAAGTGAGACTGATAAAATGATTAGGGTGCAGTGTGAATTAATTAACACAAAAAATATATTACTAACATGCACAGAGACACAAATGTTTTTTGTTTTTTTTCCCTCTATACCCCTCGGATCGACTTGGGACCAGTCCCTGATCTACTGGGCGATCACGATCGACGTAATGGGCACCCCTGTTTTATGATATAGTTTTTATTTATGATGGGAATTACAACAAAAATGGAATCAATACAATTCTAAGTTGCTCCTGTAACACGTTCAAAAATCTGACCACAAATGCTGCTGCTTTGGTTTGGGTTTCTGCTGTGGATGTTGGGCTTTTCCCCCCTTCAAATTCATGTACTCTGTTGGTGCTTGCACTATTCATGTCGATTCATTTGCATGCTAACAACCTGCTCATCCATTCAACTGCAGCCCCTTCTTTCCTCTTTCCTTTCATTTAGTCAACTTCCCAGGGAAATGTATGTCCCACACGAGCTCCACCTACACGTTCACCACCTGCAGGATTCTCCATCCCTCTGATCAGCTGACCTCAAGGTAAAACAGAAGCTAAATTACTTGAAAGTGTGTCGTAATTCATATAATAATGGTGCCTCTCTACCTAATTCCCAAAGCCGTAATCTCGTTTTTACCTTGTCTCTGTGATTTTATTGGCCTTGGCAGATCATGTGTTGAGGACGAGGAAGTGGAGTTGTATCATATGATTGTCGTGGCTGGCGTAGAGCAGACCCAATGACTGCACCCACTGGGTTGCATGTGGGTGAGGGAAGGCATGGGAGTGTGTTGCTGTGCGACTGCCCTCTTGAGACAAATCGAAAATGAAGGCTGACAACAACTCAAAATGTCTTGAAGACCCAAATCGAGTTTGCGTTCGTCTTCCGACTGCACATCTGAATTTGCCTCAAGAGCTGTCAGCAGTTTCGATAACTAACAAATGATTTGAGGTCATGAACCCAGTCACCGATCACATCGAACTGCGTTATGATTTGAACGACGATAAATGTTCAAGTGATGGATCCCAGTGATTGCACTGTTTTCATTGTTAATACAGCACTGGCCCAAAATTTTAGACCACTTTTGGATATGTTGAAGTGGCTTATCTGCTTGTCCGTCCATCTTTTAGGTGGCATGCTATCGTGGCCATATAATGTATGTCCCCGCACTTTTATCTGGACCATCGCCTATTTTGCATGTTTCAATGTTTTTATCCTCCTTTAGCCTTCGTACGCTTGAATGTATTGGTCAAAAATGATTGCAATGAAAAATGTCCTTTGGTTAACGATGCTCACGGTTGCCTCAACCCTATGCGCAATACAGGATAAGCAGGAAAATATACGTCTACTTTGTACTCGAATTTACAATGTTCTGTTTCGGCATCAGGATATTATGTTTGGAGTTGTAAGAAGCTTCCTGCCCTGAAATAGTCATGTACCGACACCTGATTCAACACCTGTTAAAAGTTCAAAGGCTGAAGTCTTTGTGTGTAATTAACGGACATATCCATCCATCCACTTGCGTATCCGCTTACCCTCACAAGGGTCGCGGGCATGCTGCAGTCTTATCCCAGCTGTCTTCGGGCAGTAGCTGGGGGACACCCTGAATTGGCTGCCAGCCAATCGCAGGGCTCACATAGACAAACAACCATTCGTGCTCACACGCGCACCGAGGAACAATTTCGAGCATGCAATCAACCTGCCATGCATGTATTTGGAATGTGGGAGGAAACTGGAGTACCCGGAGAAAACCCACACAGGCACGCGGGGAACATGCAAACTCCACACAGGAAGGCCGAAGCCTGGAAGCGAGCTCTGGACTTCCGCACTGTGAAGCGGATGTGTTAACCAGTCTTCCACCGTGCCAGTCGTGATTAATGCACTGATTGCTAATTCCACATTGAGTTACATTTCCTCGATTTCAACGCCAAATATCGATCTAATGACTGTCTGTTTCTGTCCCTGCACCCCTACTACAATACACCCAAACACCTGTCTCCCCCTTCCACCATCATTTTTCACCCATCCGTTTACAGCTCTGCTCTGTCCACGTGTCAGAGCAGCACATCATCTACTCCGGTCGTCTTCTCTGCCCCGCATACGCCCTCCTACACACCCTGCTGCACCCCTCGCCGCCTCTCCTTATCCCTCTCCCTTGTTGAATCCTCCACCAACCTTCGAGACTCCACCAAGACCACCAGCACCTCGCTAGGGCTCGAACGCCTCCTGCTGGAGCACGGGATCTCCGCGTCGGCGTGTGACCCGAGCAGCCGGGACCGAGGTCACGCGAGAGGAGAGCAGCCCACGTCCAGTGCCGCTGCCATGGGGGATGAGGACAGACTGATGAAGAAACGCCCCGACAGCCTCCTCCTCGCGCAGCTTTCCACTCCACCAAATTCCTCCCGTTCTTGCTGCAAATCTGCCACCGCCTGTCCAGATTTTCAGTTCAGCCCCTCCGATGATGACCCGCCATATTTTGACACTTTCCTGGCCTCAAAGCCGGCACGCATCATCCTGAGGGAAGTGCTGAGTGAGGCCGAGAGGGAAGGAGATGGCCAGACGGATGACGATGGTCAAACGGAGACGTTGAACCTGAGACTCGTGGAAAAACTGAAAGGCTTCCATACCCTTCCGCATCACACCACTTCGTTGGCACCTGCAAGTACTCTGTTAGCCCCGTTTTGCTCGACTGGGCTCGGGAGCACTGCGCTGGGTCTGAACTCTGGACTAAGGCGGAATCCAAGTTACCCTGCCATGGTAGGAGCCAGCATGGCCATGAAAGATCCAGGAGGTCCCCACACTGCTGACATCCTCACGCCACATTCAATGCAAAGCCCTCAAACACAACCAGCAGTGCACATCCATGACATACGACAAACACAAATGAATCACACGCTCTTTGCAAAGACACCGGACGTTGTCTCATCACTACCCGCAAACCAGAGACAAGCCACCTCCAGCAAAACGCTGCCAGACTCAATTAGCAGTGGACAGTCATGATGAAACGACTGCATAAACATTATATCAAATACATCTTGTAGTTCCGAGACCAGTGTACCTTATGACAATATGGAGTCTGAAAGCCTATCCGACCAGTATCGTTCATTTCCCTAACAATAGTCATAGGAGTGAATATCAAGCAAAAGAAATCGTGCCGACCATGTCCTGTCTTTTGCTTTCAATAATAAGGACGTTTCTTTCCCATGTGCACACTGCACATGATATTTCAAGACAAATCGTTTTTGATGAAAGACTTAGGATCCGGCGAAGCACAACCAAACAGTTTAATTCTTCCCACTGACCTCCCCAACTTGAACAATTGCACTCGTTCCAAAATGAAAGATTTCAATGTTCATCCTGGCCTGAATATGAATGACGTGGAGCACAGGTAAGACGAATTGTGCCACGTTGGGACTTTTTGGTGAACCTAAAAAGTTCTCGTTCAAGCGTACTAACACTCCAGCAGATCAAGTAACAAAGCAAAGTACAGGTATCAAACTGCGACACTTGGGAATCCAAAAACTTGCCTAAATGTCTGCAGTTTGATTTTATTCCGGTGAATCAGTCTCCCGCCACTGCACTGTAAATATGACACAAAAGCATTGAGACGGATTAGTTTATTAAGACCCCCTGCTTGATTTATGTGTGCATTTGTACCTATTCTGCAATGTCAACTCCTGTCATTTTTATATTCAGGCCATTTTGGTAGTTCTGAGCATATAATTGATGTCGCACTGCTGTACAAATACTAGACAGACAAACATTTATTTGCTGGGGGGCGGCGGTGATTGTAATAATCCATCCATTTTCCGAACCGCTTGATCCTCACTAGCGTCGCGGGGGGTGCTGGAGCCTATCCCAGCTGTCTTCGGGCAGTAGGCGGGGGACACCCTGAATCGGTTGCCAGCCAATCGCAGGGCACACAGAGACGAACAACCATCCACGCTCACATTCACACCTAGGGACAATTTAGAGCGTTCAATCAGCCTGCCATGCATGTTTTTGGAATGTGGGAGGAAACCGGAGTACCCGGAGAAAACCCACGCTGGCCCGGGGAGAACATGCAAACTCCACACAGGGAGGCCGCAGCTGGAATTGAACCCGGTACCTCTGCACTGTGAAGTCGACGTGCTAACCACTGGACTACCGGGCCGCCTGATTGTAATAATGTGTGACTTATTGAAAATATCCAGGTTGGCTCTTTTAATGTGGGTGCTTTGCCATGATGAAATGTTCCGATGTGCCTAATCACGCATTACCTAGTTTTGATTTGTGACTGCCTTGCATCTTTACATTAAAAGAAAAAAAAAAGGTTTCAGAATAATTAAAAAGATACCAAACAACCGCCCAAATGCATGGAAAGTGGTTCCATCAAAGCGGAATGTGCCCCAATCACAATCTCTGCTTGTTGTACAACATGATTGGTGGGAACCGGAACACCCGACGAACATGATTTGGTGTGACATAACTGTAGCCATTACTGTATGTCTTTTGGTCAACCAGTTAAATATGTCGAGTGGTTTTTGTTGTTTGTTTTTAACTATGCCTCAAACGAATGTGTGATGAAGCCATTTGTTTTTGTCCAAACGTTTTGGAATTTGTTCACGGGAATTCTGCAGTACGTCTGAAATTGACAAAGACCGACTGATCCAAGGTAACCCCGCATGTCCTTGCAAACCATGGTATGAAAGTATAGGAGGTCACTGGTAGGAAAGTATCAAATCGGCTCATGTCTGAATGGATTGAGAACAATGTTTCCTCTCACGGGTGAAAAATGAGGTTGCACCGACGCACAGTCATAGCTCAGTCATACTCTTAATCAAATGCTCCAAACTCAATTTTGTGTTGACTGATTCCAAAATGAAAGAAGTTCTGTCGCTTGAATACAGCATCAATATATCACACTGGCAGTGTTTTTGTTTTGAAATCCGCAATAGGTTATGGCTAATTTACTCTGCTATCACTTTCCCATTTTAAAGTTATGGCATCTTCGGGAACAATGTTAAAAATGTATGTCTGTGTGCATTTCTGAATGTATTCTTCTACTCATGTTAACTTAAAAAAAAGTGTAAAGGAGTTCGTACATGATTGTTTTAAGAGCTAACTATTTTCAGGGATAGAGTGTTCTATTTTACAGAACTGTACTCTCGATTAAAAATAATAAAGAGTGAAATATAGGGAAAAAAATGTCTATTTTCTTTGGAAAAGAATGGAGCTGGTTTTCGTCTATCCATCCATCCATTTGCCGATCCGCTTTATCCTTGCAAGGGTCGCAGGGCGTGCTGGAGCCTATCACCGCTGTCTTTGGGCAGTAGGCGGGGGACACCCCGAACTGGTTGCCAGCCAATCGCAGGGCACACAGAGACGAACAACCATTCGTGCATGTTTTCCTAACTCTCCCTCTTGCAACACACCTGATTTAAATGAACAGGTTCAATATCAGGCTTCCGCAGAGCTTGCTGATGAGCTGATCATTAGAATCGGGTGTGTTGCAACAGGGAGAGATGCAAAACATGCAGGATAGCGGCCCTCCAGGACTGGGATTGCCCACCCTTGATTTAGAGTGTTCCATTAACCTGCCATGCATGTTTTTGGAACGTGGGAGGCAACCGGAGTACCCGCAGAAAACCCACGCAGGCACGAGGAGAACACGCAAACTCCACACAGGAAGGCCGGAGCCGGAATCAAACCCTGCACCTAAGCACTGTGAGGCCGAAGCGCTAACCAGTCAACCACCGGGCCACCCGCCTCTTTTCATTTTGCTGGACATCATACGGAAGATGTTACAATTGTAAAAATATATAGATACAACTGGCCTATTTTGGGCGCAGCGAATTGCTGGATCATAGTTTTAGTTTACAATAGCACACATGTAGCCAGTGTATTGCAAAGTGCTCTCGTAATTTCTTTTGAGAAGAATATTAGCCCCCCCAACCCCACCCGCAAAACGTTTTTCGGCTAACTATATCATTTAATGTTATTTCTTGATCAACCAGCCATCCCTTTTGTCATCCCATGCACTTGTCCTTGTTGGGGTCACAGGTGAGCAGGAGGCTATCCCAGTTGACGTTTGGATGGAGGTGGCGTCCACCCTGGACTGGTCACCACACCTATGCACAATTTCGAGTCTTTAATTAACCTTAGCACGTTTCCTCAAGCAAGCTTCTATCTCCGATACATACCGATCTGATTACTGAATTGAATTTTGGCATGGATTGATTTGCTTGTAGCGTGCTTTTTTAAAAAAAATATCTCTCAGTGTTACTTTTGCCTACGAAAGTTCCGACTTTCCAAAAAAGGTCAGAAATCCATCCATGTATAAATGTCCACCGGCATGGCATGTCGCCAAACAGAATTTGCAGATCAGTTTGTACTTCTGCAGTAATTGTATTCACCCACATAGAGGCAGTGTGGCAGCCAATGTGAACACAGCTGCTCCAAAAGCTGAGAGCACGCAAGCCAGAGATGAGCTTGCAAAGCTCCTCTTATCCCTCAGTCTGGCTGTTCGAATGTTCCAAGATGCCTTATTGTATTTCATCAAAGAAAATCATCCATTTCCTTCGAAACATTTGGACATAATGTGATTTTAACATTAAGTATGTAATTTCGTAAAGTATTTGTTGAAAATCAATGTTCTAAGAATTGAACAGGGAGAGTTAATAATGACTACGTGATGACAGGGGAGACAGATGGACCCACAGAAAATGGAGGAAACTTCTGGAGATTTGGATGAGCCAGGACAGAAAAGCCAATGCAGTACATTTAAGGAGAAGCAAACTTTTTCAGGACGCTAACATCCCTGCTCACCAGTCAACTTTTATAGCCTACAGTGGAAACTTATATTGCCTTTACAATTTATTTTTGCACACAGCAGTCAATACTCTGTGTTCCAACTGAAGAAAAAACATTTTAAAAGTCATAAGTACTCGAGGGGAAAAAAATTCTAGGCCATGGAACACAAACCGGGAGGGTCAACGTCTCACTTTTAACATCCTTTTTTTCTCTTCCATACAACTTGGTTGCCTCTGTCAAAAAAAAAATCCCCCAAAAAAATCATAATTCCAGCACGTTGACTTTTTCAGGATTTCCTGTGCATGGTTGTTAGCCGTTGTTTTGCACATTTTGATTCAATTTGAGTGGACGGGAGAGCTGAAAATAAGAACATTAAATGTAACATTGTCCCAAAAAATTGATCCACTGGGCTGACACATCTGAATTTGGACACAGGGATTGGCATTCTAATCAAGATTTGCGGAATGCCCGCAATGGGTGGGCTGTGGGTGTCGGGATAACGTTGGCGGTACTTTTTTCTCAAAAAACGTTGGTAGTGAAATTTGCGTTATTTTTCACTACAGTCATATCGAGAACCTGGTCATCCATTTCTCGGTCGCTTCAACACATCACTATCGGTAGTTTCAATTACCTATTGTTGGATCAAATGTGCTGGGTATAAATCAGAATCAGAATCGCCTTTATTGTCATTTGTATAGCATACAATGAAATTTGGGTACCACTCCTTAGTGCATTTCGAAAAAAAATAAAACAAAATAAAATAAATACAAAATTCAAAACCACATTGGTGCCCTTTGTATTAGGCTCTGGGCTAGCTCTGTCACCCGTGTGTAACTTTTGACGGAGCAGTTGTAGTGGTGTAGTAAGAGGCATCCTGTTAAATTCCTACTTAGCTGACAATGTCAAACAAACCTGAGCTATCTCTGTGAATCTTCTCTTCTTTGATGGGAAAAGTAAATGCGGTCAAATCAAAATGTTGTTTCAACCACGAAGATTTAGTTTGAGTCTGAGCGTCTTAAGCTAACAAGCACCATCCAATAAGAAACATTGCGAAAGGAAGACTGAAATGGCCCCAAATGTATCGCCGTGGCAAGACACAGGTGGAAGCAGGACCTGATTAGTTGAACACAAGAGGAAGAATGGTAGTGTGGCAAATATAGAACCACAAGGGATCTTCAACTGCAGTTTTACAACCGGAATACAACCAGAAAATCAAAAGAGGAGATGGGAGCATACGTTAACTGGGTTGTAACTCTGAGCTATTAGACTACTAAAGGTCTAAAAGCCAACATGTCAGGAACTAGTATTCAGTCTCACTTTTCAATGACTTTTTACCTTCCACATTAAAGTACAGTATGATGATCATGTGCTTAATAAAAATAAATTAAATCAGCCTTGATAATCCAACATGATGCAAAGCGTTGTGGTTTTATGATTATTGGGGACATTATGGACAACAAGACAACTGCCTGCAATTTGTCCGACGTTGTTTATTACTGCAGAAACATTCATTAGTGGCACCTCCTGGAGGAGCAACAAAATGAGATTGTGTATCTTCCGCCGAGATTGTCGGAGCAGGCCTCTTTCCATTTCACTTCCACATGACAGTTTTAAATATTCGCCGTATTTCGATTAGATTAGTGGGATTTTCCGGACAGCTAATTGAATGAAGTACAATAAAGTAAAATTGATTTTTGCTTGGGATGTCGAAGAAATAAACACGAACCTACTCCCAAGTGCCATTGCTGTCAAGGCGAAAGCATGAAGTGTGATTGCAAAGGCGCAGCGAGCGGTGAGCACATCCAGCTCACAGTTCTGAGGTTGCCTGTGCAAGTTAGGTTCACTAAAGACTCGAAATCAGGGATGGGCAACTGCATTCAGCCACAACTACACTCTGAGTGGGCTCCTTTATTAATTCAAGTAATTAAATGAAGTTGAAAAATGAAAAAAACAACTTCATGGGGGTGGGGGGGCGGTGATTAAAAACATATTTCCTCTACTATAGCTCCGCAGACTTTTTTTTCAATATTTATCATTTATTTTATTTTATTTTTTCCAGATCACCGTTTTTCATGGAATATCAATTTTACGTGGGCTTTCGCTTTTCGACCCGATCTCTATACCCCGCCAATAGCAGGGTTCCGCTGTATAGTTTTAAGTTATAAGATCACCATTCGCCTTTAGATGGCAGACACGGTCTAGTTACGTTTGCAGCTACCACAATGTGAACACTAGGCTTAATCATTTTTTGTGGATTTGGAATGACATGCAGGAAAAACATCAGATTTCAATCATATGACAATTTTGTATGAGTTGATTTTTGTGAAAAAAAATGCACAAAAGGAGTTCTTGCACTAAACCTGGTGACTTGGTCACCACTTTTGTGCCGTCTTATGCGTGAGAGCCTTTTATACTGGGGAAAGAAATTGCCACATAGTGTAATATTTGAAATATATTTTGTTTACTTCAAACCCTTTACTGTTGAACATTGTACCTTTTATACATGCATTGAGAAACGTATTATGAAAAATATAATATATTAAGAGCACGTACTGTATGTTGCACGCATGCGCATGTTTTGTTCACATTTCCATTTTTGTAAGACATCTGGTTAAGAAGTGCATGGTCCTATGTGGCCCCACAGTATCACTGATGAAAATTTCTGGCACCCCTTCATCATTTCACTTTCCCATCCCCGCTCTAAATTGTTCATATCTGTGATTGTTAGGGGTCATGGTTGTCTGTCTTTATGTGCACTTTAATTATCTGGCAACAAGTCCAGTCTGTACCCGACCTCTCGCCCGTCCGTTGGTACAGCCTCCAGCTCATCCGTGACTCGAGAGAGGATAAGCGGTATAAAAAAATATGCTGCAATAAATATTGGAATGTGGAGGCATGCAAACTGCACACAGGAAGGCCGGAGCCAAGATCGAACCCTGCACCTCTGCACTGTGAGGGTCGACGCGCAAACCAGTCAACCAGCCTATTTGCTGGTCATGATGATGAAATTGTTTCTCAACATGAAAAATATCGCAGCTGAATATTTCAGCACTAACGGTTTTATTTTATGCTGCAGTCGTAGATAGCTATCAACTCACCTTTTTTTGGGGCGGGGGGGTGAGTTGATACATACGTATCAGTTTCAAAAGAATGCTGCAAGACAATTACCAAAATACAGTATTAACAACAATGAAAAGGTATCATCAAAGTTAAAAAAATAAATAAAATACCTACTACAACAGTAATCATCATCTAAATGATAATCTTGAATTGGAAAAATAAATTATACAAAAAAGTGTAGGGGCTTTACACACATGGATTTATGTCTGAACGTGTTCAGTAAATTCAGTTTAGTGTTTCCAATCTTGCTATGCCAACATTTCCTCGAAATGCAAGCCCACAGAGTGTTCCCTTGGAACAAACATTGTTCCCTTGGAAGGACAATCTCCTCTGAGTTTGGAAATGCACACAAATCTATATTCCCATATAAGAGTCAAGTTTTCTTGAAATGCAAGTATTTCCTTTGCCAAAATTGGAATGAAATAACACTGAAACTGAGATAAGCTTGTCAGTGATTTCCTCGACTGTTTTCTCCATTAAGCCATGCTGCATTTAGACTCCTATAAAGTCATTTAATTAGCCTTTAATTGCAACCCTAAACCTTAAAACACACATCTATTAAAATGAAAATGGATAATATAGTTTTTAATGTTTGTTGAGTTGCTCACATGCATTTTTTTAGGATCAGTGAGCACATTTGAAATGTGGCTCCTCAATGCAACCCAGTTATAAAAATGCATAATGTGTTGCCCCCCCCCCCAAAAATTGGCATGTACATTGATTGAAATGATATGAATGCATTGCAGCAAAAGTAACTCCAGAAGACGTTTGGCAAAACAAAAAGAAAATGTGTGACTGCTCACCAACATATGAAAAAAAGCGGACAGAATTTTACTTTCCCTTTCAATCATGGACATTGTGAAAATTCTCCTGAGCTCTACAACCATCAGTTTGTTAAAAGGCTGCATGTCATTCGTGATATGTTTGACAGAAACAAGCGTATAGTCGTTTCTGAATGGAATTATAATTCAAACCTGAATTGTTTTCTGGGCGGCCCGGTAGTCCAGCGGTTAGCACGTCGACTTCACAGTGCAGAGGTACCGGGTTCAATTCCAGCTCCGGCCTCCCTGTGTGGAGTTTGCATGTTCTCCCCGGGCCTGCGTGGGTTTTCTCCGGGTACTCCGGTTTCCTCCCACATTCCAAAAAAAACATGCATGGCAGGCTGATTGAACGCTCTAAATTGTCCCTAGGTGTGAATGTGAGCGTGGATGGTTGTTCGTCTCTGTGTGCCCTGCGATTGGCTGGCAACCGATTCAGGGTGTCCCCCGCCTACTGCCCGAAGACAGCTGGGATAGGCTCCAGCACCCCCCGCGACCCTAGTGAGGATCAAGCGGTTCGGAAAATGGATGGATGGATGAATTGTATTCTTTTAAAAGTGCCGCTCTAAAAGACATACGGAGCTTATGATTGTCTCGGAAATTCTCAAATGGAGAAATAACCACTTGAGAGAGGAGTTTTTCAAGATATACTATTATCTAAGAGCAAAGGAAAAAGCAAAACTGCAACACATTCTCACCGGTGGAAGACCCTGTTGAAGTTCACAGATGACATTTCATACAGTTTTCTACTTTTGCTGTCTCTGTCAAGGCCATTTATTGCAATTGTGTACGATATCAAGGCCCTAATCAATACACTGCCATGCCATGTCATAAACTACAGCAAACTATTATTCTTATCCATGCATCCATTTTCCAATCTGTTTCATACTCACAAGGGTCGCGGGGGGTGCTGGAGCCCATCCCAGCCGTCTTCGGGCAGTGGGCGGGGGACACCCTGAACTGGTTGCCAGCCAGGGCACACATAGAGGAACAACCAACCGCGCTCACACTCACACCTAGGGACAATTTGGAGTGTTCCATCAGCCTTCCACCCATGTTTTCGGAATTTGGGAGGAAACCAGAGTACCCGGAGAAAATCCGCACAGGCACGTGGAGAACATGCAAACTCCACACTGGAAGGCCGAAGCCGGAATCGAATCCTGCCCCTCTGCACTGTGAGGCTGACATGCTTACCAGTTGCCCATTGTGCCTTATTATTATTATTATTATATTGTATGTGTATTTTTTATCCTGATTTGTCTTCTCAGCAAATAACTGCTGTCCTTAGTTGATCTAACGGCTGGCGGGTATGATTAGTGGACATAACACTGATGACATTTTCAGAGCAAGGTTATATTAAGCGCTCTGTGCTTTGGATCAGCCTGCGTCACCAGTGGGATGAACGGTAGAACAGGATGACATGAAGTAGTCGCACTTATTTCGTCCTGTGTCTGTCTGCGACTGTGTGTATTTGGGGGCGGGTGGGGCAAGGTGCATCTATTTCATGAGCTTAAGGGAGGATAACTACAGCATCATTACTAGTCATTCACCCTTTCCCGCACCCTGTAACCTGATAACATAAGCTGTTAACTGTAGTAACCGCTGTCCCTGAAAGGATGAAAGAATGAAAGCTGCCACTGCTGATGACGTTTTGGTGATTCTCTCATTCGTTCACTGTCACTTAAATCCTATTCAGAGTGGTACGTGTGTTTCAGAATTTGTCATCAAAACCGTCTTGAGCAAATGATGAATGAACTTGTCAGCATTCGAGGAAGCAAAATCATTATCCGAGATTGTTTGAGTAACTTTGTGAAAAATGAACAGGACCGAACTCCAGAAGCATTCGAGGGAACGAGTCTGTTTCCCCACAAGACATTTGTAGAGACTTCAGCAGGTAAAATTATTCACACTGTCCTCCACTTTTCGACGTGTACTGCAGCCGTTGATAGATTTGTTCGACAATCTCACATCGTGACGCCGACGTCATGTCGGAGACGGCTGCCAGGTCGCGACACTCATCATTGTGATGGCAGGTAAACACATGAAGACAAATACACTCACCGACCATAACATTAGGTGCACTTCCATCGTCTAATTATATCAAATGCAAGGGATCTCACACATTTGCTGCCTTTGCAAAGGCATTGCCAATATCAGGATGGTATTCATTTAACACAATGGTATCCAAACTATGGCCCCGGTGGCATTTGCCCTCCATTTTTCAGCGGCCCGCGACATGACAAAGACCAAAATAAATAAATAAATAAATAAATAACCCTCACTAAAAATGACATTTGACATAGGCCGCAAGATTTGTTAAAAAAGGTGATGGCGGGCAGAGTGAGAAGGGAGGCTGTCAGAATTATGTGCGCCATTTCTATTCATACTTTAGTTGAGATACTGTAGAACCTTTGTCTGTCATTGAAGATACAAGTGTATATACAGTATATATATATATATATAGAGAGAGAGAGATGTATATATATTGTTTGGTTTGGTTTTTTGTGATTAAAAGAATAGAAGTTTATCTTCAAAACACTGTAGTGAATAAAGACAATTCAATTTTTGAGGCAAAAATAGTTTCTTCCACTTTGTGGTCTATGGCTTATTTATGAAGACATCACATGAATTAGCCTGAAGTAATTGAAAAATGTCACCTTACTACAGTTTTTTTTTCTGTTTTGGGGGTTCTGAATGTGGAGGTGGAACTACTCTGTGAGCTAGACGGCTGTTTGCCACCCCAAAAACTTGGAAATCCTTTCACAGAAAGCTGATGAAATTAACTAGATAATCCAAACAGTATAAAGTAACCCTTTCATCCTTCCATTTTTCTCTCTGTGGCTCTCAAACGAAAAAGTTTGGGCAGCCCTGGTTGAACGACATATTTATGTATTTATGATATCGTCTCACACACACTCCATTGGTTTTCTTATCTACCCCCCCCCCCCCCCGGTTGACCACTTGGATGTCAACATCGGGTGCCGTAAAATGTGCATGCATTTGTATTTTATGGTTCTATCTCCTGTGGTTTTACCCCGATGATGCAACCTAAATGGTGTGCTGCGGAATAGTGCTATCAAATTTCGAGTCATCTGTCCACATTTGCTCAGGCTTTGTAAACAACATTTCTCTGGCAACATCTTGGTGATTACGTGTACAATCACCCAAATCAGGCCATGCAGAATGTGCCAGAAATCATGAATATTTCAATTTCGACACAATGTAAACCCAATACAAATGGGGGATCCATCCATTCATTTGCTCTGGCGCTTGTCCTCATTAGGGTTGCAGGTAAGCTGGCCTGAACTTGAACGGCTCATCAGCAAAGTGACAATTAATATGAATTTTATTCAGTTTTATGCAACACTGTGCCAAACCCCATTGAGAAGAGGGCAGGCAATTCACACGTTAAATATGAGTCTTTCAAGTCAAACAGCCCTGAGGTTGTGCAATCTTGAAATCCCAAACTTTTGCAGAAAATAACCCAAGTGTAAAAAGTAACACAAAATTGTGTCGTACTGTACATACAAGATGCTAGCCAGTGAGAGCTCAGCTCCACCTCACAAGATGTAAATACTCACCTCAGATACAGAGGCAGACTTAGCATTAGGAAAACACGGGCAATTGCCTTGAACCCCAAGAATTTCAGAGGGCGCCAAACATCTCTTAAAATCGATTAATCGGATTAATTTAACCTTTTCATGCACTCTGTTACCTGATAACATGATAAGCTGTCCACTGCCGCTGTCCCTGAAAGCATTGAAGCGATTATTAGTACTTCCACAAGTGCTGGCATGTCATGCTTTGCCCCAACTAAACTGCGCAGCGAAACCCTTGTCTGCCAACTTACCCAACAAGTGGCATCAGGTGATGGCCATCCCTTAAACCAAGCTGGTTCTAGTGGCGACACGCCGAGGGCCTCAGACTTTAAAATCTCTTGGCCCCTGATCCAGCCACACTACCGTCCTCCCCGGCTCTAACTTTGATCTTCTTAAAGCTTGGACCAACAGATGAGAAGAAACTGTCAAACCAAATCAACTCACAGTTCTTCTCAATAGGAAAGTCCCAGCTGGAGCAGAACTGCCACGAAAGGACTCGGTGAAACTGAATCGCCTTTGCACCGTTGTGGGCCATTTAAGCAACAATATCATCACTTTGAAACAGAGGTGTCCAAACTATTGCCCGGGTGTCATTTGGGTATTTATAAGCAGCCTGCAGCATATCCTAAAAAATGATATCTGTTACTAGTGAATTTGTTTTACATACTGTATAGCTTTTCTAAATTTGCATGGATGCAAATTAACTAAATACAATAACATTTTTCTTCATGATGACAATTCAGGATGACACTAATATATAATTAATATGCAATTGGTTTATTAACTTATTTTGGTGTGTTTCAATATTTCTGTATTTGGAGGAACAGGTTTGGACACTACTGCCTTAAATGTATGGTCCAAATCACATTTTGACCCAAAAATAGAAAGTGAGAGAGGGATTTTTTTTTCCATTCATCCATCCATTTTCAGAACCGCTTTGTCCTCACAAGGGTCGCGGGGCATGCTGAAACCTATCCCAGCTGTCTTTCGGGCACAGAGACAAACAACCATCCACGCTCACACTCACACCTAGGGACAATTTAGAGTGTTCAGTCAGCCTACCTTGCATGTTTTTGGAATGTGGGAGGAAATCGGAGTACCCAGAGAAAACCCATGCAGGCATGGGGAGAACATGCAAACTCCACACAGAATCGAACCCTGCACCTCTGCACTGTGAGGCCGATTGACCATCAATCAAACAAAAATGACATCACTGTTTCTATTTTTAATGTCTTAGTGAGAAGCAACTCAGCATTAGTATTTCACAACGCAAAAATAGTTACTATTATAAAATAAAATGACTATAAAAACTTTACTTTTAGAAATCCGTGCCTCAAAATACATTAACATCTTGGTGGGTGGGCACAGAGAGACATAGAACACTGCCAGCTTTCTTAACCGGCTGGATTGATCATTAGTGAAATGGGTGTCAGTAGGTGCTTTGTTATGTTCTGTGACTGTACACTAGGTGACAGTGTTGCTATAAAAATACTGTTGACATGAAAAAGGTTGTGCTGATATTAAGAAAATTAAATGGCAACACTATGGCCTTTTATTTTGTCCCCTGACACCACATACTTAACCTGGTAAGGGACAATTAAAGAGACGGATGAAAATCCACTTCCGTCCTTGCTAGTCTGTCCTTTTTTATAAAAAATCCTCATGCTCCATTGTGTGTCCCAAAAATGGGCATCCATGGACTGACAGACAGACTGTTCCATCCCAGGGACAGAATGCCCTCAGAAAATAATGCGCATGTTACACTGCATCGGCTTCAAGCAGCAGTCATCTAGACAAAGTTACCAGAGAAGGCAGCGAAATTCATGAGCTCTGTGCACTTCTCAGTGATCCCATAGTGAGCCATAGACAGCCGTATCATTGTGAAATTTTCAGAAGTTGAAGTGGCCATAAGTACAGATGACCACATATATTTTGGTACTGATTGAGTGCCGTTCTCTGGACATTATGTTAGGGTTAGGGAAGTGGGACAGGGGCGTGGTATATCGCTCCCTGGAAAAGGGACACTTTGAGAGGACTTCGT
Source organism: Hippocampus guttulatus (assembly GCF_054856545.1). NCBI lineage: Eukaryota > Metazoa > Chordata > Actinopteri > Syngnathiformes > Syngnathidae > Hippocampus > Hippocampus guttulatus. The sequence goes on from NC_141266.1 coordinate 4,265,504, forward strand.
TATTTACTGATTTCGCCAAAATGTATTTATACTTTTTACAATGTACCTCAGATAGTCTCCAGTTTTCAACTGACTCATAACAGAAGGAGCCAGAAATGGAATGCATGGAGCGATTGTAATGAGCCTGTTTTTCTGTCTTTTGCAGCGTGATAATACACACTCCCATGTCGCGCAGTTGTGAACAAAACACATTTATGAACCCCGAGCTTTTGAGATGACAAAATATTGTAAGGAAGAAGGTCACCCACACATCCATTTTCTGATCCGCTTTATCCTCACAAGGGTCACGGGGGGTGCTGAATCCTATCGCAGCCATCTTTGAATAGTAAGCGGGGGACACCCTGAACCGGTTGCCAGCCAATCGCAGGGCACACAGAGACAAACAACCATCCATGCCTACACTCATACCTAGGGACAATTTAGAGTGTTCAATCAGCCTGCCATGCATGTTTTTGGAATATGGAAGAAAACCGGAGTACCCAGAGAAAACCCACGCAGGCATGGGAGAACATACAAATTCCACACAGGGAGTCCGGAGCTGGAATCTAACCCTGCAGCGCCGCACTGTGAGGTCAACGTGCTAACCACTGGACCACCGGGCCGACGATAAAAGGTCATGATAATCCTAAAACCTAAGACGTGTACAAACTCTGACAATACCTCTGGGCTATGTGGAGGAAGTCTTATTGGTCGATCACTTTTCTTTGGCTTTTGCCTCTCATTTTCATAACAGGACATTTTCTTTCAAACTTCAACTGACATCTACTGTAATAATCAACGACTGAGCAAGCCAAAACCCAAATGTCAATTTTGTCATCGATAGGAAAAGAATTTTTTGCATTGTAGCACCTAGCTTACCAACACAAGTACTGTGTGGGTGCGCCTGTGTGCGTGCGTGCGCCAGTGAGTGTGCATGTGTGCATTTTCAGCCCACAGGGTGAGCGTGCTGACGTCAGCATGGTGGTTATGAACGTACATAGCCAATGATGGTAACATTGCGCACATACACACACACACACACACACACACACACACACATGCAGACTGCTGCTTGTTGCGTTGTTCTGTGCGGCCACTTGACTTGTTGACAGTTGTTACTATGCACAGGCACGCAGCACATCAAGAGCGGAGTCTTGTCGCACGCACTCTTTGATGAAGCTTTTGGCATTTTGTTGTTTTCGGGCAGCTGGTGTGTCCTTCGTTGGACCCTCTTCACACATCTGCTGCTTTATTGGCTGCACAAGCATTGTGCTTCATCACATCTGAGCGAGATCAGGCCATCTCGTTCAGATGTGATGAAGCACGATTATTTTCACTCAAGTGTGACTCAAAATGCACTCCAAAAGATCAATGAAAATTATAATAGTGTTGTAAAAAGCATCCATCCATCCATCCATCTATCCATTTTCTTCATCACTTGTCCCCATTAGTTTTCGGAGTCAGCTGGAGCCTCTTCCAGCTGTTATTGTGCAAAGGTGGGGTATCATTGTATTTGTATAATGGACAAAAAAAAAAAATTTGGAGCGAAATACTGCCAGATTTGGCGAGGCGGCTCCTTTGTCACTTCCTCCAAGTCGAAGTCGCTGCCCGTCTTCTGAAACAACAACGGCGGAACGTTAGCGTTTCTCTGGCAACCCCATTTTACATACTGGTGGTGCTGTTGTATGTACCGCACAAGAGAAGTGTGGCAATCATTGCCACTTAATGGTATCTGTACAACCAGCCATTTTCTTGTGATTTCAATCAGGCAAGCCGGAGAGTGACATCGGATCTGACACTGCGATGACTGGTGCTAAAACTAGTGTAAAAAGCATAATGCGTGGTGCAAACTGTTCCACTACATGTCTTGGAAAAAAGTATCCTCCTGGTGCCGGTGTCAAAAAATAATTGAAATGAATATTTAAGAAGAAAAAAAAACAACAGTCGCATGGTCATAGAGCATAGTCGTTGTTACAAGACTCTGTTGTGACGTTTTTGTCAACTGGGCTTGTCAACACTGTCATTTGCATCACTGGCTCCAGCACGGCCGACCCTCGTGAGGATCAGCGGATTAGAAAATAAATGGATGGATGCAAGTTTGTGAAGGGGGCAGCACGGTGTCAACGTGTAAGCACATCTGCCTCACAGTACAGAGGTCCAGGATTCAATTCCGGGCTCCTACCTTCCTGTGTGGGAGTTTCTATGTTCTCCCTGTGCCTGAGTGGGTTTTCTCTGGGTACTCCAGATTTTCTCCCACGTTCTAAAAACATGTATGGCAGGTTGATTGACCCCTCTAAATTGTCCCTAGGTGTGAGTGTGAGTGTGAGCGCGGGTGGTTGTTCGTCTCTGTGTGCCCTGCGATTGACTGGCAGCCGGTTCAGGGTGTCTCCCGCCTACTGCCCGAAGACAGCTGGGACATGCTCCAGCCCGCGACCCTTGTGAAGGATGGATGGATGGTTAAATCCTCAGTTTGTATTCACCACACAGGTTCCAAATCATCTAAACTTGAATAAATGAATAAAGTGCTTTTTTTTCAATCACGAATGAAAGGGTTGTAGTTATTACTGTGATTTAAAGTACCGGTAGCGGTAATTCCCGAATGAGCTCCACAAACAACTTCAAACAGTACTAAGACAAAATGAGAGGTGGGTAGGCTGGAGTACAGTATACTCAAGTGGGTGAACAGGTATCATAAAATTGGGACATTATTACTCCATATTTTTACTTCAATTCTAAAATACGGTACAGTATTTCCATATATTCCGATGTCGGATGTTCCTCTGTGTGGATTTGGACAGTAAACACAGTACTGTATATCTGACGAGAGAGACGAGTGCAATATATTCAGAGTGCATGGGACTCAACAAATCATTTCCAGTCCATTTGTGGTTGAATGCATGTTTGCTAGCTCTCCTTTGAAATCGTCAGTCAACAACGAAAAACGTCAAGTCCACACAAAATAATACAATGTTTCCTCTGCTCCATTTAGTTTCAGGTGATATCGTCTCTGTTGGATAAACAGAAACATTGTGTGCATCATAGACTATTTGCTGTGTGGTTAACATGAAGGAAAATTTCAACAGTGTAAAATGTGATTTACGATCCTGTGATTATTTCTAATGACCTTTGAAACCATTATGGTAATAGTCTGTGGAAATTGCAGGTAACTGGTGCGTGTGCATGTGTTGCGACATATGAGGCTCATTAATACGTTTGTCGAGAGGGCAAACGTGTGTGTGTGTGTATGCATGAGAGTGTGCGTATTTCCCTGTTCCCTTCCTTAGTGTAGTTACTATCCACTTCCAATAAATTTGCTGTATATGTAGTTGTTTAATGTCCATTTCATTCCCAGAGGGTAAGCACACACTGTTGGTATATAAATCCTGCTGCAAGAACATCTTCTTTATTTGTTTCCTTAAAAAGACAAAATTTCACTTTAAAATGTGGCTTCGTATGGCCAAATTCTTTTGACTGTCAGGTCAGGAACGATGACTTGAATGTTTAAAACTTGTAGGGCTTCACTGATGAGTTAAGATGGGACTTGTGAGCGTCTGTGAACACCCCCTCCCCCTCCCAATTTGAGGGAACCACACACTGTCGTTTAAACCAGCGGTCCCCAACCTTTTTTGCGGCCCAGACCGGTTTAATGTCAGACATATTTTCAGGGACCAGCCTTTAAGGCCGAATAGATACAACAATATAATATGATATGATCTGCATGAAAAGTGTGGTATTTTCGCAACATAATAAACACGAATCATGACACGAGGAACGTTCGATCTGGCCGCAAAATTCTCTGGTCGCTATGGTAACATTTAAACGTTAAACTTCAAAATAAGATACATCGCCAAAAAAAAAGTGCATGAAAAATACGACTCACCATCGCCGCATGTTATGCAGAGTGGGCTTGTTGCGTGGGAATCTCTGGCTGAAATGAATCTGTATCTTAAGTAGGACTCCTGTACCGTCTTATTAAATGTAGCTTCTTTCTTTTTTTAAGTCGTAGGTTCCTCTTCTGTCTCCTGGCTGGGCCTTGTTCCCTTCCCAAAGGAACTTTCCAAAGACGTTTGTTTTTTAACTCATTATGCCAGCATAATGAGTTAAAAAACACTCTTGGGTTTCATTTTAGCGGTAACCTATCACGTGACCGAGAAGCGCCACCTTCCCCTTGCGTCAAAAGTGACATCATGTCGAGGATATAACAGAATCCAATAATTTTTCTAAATACAACAAGTTTCGGATTCCAAAATGAATAAAACGGAAGTAATGTAAATGACTGTATTTGGTCTTTCTGTGCGACCTGGCACCAAATGTGTCATGTTCCGGTCTCGGCAGCAGGTGGCGGGCTGAGCATTCTTACTGCTGCACACCTGCTGCCAATCTGTCATTATTGCACATGGAATTTAAGGACCTACTTTCTGGCATTGGTTTGCCGGAGAATTGTATGCCGTGCCACTGCTCTTGCCCGTGTGTTAAATTCTCTCGTTCTTGTGTTCGATCTTTTCATAGTTGCTATTGTTCTCCTCGTCAGATATTCTTTGTTGATTCGGTTTTCGTTTTGATAGTCTCGAGTTATTTTCATGCTTGCCTTTTGTGCATGCGCTTTTTGTTGTCGGGTTTTTTGTGTATTTTTCTGGTCCTTAATTTTGACCAGCGATTTTTGTTCCCCTTTCTTACGGTGCGATTCTTTTGTAAATAAACATTTTTTGTACAGAGCTCTTGTTGGAGTCTGCTATTTTGGGATCCGTAAACATTATTTTGTTTCGAACGAAGCGTGACGTCTTCGCTTCGTTCGGAACGTGACAAAATGACCCGTGGACCAGTACCGGTTCGCGGCCCGGGGGTTTGGGACCACTGGTTTAAACTGTATCAGACCAGCTTCACTTTGGCTACAGCTAAATGATGAATGGCCCAAATTGCTCACTTGTTTTTTCGGAGTCATGGGCATGACAAGCCATCCCATTGGTTTCACTCTGCGCACTTCCATATAATCAGGTTTTGTTTTTCATGTTAAGCAAGATGATCAAATACTTCAATTGGAATCCAACATTCCAATTGCTATCCAATACTCCTACACAGATGACATCAAATATTTGTTTAATCCTGAAAGACAGTTTTCATTTCTTTACCAAAGCTGGACTACATCTCACATCGCTCCTTTGTTGACATGAAAAAGTTGCAAATCGCACTTGGAATGTCTTCCTGTCAGGCCATGATGGTATTGGGACAAATCACCGGGAGTTGGCAGCGCGCCTAATGATTTCGCAAAGGAGATTACAGAGTCAGTTGCTAATGGCGAATCATCATACATCATGGAAGCTGTCAGGTGGTAAAAGACAAATGGAAGTGAAACAATCACATGGAACAACTTGTGGATTTCTTGAAGCCCAAGTGAAGAGTGATTCAGCGTTTGTGTAAGGTTGTGCAAGGTTGCAGGTAGAAAAAGATCCTTTTGGTCTGCAGCATATATTATTCAGTTCGTATTTATTCATATCCATCCATCCATTATCTGATCTGCTTATCCTCGTGATAAATTGAGATTGATGCAATTGAATAACATAGTAGTATGGAGTAAATTAACCATGTTAGCATAACAACAACCATTCAAAAGCTGCCCAAACAGGAATAGCACTGACTTAATGAACTGTAGCCACCTAAAGGCACACAGATCCCTCCTCTAAATACAAAAGAAAAAAATATATATAATAATAATAATACCCAGTTGGAAGGTTGAATTTCATGTTGCACCGATAACAAGGGAAAACACTTTCATCAGTATCTGTGAGTACGAACCAATGATGCCATTTACTGATACTTATAGAACTTTGAACGCAGCGCGTTGTGTCTTTAGCTCGCTCGCATGACACTCACTGATGCGTGATCACACGTGTTCAGTACAGGCCGAGTAAACCCAATCACCTCTGACGTCATTTCACTCACAACGCTCAGAAATTCCAGAGCATATTCCAGAGCCCACGTGTGGAAGGAAAATACGACGATACCCAAGTAAGTATGTTACCCCTGATACTTCAAAGGCGATCATTTAACCCGCGATTATTTTACAACCAAGTGTGTGTGCAGTTCTTAAGAATGACAAGAAGAAAACGTTCTAATATTTAGTTTTTTCAAACGGCATGATATCGGTGACTACTGTACAGCTGGGTTTTGGAGTCGGCATCGGGGGCCAAAAAATGGTACCGAAACAATGCTCGTTGAAATCAATGTTCCCTATGGACGATGGATATCATACAAGCAAAGTAACAAGAGACAGCATACAATGTTTCAAACAAATAAGACTGCATTCTGATTATGCTAATGTTCATACGTGTATGTGCGTGCCAGTGTGTGTGTGTGTGTGTAGTTGTGATTCTTGACAAGTGTCAGAGAGGATTTAATTAAACCCCTCACACTGCATTTCTTCATCCCTTGTTGTCCATCTCAGCAGTCCGTGCAGACACACAGGGCTTCATGTCTTATATGAACTAAGATCAGCAAGCAAGATATTGCAGTGGGTGCAATTTAATCAGAACCACACATTTCTGAAAAAAAAAAAAGACCAGAGGATTACTTTTTCCTTCTTTCTTGTTTTCTTTTTTCCTCTCTATAGTACAAACATCTTACCATTGGTATGGTTTTAAAATCTTCGGAATCGATTGTGTTTATTCTGGGAAAATGCATTTAACCTGACATGCAAATTAAAAATAACAATAACAATTTTATTCTAATTAATGAATTCATTGGCTCAGTGCAGTTATGCATGCTTCTGCCTTTCATGAAGACACCCCTGGTTCAATTCCCGCCCCGCGACTCAAAACCTAGCTGCTCCCAGCCCCGCGCCTGGACAAAATAATGAGTGTGTTGCATCAGGAGAGGCATCCATCCATCCATCCATCCATCCATTCTAATCCATTTATCCTCACAAGGGTCGCAGGCGTGTTGGAGCCCAACCCAGCTGACTTCGGGCAGTAAACGAGGGAACACCTTGAACTCGTTGCCAGCCAATAGCAGGGCACACATCGACGAACAACATTCACAATCACAATCACACCTACGGACAACTTAGAGTGATCAATTAACCTGCCATGCATGTTTTTGCAATGTGCTTGGAAGCTGGAGTACCCGGAGAAAACCCACCCAGGCAAGGGGAGAACAAACCCCACATAGGAAGGCCATATCGAACAATGCACCTCTGCACCGTGAGGCCGACGCTCTAACCAGTCAACCACCGGGCATCAGGAAAGGCATCTGGCATAAAAACTGTGGCAACTAAGCCCAATGTTGCAACAACAACAACAATTATTGGCTCCGTCTGAAGTCCTGTTGTAACAAAGAGCAAGAACAATGTTCGTGATCTCTCCAAGCCTATCTTTCTCTGTCCTTCCAGCTCGTCTTGAACGTGCTACATTTCCTCTTTTCTAGTTCAATTTTTGGAACGGTGTCTGTTTGTCACATTTGTATTGGTGCCGGGCTGCCTACAGCAACACACACCGATGTGAGTTGAGCTTCAGCAGCACCCAATGAGCACCCGGAAAGGGGTCAATAATACAGCCTGCCCCCTTTTCCCTTCTCTGCTGTCCTTCTGGTAAGGTTTACCACTCACACCAGTGTTGTCAACACTGTGTTGTTCGATAATTCCATCATGGCAGTGAGGTTTACAGTTTGAGAAGAAAGATGACCATTTACCGCTGGATATGTACTCCATGTGATTGTAATTGGTGTTCAAGACTTTGCATTTACAACTGGTGCATCTCATATGGTTTCCCTCCAGTCAGCTGCCAAATTCAATCAAACCATTCACAAGTCAATCAGATATTATGGCAGTGGCGTCCCGTCAGGGCCAGCAAGGCCTTCTCTGCTGGCCTAAACATTCTCAGAAAAGTAAATTTATTAAATTTACTTTTCTGAGAATAACATAAATTAAATGTATGTTGTTTTATTTTCATAAATATGTAAACAAAATTATTCTCTGTATTCTTTTCGTCATATTATTTCCACTTAGTCGAGTGGCTTTCAATGTTATTTTAAATAATATTTGTAAGCGAACGGGCACAGTCAGGTTGCAAGAGCCAATCAGATCACGAGTCTAGAGACTCGTGATCTGACTCGTCTGCGTACGAGGGCCAGCTAGAAGGCCTTACGTCGAGACTGACCGTGCGCGTTCGGTGATTGGATAAGCGCCTTTTCTGTTTACTGAGAATTGTATCCTGATTTGTTCAATAAAGACTCTTTAAAAAACAAAAGATTGGATTAGCACCTGCAAGAGCTATCACTGCATTTTAACCCAAAATGGCTGAAGGAGAAGACGTTGATCTGGTTGCGGAACAACTTTCCACAATTTTCAAGACGGACCTTCCACGAAAGCTGGATATCGTGCGAAGAGGTCGCCCAACTCCTGCGATAGCTATCCTGTCCCAGCAAGGAAAAGGGTTCATTCTCAGACAAGCAATTATGAACGGTACCCGTGGCTCACTGCCTCTGAGAAACGCTGCAAATTGTACTGCTGGGAATGCCTATTGCTTGCAACTGACCGATTTGGTGTTTGGAGCCACACTGGATTGTTTTACCAAGGCAGCAAGGAAACATCAGAGCACGGCTGGGCACTTACAAGCTACGGTGCGTTTAAAAACGTTTGGGGACACTCGCATAGATCTGCAGCGCAATGAACAGGCACTACATTGGTGAGTAAATGAATTTTATTTTATTTATTTATTTATTCTTGTCATTTTATTTCGTTAGTATTAAATTAATGGTAACAAAATAAAATGACAAAGATACAAAAATGTATCAAATAAATCTGCTCACCTGCAATTTATAATGGCGCATTGTAGTCACCTTTGTGCATGAAAGTTCATTCAATCTCAGCTGCTCAACATTTTCAGTTATTTGCTGTTGTATCGCCGATTTTAAAAATGCAAATGATCTGTTTACTTTATTTTCAAATAATCGTTTGTTTTGTTATTGTTTGGTTGGTGTCTTATATGAAACTGCGACATTGTGCAATTTTTTGGACAGACTTGTTTAAGATCACACAGCGTAATTTGGGTGGCATTTTATTTAGTATTTTTAAATCATCTTTTTATTTTTGACAATGTCTGTAAATTTAGTTTCCTGCTCTTAATTGTGAATGCATACTTGATGGTATTCAATGCTCCTGAAATTAAGTGCTGCTTGACGAGCCTATTGTCACGTAGCAAGGTGGTGGTGGACCCCAAAAAGCAGGCAGGAGGGAGGAGCAGGGTGTATTTGAAGAAGTGTATTGATAAAACATGGAAAACTAAATCCAAAACAAAGTCATGAAAACAAAATGAATCCAAAGTAACAAACAAACACCATGGCAGAAACTAAAAACTCTCAATACAAAAACATGACCAAAACATGACTGAAGCTAAAACATAACAATGAACTAAACATGACTGAAGCTAAAACATAACAACGAACTAAACATGACTGAAACAAACATGACAGAAGCCAAGAGCAAACAGCAACAATGACCCGACAATGAGTGGTCGGGCTGGGAGTCCTTTTAAGGCACTAATGACCTAATGACCAACAGGTGTGCAGCATATTCATTTTCATGCCGGACAAATCTAGTTTTCTTTGTTTGGGAATTTAGCAGCGCCTCACTGGGTAATCCAGCGGGCTGTTTCAATTACATGCCCCCAGAGCGCCTGGTAATTTGGTGACAGAAAGTAGACTCGACATTAGACCACGTGAAACCAGGTCTAAATCGTGGTGCAGGTGGTTAATGGGATTTTGTTGGATTTGATTGAAGCGCAGGCAGGAAGACAGATTTTGAAATGCGCAGACGTGTGTGGGGGATGCCATCATATTTCATTCATAAACTTGATTGATATATTTAATGACAACAGCATGCATTGAACACTCTGAATTATTGTAAAAAAAAAATCAATTCATTTAATTATTTATTATTATTATTCTCATCGTCTTTAACATATGTTTACAAGCATCTGCGGACCGCTGCACGGCTGATTGTGTGTGGTGGTGGGAGTCACGGGGGGTGCAATTCACACACAGATGCAAGGTTGAGGGAGAAAGTCTCCACAGCGTCCAATTTTATATCGTCCATATGAGATCTTGTTGCAGTTCCTTTGAAATGTACTCTGCACATGCCTACCTCCATCAATTAGACCACACGTCTCACCTATCGTATGTTGAATTTAAAGGGAACGAGGGGGGCTGCTTCAATTTTCCAGGAATCAGGCCGACTGTGTTCACACCCACAACGGCGCAACTGCCTATTTACCACAATGCCCAAAAAGAAAACTGGATTTTGTACTAGACTTGCACTGGGCACCAAAATAGGGCCATGAGTGTAATCAAGCACGTGTCATGGTGGAGTTGCATGACACCAGCTAAGTGAAACCAAGATTGAACATTTTGGCCATAATTCCAAAAGGTATGTTTGGCACAAGTGCAACACATACTTACAGTGAAGCACAGTTGTGGAAGCATATGCATGCTTCAGAGCTGTTTTATTTTGGGGGGGGGGGGGGGTTCAGTTAGAACCGGGGTCTTAGAAAAGGTTGAAGGAGTTATGAACAACTCAAAATTGCAGTTTTTGTGAACACAAAACCTTCAGGCTTCTGCTAGAAAAAGGAAAGTGTCTGGGACATCCCACTAAAACATTTGAAATTGATTTAGGGTTAGTCAATGGCGCTTTAAATGTTGGCAGAAGTACTGCCATTTAGCATGACTTTGAATGTTATTGGTTAATTCTGAACACATATCCAAATCCCATTTACAAGAGAGTGTACACTGTTGTGCACCTACATCATTTTATTTGCTTATTTTATTTTATTTTTTTCAATTCCCCTCTCGGTGGCCCGGTGATTCAGTGGTTAGCGCGTCGACCTCACAGTGCCGGGTTCAATTCCAGCTCCAGCCTCCTTGTGTGGAATTTGCATGTTCTCCCTGGGCCTGTGTGGTTTTCTCCGGGTACTCTGGTTTCCTCCCACATTCCAAAAACATACATGTTTGACACTCAAAATTGTCCCGAGGTGTGAGCGTGAGCATGTGCCCTGTGATTGTCTGGCAAGGTCAGGGTGTCCCCCGCCTAGTGCCCGAAGACAGCTGGGAGGATAAGCTTGTGAGGATAAGCGGATCGGAAAATGGATGAATGAATGAATGAATGAATTCCCCTCTCAAAGATATATTTTTTAAATATAGTGATTGAGATTTATATGTTTGTAAATGGTGTTTTTGTTTTCTTACATGACAAAAAACTGGCCTTGAAACAAGGATGTGTACACTTTTTATATCCACTGTGTGTGTGTGTTTTGTGTGTGTGTGTGTGTGTGTGTGTGTGCGCGCGTGTGCGTGCGTGTGTGTGTGTGCTCGCGCGTATGTGCGCACTTTTCATCATTCAGCTTGTAAATCTCTATTGCCAGCCAGTGACAAAAGGCCTCAGGCTGGCAATAAGACTCTCAAAACTAACTGTCAAAACGTGAGCGGGTTGGGGGAAAGGTAATTTGTGTTCCTTCCAAAAGTGTGAAAAATGATCTGTGTTTGTGGACTTGCATTTGGTTTGTTTCATGTGGTCTTGTTTTTCTGCATCACATGTACTCCCATCCCAGCGAGCTGATTGGTTGACACGAGGAACAGAGCTGACGAAAACAGGAGCAGACCAGGACGTATAATGGCCGACAATGTATGTTTTTGTAAAAAAAAAAATGTTTTATGACATTATTCTTATGTGTGGGATGTGTTAAGCGTGGATTTGTCCCTCGAACAGGGTCCAAACAAAGTCCTGCAGACAATCATGATATTTATAAAATAATGAACGTGCTCAATATTCAGGACCAAAAACCTTTGTGTGCGTCTCCCGAGTCATTTAACTCCACGAATGAACTGCGAAGTGAACAGAGTGTAGCTAATCAAAGGAAGTGGAAGTAACCAAAAGAAAATAAGGCCAAACCTGCCGTCGTTTTTGGTGAGAAAGTGAGTTCCCTATTTGCCAAGTATGGGGTCTGTCAAAGATTTTAAAAAATGCTCATGTGTCTACCCGGCCTGACCCGAAACGTTGCTTCCCGAGACACTTTTTTACTGTTAATATCGCCATCTTACACTCCTCTTCGAAAATATGTGGGTGACATGAGCACATCGCTAGGACTTTTTGTTTTGTCTTCTCTGTTTGAGATCATGTGCAGTAACGCCTCGTAGGACTTTGCTTTGAGATCGATGGTGGGACGGAATTTTTATGGGTGTGGTGGTCGGTGTTGAACTCATCGGAGCCAGACCACATGCAAGAAAACTGTTAAATGCTTGATTTTCTGTCTTTATGTGTGAGGTCTCTGTAACAGCCCATGATGTTTCATGTGAGGTTATTGTGTTGTGTGTGCTGGACAATCTCCAAGTGCTTCTCCCTGATTGGCAGCCCTTGTCCTCGGCTCAACCCACCAATCGGTGCAAGGGAAAGAGGCCTGATTCGTGATTGGTTTCCAGGAGTGCTACCAGATTACTGCTATGAGTTAAATAGGATTCTATTGCCTTTAGAGGTGGCTGGCTATTTACTCATGGCTGGCTGTACTGTAGTCAGTTCCTAAGCCTCTGTCTTTTGTACGCAGCGCAGCGCACCGTAGCATAGTAACGTAACGTAATGTAGCGTATTGTGGTCGTGAGTGCCTTTGACTGACATCTTCTATACATTCGTATACAGTACTCAACTGTATCACACTCGGATACTGTCGGGAGGTGTCCAATGTGTGTGTGTGTGTGTGTGTGTGTGTGTGTGTGTGTGTGTGTGTGTGTGTGTGCGTGTGTGTTGGGTTGTGCTCCTGTTCCCAGAATCGTGGGCACTCTTTGTGTACATTTAAAACAAAACCTCTTTAGAATCCGACTTTCACTCTCATCCGACTGTCACTGCCAAGTTGGGGTCTTTCACTGCCAAAAGATAATAACAGTCTGTCACAAATAAGAAATCTTTTATGAGTTGAAAACTCTGTGTGCACGAGGCCTTTCGAAGAGTGAGGTCAGAGATGTGTTGCTCATATGGAAGCAGGGAAAACCACCCGCAAACAGTTGTTATGATGGCCCCAAGAGCCGCGCTAAGGATGTATGAGCGCAATCAGTCCAATGTCAAGTCATGTTATTTCCCTTGAGAAAGTAATTGCCATTAAAACAGCCGTTTGGGACGTTCACCTTCATATCACACAAGCCACCCAATTAATTCCAAATAATGAGCAGAATATGATCTTAGAACATAAATTAGCTGATAAACAAAAGGGTCTGATATGCACATAGGAGTTGATTCATTGTTTATAAGACGCGTACACAGTGAAGCTGTAATTAGGGCAAGATTCTTTTATGAGGAAATTACACTTGAATGCAGGGGGCGCACAAGAGCGAAAATGAATAAACGAACGTCATTACTGGTCTCTTGGTGTGATTTTTTTCCCCAGCGTCTTTTCTTTTTCATGTTATTAACATGAAATTGAGGTCATGCCTCACATTTCTCGGCTTGCATTTGAAAAAAAAAGGAAGAGGAAAAAAAAATCTGGTCGTCGCATCATCTTATTGAATTTTGTTGTGTTGAATTCAATTGTAGGCACACTACAGATAAAGATAGAGTGTACCAATCTGGTGCGTGGAATATTAGTTTAATATGTTCTTTCTGTCAGCCGCCAATGAAATATCAGTTGCGGCTCTGTACTCATCTTTGGCTGAGCGAGCAACTCTGATTCTGCGGTGGCTGAGTGCAACACGTATCCTCACTTTGAATCCTGCAGGGACGCGACTTATTCTTCTGGTTCGTCTCGCGCTGACATGTTGGCCTCTCTTGTTATTGTCACGGTTGAATGAGGGTTGTCCTTTATTTCCATTCAGATCATGGATAGATTTCGCCTGTGGCATGCAGGATGCCCGGCATTGCCCATCTGTACAACATGTATGCCTCTTTCAAAAACGATTTTCAACGGGGTCGATGTCATGTTTTGTAATTTTCATCAAGCACATTACGTTAACCTTCAGGTGCCATTAGGGTTGTGCAGAGAAGGAGCCCACACCAGCTGGCTTCAGACAAAAAAAGTTGACTCCACTGGTCACAAGTCAATCACAGAGCACCTACAGAGAGACAGACACTGTTTTATCAACGTCACCTTTAATAGTACATTTTCAAATAAAGTCAACTTGTTCGCCTAGTTGATCAGAATCACAACGGGTCTGTCAACTGAAGAAGTTCCTGACCTGCAGAATAAAATGTGGCAATTAACTGAAGTGGGATGAGTCATTAGTGGGAGGGGAGAGCTTTGGAGTGGAAACAAACACACATTCCTTGAAAACGGGTATGATGCATGTTTTATTTGCAGTGATGTCAACGTGAGCCATAGACCATCTTTGGTCCAATTAGGCGGACCGAGGGCTCGATCCAGCGGACGTTAACTTCCTGTTCAGACTCATGACCAGTTCGATGCAGCAAAGGGAGCATGAGAAAAGATTCCAAACCCAAGCACAATGAAGCAACACTTGAATGCATTTTCATCATCTGGTTTATAATCTGTCAAGAACACGTACTTATACGGTAGTCAAGTGCAATTGCAAATTATCCCATGTTGAAATTTCAGGGACACGTGTTAACCCCTCTATCACCCCTATTCGAGGTTTATCATTCAAAAAATAATAATGGCCTTCTTTTTTTTTTTTTGCTCGACTATTTTTACCTTATTTGATGGGGGCAACTGATTAAGCATAAAATTATCATGATGCTATTTTTTTTTCAATGTCCTGAACACATATTGCACACATTGATGATCCTATGGGGTCAAATTGACCCCAAGCTATTTTGGCTGCACAAAACATACGCTATCTGTGTGTGTATGCGTGGCCTAACATCCCCACACCTGTAGGTGCAAATCATTCCACATTGTGCTCTGCGCATACTGCGATGGGCATGCTCTCTCATTCGGAAATGTCCTCTGGGAAAAGGTTTACTGTCCGTGAGGTTTTGGAACAGCTCTTTGCCACTGAACGTGAAATAGAGGAGAATGCGCCCGAGAGAGAGGATTTTGAGACCCTTTTTTTTAGGCATTCTCATCTGATGAATGAGAGTTTTGACCCTCCTGTTGTCTCTCAATCACCAGCAGAGACGATCCCTTTCCAAAACAATATGCCTATTCTCGAAAATGTAAATAAGATGATGTGAAAATCCAAGTGACTGTGAAAGAATTTGATTGCAAGCGTTCGTGTGAAGTTGGTGTCACACCAACTTATTCACCAACTTATGTGAGTATTGAGTTGCAAAAAACAAACAAACAGAACTCGGTTTTTTTCATTTGAACATGTCGGTCTCTAGGAAATAGACGAGTATCCATCCATCCATTTTCTGGTCCACTTTATCCTCACAAGGGTCGCGGGGGTTGCTGGAGCCTATCCCAGCCATCCCCGGACAGTAGGCGGAGCACATCCTGAACTGGTTGCCAGCCCATCGCAGGGCACACATAGACAAACAACCATTCACGCCCACACTCACACCTTGGGGCAATTTAGAGTGTTCAATTAACCTGCCATGCATGTTTTTGGAATGTGGGAGGAAACCGCAGTACCCGGAGAGAACCCACACAGGCACGGGGAGATCATGCAAACGCTACACAGGAAGGCCAGAGCCAGAATTGAACCCTGCACCTCTGCACTGTGGGGCCGATGCGCTAACCAGTCGCCCACCGGGCCACCTGGACTTGAGTATGTAATTGGTCAATGTTTTATGTCCATATTCTTCTTGTTTTATGTTGAGAGGGAAGAAATTTCATCTGTGCTGTATGTTACACATACGTACAGCACATTTGACAGGAAAGTTGTATTCAATTCAATTCTGTCTGTTTTGCTGCCATGTAATTCTGAAGGCAGACAAGATCACTTAACTTCTGAACAGCCATCAAATGATTAATGCATGTCCATGATGAACCGTTTGACCAGCCAGCCAGTTATGAAAGTGCTAAAATGAAGGCACAGAGAGATGGTCCACTGCCCAGACCAGGCGTTGGGATCTTGTCAAATTTGTAATATCTGGTCTTGCCACACTCTTCTGGGCGAAAAACTATGGAACTAAACGGCAAAATGGAATAAGAATAATAAGAAGAGAAGAAAGAAACTTTATTCGTCTCACAATGGAGGAATTCCTAATTTACAGCAGCAAAGTTATGAAAGGAAGAAAGCAGAACAAAAGTATCGGAGCTGCCGTAAAGTTTGTATGTGTGGATCATGAATATAAACCCCCTACTTTCAGGAAAAATGATCTTCATGACAATCAGTCATTTTTCTTGACATCCAATATTATTACTACGAGTCTTGATGATTATGTGAATGCATTTAGAATTGAGGAGGATTTGTTGACTGTTCTTGGTGTGTTTGGCCTGGTTGTAGTTTTGGCATAATGGGCATTTTTGACGTGAAAAACAGTACAGTACAGTCTTTTGCCCAACTGCTGTTTTGCGTGACCTGTCTGAAATTGATTTAATAAAAGAAAATTATTTTGATTTGAAATCTTATATGTGTTCTTTAAGGTAGTGAGGCATGGGGTATTTTCCGCCATATCGTATAGTGTTGGCATGCATAGTCATTAGTGTTTGTCAAACCACTCAATAGTGTCATTATGGCGCTTGTCAACTCTCCATTGAGTTGCGGTAATACACTATTGAGTGTTGAACAGGCAACACTTGCAAATGTTACTTTAACATCGGGTAGTGTGGAAGCATATAGATACTTGGCCAGAATTAAAATTAACACTCTACAGCAGGGGTGCCCAAACTTTTTGGACCAAAGATCTACAGTACTTTTCGATCAATTAACCTCCCGGGATCTACCCTAATTGGCACGCGCGCACACACACACACACACACACACACACACACACACACACACACACACACACACACACACACACACACACACACACACACACACACACACACACACACACACACGCACGCCATGATGAGAAACAGCCTGAAACTGAGGCATGCAATGCACTTTTGCAGCCTGGTAACTATCGTAGCTCACACGTAGCGTTTTAAAGTGCTTCCCTGGGCCCTCCTAGATTCCTATTCTTTGCCTGTGCCCTCGGTGAATTGTACACGAAGCAAACTCTGAAGGAGAATAATGACGATAAAAGATAGAGCGCAACAGCTCTGATCACAAGCTGCAATTGCAGACTGCTGAGCGCTGACAACTTCCGGTGACGTCATGACGCGCCACCGTAAATTCAAAATTTACCTGCTTTATTTTATTTTTTAAATATTTTTTTTGTGGAAATGAGACTGATAGGATGATTAGGGTGCAGCGTACATTAACACAAAAAAATATATTACTAACATGAACAAAAACACACAAATGGTTGTTTGTTTTTTTTCTCCTTGACACACCTCGGATCTACTTGGGACCTGTCTTAGATCTACCGGTAGATCAGGATCGGCGTAATGGGCACCCCTGCTCTACAGTGTGCAATTAACACCAGCAGATTTGCAATATGGTACTTTGACTTACCTGTTTAATTTTATTTATTAAATCATTTTCCAGATAGCAAAGAATGCTGTTCCAGCCCACAACAAACCACCACATTTTTAAGGAGGGGACGGATGGATGGATGGATAGAAGAAATTCAGGTAATGAAATCAAGGAATACAGCCTATCATCTAAATTGGTGTGTTGGCAAATGACAAAAGAAAACGGTGCCTTTTTATATTCATTTAAATGTGCACTGTACTTGTTCATGTTCCCATCTTTGATTATAAGCTACAAAAGATGCAAAATGCAAAGATGCCCTGTGGTTTTTTTGCCTTTTTGTAAAGTGCTCTCTCTGTCCAATTATGTTAAGTGGGGGGCGGAGTCACTAAACTGCAGCTATTCCAATCACTCAGATCCACCTGTCTCTAATCAGCAGGGGATAGTATTTAGGTTCTGCTCCAAAAGAAGGAAGGGAAGATGCTTGAGTATCCTTCTCCATGCTGGTTTGCTGCGTGCTGTTCCCGCATAGTTCGTGTTGCAACTGTCACAACCAGTGTTGTCGTTCCAGTACAATTTAAGGTTTGTGTAGTTAAGTCCTACCGTGATATATATTTTTAGGTTATTTTTATTTATTATATATTTTATTTATTGTATATTCATTTTTATTTACTTCTTTGATTTTTCTGTTTTGTTTTTGAAAATGGCGTTTTACTTTCCTTTGCTGTTCGATTCCTCTGTGGCTCTGTCCACCCACTTTTTGTTAGTGAGGAATTCCACTTGTTCTGTTCTCGCAACTAAATTTTGTCAACGTTGTTTTGGATTACTGCTCTTTGTCTGCTCATATCACTGGAATAAAGCCTGTGTCGTTGCTCTCAAGTGATGCATGGTGGTCAATTCTCTGGCGGTAAGCCATAACAAGAATTACAAATCCTAATCTAACAAGTTGAAGTATTAAGATGAGGCTCAATATTCTTGAAAGGTGTACATCTGGGGCGGATATGAGTTACCGTTTGAAGACGAGTGCGGGGCGGCAGATCTGCAAGGAGGCGGGCTGCTCGAATCACATTAGACCAGTGGTGCCAGTATTTATACACGCACTGAGCAGACATACCTTCAGACCTACTTCTTGCCACCAAATTACCGGCAGCATCGCTTGCAGTGCCGAAACCCCCAGTTTAGCGTAAACCGGTCTGGCAAATTGGCAAACTTGTAAGAAGGCTTTCAAAAGATGGAAATCAGGATACGCAGGCAATTGCGCTCTGCTGCATATGTGCCATCTATGAAAATAGATCCTTATTGCGTTCATTTGTTTTTTTCCAACGGTTTTTGATGATTGTAAATGGTGTGGAGGCGGATCAAGTCTGAAGATCTTTTTTCCCCTCCTGTCACTGAATTGATGGGGGGAAAAAAGGATAAAGGGTCAGAGACAGAAATTTGACTAAAAAGCTTGACTACATTTGAGACGCAACTTGAGTGAACAAAATGTGAGTTTGTAGTCAACACAAATACTGATCAGACACCTTGATAATGAAACTCCGTGAGGTGAATTTTCTTCATTTGTTTTCTTGTCGCCGGCATGTTGAAAAAGTGGTTAGCATGTCTGCCTTACAGTGCTGAAGTTCAAGGCTTGCTATCTTAATCTTGACTTTCTTGTATGAAATTTGCATGTTCCTCCTGTGCTTATTAGGCGTCCCTCTGGGTATTGCATCTTACTCCCACATTCCAAATCAGGCGTGTGATTCACTAAAGACTGGATGTGAATGTTTGTTTGTACATAGGTGTCCTATGACAAACTGGCGACCAGTCCAGGTAATAAACTGCCTCTTGCCCAAAGTCAACTAGGATAGACTCTAGCTCAGGGGTGGGGAAACTTTTTGGCTCGGGGGCCGCATTGACTTTTAAAATTTGACAGAAGGGCCAGGTCAGCACGAGCTATGGTACATTAAAAAAAAAACTGCATTTGTTGACAGTCCATATCAAACATCAACAGAACAAAAGCATGAAAGTACGGTCTTCATATACTTTTTTTAAATGACAAAAGTGTTGTTGATTACCTATTTTAGCCTGTGCATCGCTGCAGATGGGTTATGATCAGACCAGTAGAAGTAGAGCGATACAGAGGTACTAGGTGGTCGAAAAGATTGCCCCGCCCCCCCCGTGTTCTGCAACTTCAAGTCAATGCGCCACCTGGCGGTGAAATGCCTGTCATTACAAGTCCAATTGAAATGAATGCAATCATTCACATCGAACCTTAATTGTGGACCAACCTTCGGCGGGCCGGATTAAAAAGACCAACGGGCCGGATTCGGCCCGCGGGCCGTAGTTTGCCCACCACTGCTCTAGCTTGTCTGTGACCCTAATGAGGTCCATAGAAAGTACACGGCTTGATGCCCTCTTGCTTGTGGGGACTGAGATCATGCTCATGACTGAGTCTTACAGGAGCTTCGAATAGATAACCAGATGATGTGAAAATAGTGGCGGAAGGAAGTTGGTGCCATTCAAACAGGTGCCATTGACAGCATATTTGAATGAGAGCAGTTGCTCGTGACAGGAAGATTCAGCTAATATTAGCCTCATTAACATACCTGAGTAGTGTGCGAATGCGCACACGTGGTCCCGTTTACTGGTATATGTTTGAAAAGGGTGTCGTTCTAATACACAACAACAAAAAAATGGCTGGTCCTTTGTGACTTAACATCACACACACACTGGGAGAATGCAGTCAAAATATGTAAAATGTGGTTATGTTCAACAGGAAAATATTGTTAGAGGAATCTATGAGCAAAATTGTATCATGTTTAAAGTTTCATTTAATCTGGGCACATCTAAACGTTTGGGTGCGTATCCAGCACCCCCAAATGCCTGTGCACAAAGGCGGAGGGCTGTTGAAGTCCACAATTAGCACGTCAATACAGGTGGGCGATCAAGGGGGAGAGGGCGAAACTCGGTCACAAAAGGGAAATGAATAATTCGGGAACAGCGGTTGAACAACAAAAGACGAGTTGAGAACACCCGTCGCGCCCAGACGACATTGACCATCCGCAAAGTCTACAACATGCTAATTCGATGTAGACCAGACAGAAAAGGCGCCAACGTACTGGTGGTTCAAGTTTGAAAAACAGTTAACCAATCACTACCGAGGAGCCGGACCGGGGGTGCGGCATGCAAATATCGGGGGCAGTGTTTTCCTTGTATGTTACAATAAAAGCTTGAATTGGCGGGAAGGGAGCTCGAGTGTGATCGCGGAGCAACTAACCGTCGTTCGCTCTCAGAGATCCGCTTCCGCCGATATTGAAGACAATTTTCCTGTGTGCCGAGTCATTTCTTTAACTTTGTCCGAGAAAATCTCTGACAAATATTCAGTAGAAGCTCAGGGAGTCAAGGTTTTATGCCAATAACTATGAGAACAACAGTCAGCATATATTCAGAGGGACAAAACAGAAATGTATACAAGATCAAAAATGAAATCGTCCTTGTTTTGACAAACGACAGGTTATTAAGTATGAGCAGTGTGTGTCTGTTGCTGAGAAAGTATGAGCTCAATTCTTTTACATTCATTTGTTAAACTGACAATTCCGCGTTTTGTAACCTTGCTTTGCCTCATGATAGACCCTTCTCACCCCATAATTTAACCCTTCCATGCACCCTGTAACCCAAATACGGTAAGATGTCCACTGTCGTAACCGCTGTCCCCGAAAGGGTTCATTAGTTTTGTTTAATAATTTTTCCCGGGTATCCCACAAAGCCCGTCGTACTTGTGTCCTTGTAGTACACTGCTTAATATAAATGAATGAATGAATACTTTATTGTCATTGCACACTTGTTACAACGAGATTTTGCGGGAGCCTCCACCCCCAAGTGTAGCGTGAAATATAAAAAATATACAGTATAAATACATTGCACTCCCC
Source organism: Hippocampus guttulatus (assembly GCF_054856545.1). Classification (NCBI taxonomy): domain Eukaryota; kingdom Metazoa; phylum Chordata; class Actinopteri; order Syngnathiformes; family Syngnathidae; genus Hippocampus; species Hippocampus guttulatus. The sequence continues at coordinate 4,286,845 of NC_141266.1, forward strand.
GTGACTTACACACAATGACATACACACGTTTAAAAATTGAGATTCAACATTATGGAATGGATTTTTTAAAAATTGTGACTATACACTGTTCAAGGAAGGGTTAAAGTAGATTGTTCTTGCAAAATATATGAGTTTGTATGAATCAGGCATTGACATGAGAATATGTCAAATATTCGGCACTAATTTAGAAGCGGCGGCCCGGTAGTCCAGTGGTTAGCACGTCGACTTCACAGTGCAGAGTGCTGTTCAATTCCAGCTCCGGCCTCCCTGTGTGGAGTTTGCATGTTCTCCCCGGGCCTGCGTGGGTTTTCTCCGGGTACTCCGGTTTCCTCCCACATTCCAAAAACATGTGCGGCAGGTTGATTGAACACTCTAAAATTGTCCCTAGGTGTGAATGTGAGTGTGGATGGTTGTTTGTCTCTGTGTGCCCTGCGATTGGCTGGCAACCGATTCAGGGTGTCCCCCGCCTACTGCCCGAAGACAGCTGGGATAGGCTCCAGCACCCCCCGCGACCCTAGTGAGGATCAAGCGGTTCGGAAAATGGATGGATGGATAATTTAGAAGCTTGTCAATTTCATCGAGTAAATGTAAAAAAACAAACTTCCATCCATCCATTTTTGCGGTACTTGTCCTTGTTTTGTTCATAGGCAGTGGTGTGCAAAGTGGGGGGGGGGGGTCAAGGGGGCATCCACCTGAGGGAGGGGGCATTCCCCCCCACCCCTCCCCATTGTTGAAAGATTATGAATGGGCTGCGAAATTACTCCAGTTGGTCAGTCCACCAGATGAGGATTTGGACGACATCTACATTTTTGGCCTTCCGATAACAGGTATGCTGCTGTTTGGTGTGAGCAGTTTCCTGATCTATCGAAAATTCAACCGACGGGAGCAGCTCTATTGGACGAGGCTGCCGGTCTAAGGATGGCATAACGCGGATGTCCAACACTCAGACTCAGACTGTGCTCAACCACAAACTGTTGCGGGTTTGGAGCGTCACAGCAGGATGGACAACAACTTGGAGAAAACTGGAATCCGTGTTCAATTACTGACTGAAATCATGGATTTGGCTGATCGACGCCACTAAAGAGACATAAGCCACGGACTCAAGGCTGTCTTAAATTCTTGGGCAGCCTGCTACCAAAACAACATCTGCTATCTCGACCTTCCCCTGATGAAAATATGCACGGAAGCTAGTCCCCCACCATCACCCCCTCCCTCATACATTCCCTTGATTCACCGTCTTCATTGTTTATGTCTTGTGACCTGTTGTAACTGTCATATGCTTGTACAGGAGTTTTTTTGCCTCACTCAAATTATCCTCAAAATGAGGGTAGTTCGAGCGTGGGTTTTTTTCTCCCTTTCTCCCTCCCCTGTGGTTTCTTTCTGACCTTCCGGTTGAGTGAACGCTGGCGCGTTTTGGCTGCCGCTGCTCAACCCGTATTGTTTTGTGTTTTTTGTTATTGTAAAGTGTCCTTGGGTGTCTTGAAAGGCGCTTATAAATAAAATTTATTATTATTATTATTATTATTATTATTATTATGTGTATCACCCCCCCAAAAAATGTTTCTGTTCACATCCCACTGTGCCACCCACCCGCCAAATCACTGATCGCGCCAAAACATTCGAAGGGGCATCTGTGTTGGACAAATGGGCATGAAGCTCATCACAGGTTGGATGTATGACAGTGAATGGAAAAATCGACCATACCCTGTTGTCGACATTTTTTTTTCTCAGGCGGTCACCCAGGCATCCACTGTGATTTGCATGCCCCTGGTCACAGGTGGTCTGTCGTTTGTCCTTGTTGATGAGAGGGAGGGGTGCAGCATGGATTGGTCACCAGCTAGCCACAGGTGGTGCAATCATTTGGCAACAGGAGTATTCATGAATGTCTGGTTATTTAGGTTCATGGTCTTTGATAATGATAATACCAAGTCCCATTCAGCACAAAGATTTGTGATCTCACTTTTGCTGCCAGCGGTTTCAACAAGGTTGCGTGCTGAGGATTTTTAATGGGGACGGTACAACAGGGGAATAAAAGATAAGACCTGTTTTTGTGAGCCTCTGCAAAATGCGCTTCAGTCAGTTCAGCCAAAGGATCAATGAAGATCCCCAGTGAGCTTCAATTTTGACAGTTTACAAACTAAAAAGCCAGCAGAGAAAGGATTTCTATCTTTCCTCTAACTCCAGGAATGAACTAACAAGAGAGGAAGACAGCGCTAAGGACCGACGTCGAGTCTACGATGAATTGTTTTCGGAGTGAGCAGTGAGCAATTATTGATCAGAGGTTGAATTTTGGTTTTGACTGGAACTGAAACCAAACCTATCGGCATGAAAAATGCTCGATATGCATCGTGCCAGGTGACTTTGAATGCCGTGAATAAAGATGTCAAGCACCCGATTTATACTTCGGTCAGAAGAAAGCTTTTAAAAACCACGCATCACATTATTACAAAGACAGCGTGTGGCTTTTACCATTAAAGTACGCAAAGGCATTTTTCCACGCCGCACACTCATTCTGCTGTCTTTGCTTTCTGCCACCGCATGGACAGCATCACTTGAGAATCAGCAATACTACAACAAACGTACATTTTTGACGGATTTTTTTTTGTTTGTTCTTATTTTGCCATCAAACAGTTCCACGTGCACACACGCACTTCTGGGAAAATCGGACAAAAGAAAAAGTGACCAATAGCCTACGATTCTCTTTGGGAACATTTGGTCTGAACTTTAATCACAGACGCAAGAGAATTCACCAGAGAAATGCATAAATACGTTTGCTTGCCGACACAGAAGTGACCTGACATGTGTCAACAATTCCTGTAGGTTTCATTGTCCGTCACCTCTTTGCCCTCACTGAAATTGAAATGGCACCAAAGTGCATCGCGCTGCGTTGTCGTTACAAAGATTTGGAGGGAAACAGATTGAAGCTTCTGGCAAGCAGATGACTTTTGCGGTTTTATGTTTGGGTTGTCACGCTCATGTGCTCTGAGTACATCTGTATGTGCACGTCAAAGCCATTTTGCGTGTTCGCATGCGTCACTGGCTTCGGTTTCGGGGCCCGGAGAGGCCCCTCCTCCTTGGCTGGGCCCCACCCCTTCCTGTGTGTGTATAAAACATTGCATCGTCTCTCTCTTGCACTCACAACCTGACCACTGAAGCAAAAAGCTCTTTGCGACGTCCTCGTCAGCACACATGGCATCAGGTAAGTATCAGAAAAAGGATTCTTTTGTGTTACTTTCAGGCTTTCTGTAGGGCTACACAACATTATTTCTATTAGCTCTTTCTAAATGAAATGGTATGCATTGGTGTTTTAATTTTATTTTATTTTCTCAAGTGGAACTCAATTTTACAATATACGGCATTTAAAATGAGGCATGCCGGAGCCTTGAATCCTCAAACTGGATTAAATTGAACCCTTTGAGGGACAACGGTTACTACAGCGGACAGCTTATCGTGTTATCTGGCGACAGGTTATCATGAATGGGGCATGAAAGGGTTAGATTCGCTTGAGTTAAAACAAAAAAAAAGATTCAATAAGTGTCACTGAATTCTGTGAACGACTCAAACCGGACCCAATATTATCAATCAAAAATGACTGATCGGGGCCATTAAAGCCATGTGATGAATCGATAATTAGTGGCCATTGTTGGACATCACGTCTTGATTTTCCCAGCGTTAATGTTTAAAAATGCAGAGTGGGGGTAAAGAGGATGAACAGGTGAGAAGGAGAGGAGTATGAAGACAAGTGGACGTTGGAGGACTTCCACACGTAGCAGCCCAACCATTTGAAGAATAAATGGGCGACAAAGATCGGCTGCAAACAGGGTTCATATTAGCATTGAAAGAAGGACTATTTGCACCCCGCCATTGTGCGAAAAAGAAACGAGACGGCTCAATGAGTGATTTCAAGGAAGCTTTCTGTTTCATTTGTGTGAGGACAACGTTTTATGTCAACAATACGACACGCATCATCTGGTATCAAATCTTTTCCTATGGGTTGAAGTACTTTGCTCATTTATCCCTGTCATCGGTATTACGATAAATATTGACTAACGCCAAACACGCGTCAACAATTTCCAAAATTAAAGAGTATTGGTTGTGTTACTTTGGGATTGTGTTGACACTGCAGTTTACATTCCGTGTGTGTGTGTGTGTGTGTGTGTGTGCAACATCACGACTTCATTGTTTTTGCGCGGCATGAAGGGCTTTTTCCTTTCACACCACTCTTAATTGTGAATGTTTGTCTGATCCTCTCAGCTGGGGAGCATACGTTTGTTTGGAGAGCAGACAGAATGGACTTGGAATGGTTTTGAAGTCATGTAGTCAAACTTTTACTTTTATTTCCCACCTTCACCTCTCGCTGTGCAGGCATGAATGTACTTATCTACGTGGTGGTTTTCCTGGCTGCTGTCTCCAAGGTCTCCCTGAGTCTGCCATCGCAATCGCCTGTAAGTGAAACACACACACACGCACACACGCATTAACCAGCAGTTGTATTATGACTTGAGGTGTGTTGCTTTGCTTTGTGAGGCTGCCACATTTTGTCGACAAGGAAACATTTTCTCCACCACAAAGGTCATATGCCAAAAATTGGTCTACGTACGATAAACACACATATGATATGATGGTTTCAGAGGTCTTAGTCTTCCTTTTGGACCCTATCAGTCAATTTAACTTATGCGGTCCTCACACAGACCAGCATGGGCCAAAGATTTGAACACACCTTTTAGAATAAGGTTAGAAAAAAAAGAAGAAAAAAAAGAAAAGTTGCATTTGAATGGCAAGACACACACACACACACACACATTATTATGAATAGTATTCTTCGGAATACTCGGGAGACGCGGCTCTCTTATCATCTCCAGATGACAGAGAACAGATCTGATGGCGCGGCCCTCGTGTCGGGCGGACGGTCGTACAACCACACGCGCCAGGCCCGCTCTGCTGGAACGCTCCCCTCGGCGCAGCGGTCCAACTACAACCAATCCCCGGAAGACGCCGAGGCTTTGAACACCTTGAGTCAGCTCCTGGTCAGACTCATCTCCAGGAAAGGTGCGTGATGATGCGCTTGGCAAACGGAGAGGATATACCCGCTCCCTCTGCATCCACTCATGCTGGGCTGCGGTCCTGCCATCTGCCATTTGCCGCTTCCCTCTTGCTTTCTCTGACTTCGATCCATTATCCCGCTTTTTCTTTCCCTCTGTCAAGCTTTTCTTTTCACCCCTTCCTTATTTGCTTACGTTCATCGCCTGACATTTCTCCGCATTTTCAAGACACCGTGTTGCTCGGGTAAGTCACCGCTACGGTATAACGGCACATAAATTGCTCGACTGCCTTACAGACATGATTATGACCCATGACGGCCCAAGAAAATTGTAGTACGGTCTTAGGTACATAGTCCGAATACAAAGTATTTGCGATGGCGCAAAGCACTACTTTCTCTTATTAGACAGGGCTTTGGCCTGACAAAATGATACTCCTCGCCTCATTTCAACATCGTTCCTGAGCAACAAGATGGCACAAGAAAGGGCCAAAGCACTACTTTTATATTGGATAGGACTTTAGCCTGCTTCAGCACAAAACAGCAAACAGGTCGAGTATTTCAGCAGGTACCATAGGATAGAGGTTGATATTTTTTTCGGCAATCCGGCGGGATTCCCATGGCATGAGAGTCAACTTTAACTTTCATCACGGGATTTGGATGACACAGGATAAAAAAAGTACACAGGATCAGACAGGAGTGGGATCTCCTTTTTTTTCCAATGTGTTTTCTATTCCATGTTGCACGAAATCAGGAGAGTCCATGAGTAGAAAGGGAAACTGTTCAATAAAATGAGTAGAATACAACTTTATTTCTTCTTCTTCTTCTTAATATAGCCGACCTCCAAAATGGGAACGGTACAGGAGTGGACGATCGTTTTCACCGGGATGCGACAAGATTCATTTGACTTTATTTTTGTTTACTAAGGTCTGGTAATGGGATGGGACAGGAATGAAAATGTACTCTTGTGTCATCCTCTCTACCGTAGGATAAGTGAATTTGTGAGGAGCAAATTGCGATGATGAACTCTGTCTTTTCAGATTTCATTGGTGGTGCCGTGATCATCGACAATCAATCGATCATACTCACATTCACAGCTGTGGATACTTTAGAACAGTGATTCCCAAACACTCTACCATGGCACATGAGTGTTACGTGAGAAATTGTTGAGTGTGGTGAGGGAACATAATCAGGTTAACACTTAATTGGCCCCAAAATGAAACTGTTCAACAAATGTTTACAATTTTTTTTTTATTATAACGATGCAAGTAGACTTTTCTACATGAACTTTTTGCACTGATTACAAAACTGACTTAGTTTTTTTCCCCTCTGGTACATTAGGTTTTCGTCTTCTTCTTCTTCTTCTTATTATTATTATTATGAATTAAGGGTTAGGTTCGGCAATGAGTGGAATTTTTCTTTAGTAGAAAGCACAACACGTGGTCAAATGTGGACTGCGCAAGCTTTTATTGGTCAAACTTTTAAAAAATTCAATACCTCAAAGACCTGATGTAGTAGAAAAATATTAGCACATGTTTAAAAATCATGGTCAAAAACACATTTGGCGACACTTGAAGCCATCTCTGATTACAATTTGCTGTTGACCAATGCTATGATTTATTCACTAGAGACGATGTTCACTTTCTATACGGGCAACATATGACGACAGGCATGGAAGTCATTAAATGCTCTTCCATAGGTGGCAGAAGGTACGATTAACCCGTCTATCCACTGCTTTCCAACAGACTAATAGTTCAACCAAACAAGCACACATTTACGACTCCACTTTTTTTACGTTTGATAGCGTGCCGTGAGATTTTTCTGATGTCAAATATGCACCTTGGCTCCATCCAGGTTGGAATACACCATTGTAGAAGACCAGCCAAAGTATTTCAACCAGTCACTTTGTGAAAGTCATGTGACGCTGACGCACGGTTGTCTTGGGTTCTTCTAGGCATGCCCTACCAAAGCAGATCCTCCATTGCCAGTCGAGCCAGCGGTCTAGCGGCTGAGCACAGGATAAAGGACCGAGATTATGAGGGCTGGATGGATTTTGGGAGGCGTAGCGCAGAGGCGATGGACGTCTCCTAGAGGCGCGCCTTCAGTGCAGCGCTGCAGTCGTCAACATTGCCAAAAAGCACCCCCTCGATATGTCCGACTCGCAGTGCACAAACGGCCAAATGTGACACGAGCGTACAGTTGTTAAGACCAAAATGATTCACACTCTTGCATCATACGTAAAGTTTTATTTGGTGCTTGGAAGTAAATGACACAAGATGGTGGCAAAAGAAAAAAAATCACTCAGGAGTTGAGTTACAATCACTAAAGGACACTCTTTGCCATTTTCCGTCTTTCATTGCTATGTTTTACTTCCTGAAAATTATTCAGATCCCTGATTTTTAATATTCCTAATTTTGAGGGGAACTTCATCTGCTTGTTGTGCTCTCGATCATTTTTGGCATACTCTAGTGCATTCAAATCATCCCAGTGAATTTCAAACAATGGATTTGTCTAACTTGAGAAAAAGTATTAATCATTTTGGAAAATGTAAATAATAATAATAATAATAAGAGGATTAATGAAAACAACATATATATTCATGTATACATAACAGTCTTTTGACACTGCATGACTGTAAACTCCATTTCCCAAATGAAAATTCATTACAAATGTTGCAGGGGTCGAAATAATTTTGGCCTAATTGTATACTGTACGTTTATCACTGGATAAGCCATTTAATGAATAAACACTGCTGCGAATCTTAAACCTGAGATTATAAACACTTTTCAAACTACCGGTACATAAGAAATGGAAACGACAGCGCTTATTTTTATTTCCTTTTTTTCAAGATGCAGATATGATGTACTATATTCATATGATAATCTCATTAAAACATTTTATGTCATTGCCTCTTGGTCCCACGTTGCTTCTGGCTGCTCTCAATGTCACGTGTGACTATTTCTAGCCAGAAAATTTTACAATTTGAGAGAGATGGGCATTCTCTGTCCCTGGGATGGAACAGACCCTCGTCCGTCCCGGGTGGATGCCCATTTTTTGGGGACGGTGGACGGAGAATGAGAAGTTTTTATTTTCTTTTTTTTAAAGGGCTAAGCAAGGACGGAAGTGGGTTTTCGTCAGTTCCTCATCGTCCCGAACCGGGTTAAGTAACTACGGACACGCATTTCACTCAGGACTGACAGAAACGCACCTGTTCTACGTGTATAATCCGCCAAAAAGTATCACATATCACCAGTGAGTCTAGTGACCGATGGTGGTTGTGTTGGGAGCTAAGTACTATCTATCTTGACACTGAAACAGTTGTAAACAATTCATTCCAGCCCGTTAAGAAAGCTGGCTTTGCCTGACCTTCCTGTCCCACATCGTGTGTGTGTGTGTGTGTGTGTGTGAGTGCGTGTGTGTGTCTGTGTGTGTGTGTGTTTTACTTTAGTGGGCTGCGTCTGCTTATTCATTCGCATGTGTGGAACGGTTTAGACGCCGACGCGAGGCAGCCATACATTCATTTCAACGTGCTGGTTTCTGAATGATATGGTGCGCTTTTCCTTGGAGAGGGGATAGGGTGGTGGAGGTCCAGAGTGATAGCCAGGTGATGTTGAGGTTGGTGCGAGAGCAGTGGTAGTGGTACCAAACCCAACCAGTTCACATGCACGTTCACCGAACCTTTCATTAATGAAAAATAAAAATAGGATTTTTTTTTTTACATTCAAGTCGATAAACATTTATTAAAAACAGAAAAAACGTTAATAAAATGACATGGCATATGTATAGGTTTTTAAAATTGTATGACGTACTATCACGACAGTCACACGGTGACAATAAGCGAATTAAATTTTCCGCGGCACTGATTGTACAAGCAATGTGATCATCTGCAGACAGCGATGGACAAGCGGGCGTGTCATCACTAATTGACACGTTGAGTGGGGTATGTTTTAACCTCCATGGCAGAGGCTCTGTCGAACCCCTGAGACCGATTCACCGAACCCCAGGGCCTAGGGTTCGATCGAAACCAGGTTAAGAACCTCTGTGCTAGAGCAGTGGTCACCAAACTACGGCCCGCGGGCCGGATACGGCCCACCTCCACATTTGGTCCGGCCCCCCTGAACAATACCAGAGTCTTTTGATTCATTTTTCATCTATGTATATTTGTATTTTATCATAAAATTTGGCTTTTGCAATAAAATATTCCTTAGTTATGAACTATTTTCATGATTAACTATTAGCTAGTAACAATTTCATAAACACATACAGTATAACGTGACATTTGTTCCATCCTTCTGCGGTCTGTGCCGTTATCTGGCAACCCAAGAAAAAAAAATTCTAAACCCGTCCCTCTCAAAGAGAACGTAATCATGGCAAAAAGGTGAGGTAAGAGAAAAAAAATTATTCAGAATACAGGGAATTTAACACAAAATGGAGAAACGATTTTTTTTTTCAATACAAAGAAAAGATTGTCTGTCTCATCTGTTGGTGGCAGTATTCAAAGAATACAATCTGCGGAGACACTATGAATCCCGTCACAACAACAAGTACGATTTTTTGCATGGACAAATGAGAGCAGACAAACTGTCAACGCTAAAAAGAGGAACGTTAGCTCAGCAAAATACATTTGTACGCCAAGCTCAGCTGAACCAGCCATCTGTTTGGGCTAGCTTTCGGTTTGCTCAACTGATAGCAAGCAGCGGTAAGGAGAGTTTGTCAAGAAATGCATGAATGCTGTCGCAGAGGTGGTGTGTCCCGAGAAGAAAAACATCTTTAATACCGTGAGTGTATCAAAAAAAGTTATTTGATTTTGTGTGGGTTTCTGGGAAACAATACATTTTTACGTCTAGGTACTCTTGCAGTCACACTTTTGCTGTTACAAACTGACCCCAGCCCCCCCCCCCCCCCCCCCATCAGAGAAGCGAAAAGTTATGTGGCCCTCACAGGAAAAAGTTTGGGGACCACTGTGCTAGAGTTTTAGGATGGTGAGACTTACACATGCACACGATAGATAGATATCTCTAGCTTTTTGGCACCCCCATGTGGATCTCGATAAAATTGCACATAAATCGAAGATGCTGAGTACCATTTGGAGGTGTTAATTTGCTTTAGCAAGCGTCGAAAAGTAAATTAATTTCCTGCATATAAAATGTTTCTGAAAAAAATTATAGAGTCAAACTTACTTTATGCATCTCTTTATTTGTCCATTTATACAACGTCTTCACACTTTTCGCTGTGGATACAGGACAAGTGACGCCCCGCCCCCCACGCCCACGTAAACGAGCCATTCGCAACAAGACATGTGAGACACAGACAGAATGGTTCGCGATACAATGCGGAATGTACTAAATGCACATTATATAGTAAACATAAAAAGCCGTATCAGCATAATTTATAAGTTACAAAACAATAAAGACTCATTATAATCACATTTACACAGAAAGTGCTTGAAGATAATTATATCGTCACCGAACATCCCATGACAATAAATACAGATTAAGGAACAGCTGATTGCATCAACTTATCTACAATTGTCGTACTGAGAGTTATGCTTTAATGTGGAGGGCTAACCTCAGTTGACTAAGTAGCTGACCATAGGATAGGAATGTAAAAATGGAACTCATTTATTGTTGGCATATGTATTTTTTAAAGGTAAAACTGCGGATGTTCAAGTGCTACAGAAAAATGAAAGAGGAGGAAATCGCTCCTCTTCTAAAATTCTCTCCCGATCCCAACTGTTGATCGATCAAATATTCACAAGGCTGCGATAAAACCGGCCACACGTGTGAGCGCAGTCGCATGGGAAAAAGAAAACGCACAAAAGACATTCGTTGTGACGTTGATAACAGAAACGGTCTCAAAAAGGCATTTTTGCGCAAATGAATCTGGCTTGTTCTCAAATTAAAGGGTCAATAGTGCATCTACTTCCTCTATGAAGTGTGACATTTCATTGCGCTGCAGGACCAATTCTCAAATGGCTCCTATGTTACAGTGGGTGATGGCATGAACTCGGGGAATAAAACGTGATGAGATCATTTAAAAACAACAAACGGCTCAGTGAGGTTCATTCAGGACATGATGGCTTAAGACTTTGATAGAGGAAATTGCTTGTTTCTTATAAGGGCAAAGACAGCTGAAATATGTGGTCCCAATCGGCCAGGTTGACACATTTACATGTAAAAAGTCCAGTAGCTGTGACCAGATGGTAGCTTGGCTACAGAAAAAAAAAACCAAGAAATCACCAAATAACTAAATATAAAGGTGAATTGTAGACTTGTACTAGTGAAATATTATTTAAAATAAACACCCACACCAAGACACATGTAAAAGTCTACTTTTGTATTTAGAAATATGAGTCATCCAGATATTTAAAGAAACTATTTTTATTCTTATAAACATAATTCTCTCCATGTATAGTAAAAAAAAAATGGCATGTGTGTGGCAGGTATACAATATGACACTGCCATGCCTCTGATACAAACTACTGTCTTTGGTTGCTAAAATAGAAATGGACACTTTCTATGTACTATAAGTGAAGTGTGGAAACACGGTCAATAAAGCTACGTGTGCAGGAGGGTGTCAACATGAACGTGGTGTCGCCTGTATAAGGTCATTAATGGCTTGCAGATTGCGGTTTTGCACCATATATACACACACAGGAATACAGCCATGACCAATTCAAAAACATTGGACTCCTTCATGTTGACGGCCACTTTCCCGCAACTTAACGGCATGCGGATGTTTGCATCAGTGGAAATGTCCCATGGCCTCTGCAGCCTTCACTCTTACCACAGGGTCGGGATCTTGGAGCAGCATCACAAGGCCTGAGGATGAATATACACATACACATACACATTCACATTAAAGATAAATACTTAAGTACAGTGAAGCCCCACTAGATCGCGTTTCATCTTTTGCGCCCTCAATATACTGTATTGTGGATTTTTAAGTACCGGTAATCGTTTTTAATGGGCTCTTCCAGTGTACACGGTGAATCAGAATTCAGTGTTGCGTCTCAACATGCCGGACAGCAAGGAGCTCAACTGGATATACAGTAGATGCAGCGTAATCAAGAGCAAGTAGGAGGCAGAGAAGTGCCCCTACTAAAGTTTTTGAATGCAATGTCTTCATAAACAACAGGCAGTCATTCATCGATGATCACACCTCCCTTTTTTTTTTTTGCAAATCCTTTATCATAAGCAAAACGGTTACTACAAGCACTTGGAAGACCTCTTGTTTTCTCAAAGAACGCTGGGCAACAGTGGCATGAAATTCTTTCGCTTTGCAAGAACAAAACTGTATCATTCAACAAGCGTTTGCCTGAATGTGAACAGTACATCGCACCGAGGCATTTCACCGAATAACTTCATAACAACGGCCAAGAGCAGTTAACGGGACAATCAACAATGCAGTACATTGGCTGACTGGCGATTCGGCATTCTGTAAATGACATCACTTGCCGGAGATTGCTTAACAAAAGCATTCATTGCTATGGGTGAAACTATAAACCTGGGTGGTTTGCTTGAAATAGTTTCAACATTAAGTATTACTCAAAAGATGGTTGGCCAAGTTTACTTCACACTTGACCTTTAAGTATAGATCTGGTTGAATATTTTTGGAACAATGTCTTATTTTCATTTTTCCGAGGAGTATTATGATACAATGGTCTGTCATTTCTTGATGGTGAGAGGGTGAGGAAAAGTGTTCAGGGATACTTTGTTTTGAGTCTAAATGTGTTTCAAGCTTTTGGAGGAGAAAACCCTCAAAAAATTACAGGTTTCCTCTCTCTCTCTCAGATCGCCAGTAGGTCTGGACTGTATTCCCACATAATAACAAGTACTGTGTTCGATTGAAAATATGTGACAGCTGCTTCACCTTTTGTGATGGTGCCCATGTTGAGGTGAGCATAATGCTCCTCTGGAAGGTTCCCCAGCAAAAACCCTGAGAAACACACACAGACATATTAGCAGCTCGGAACAAATTAGCATAAAAACACAAGAGCTTGATTTAGAGAATGTCGATGAGCGATCGGCGACTGAACTACTGCATCCAGACCTATGAACATTGCGGCTCCTGCTCGGACTTCAGACCAGTTGCTCTTGAAGAACTGGAGAACGGAAATGTGGTAGAAGTTCAGCATGCCCGGGAAGTCTTGGATCTACAAAAACACCAAACATATTCTCATGATAAGAGAGATTTCTACATTGATTGTGAGCAATACTCTCAAACCAAATATGGACGACCATTCTGAAAACATCCATCATTTTATTTTGCGCCAACCACATTCAGGTCACGGGTGAGCTGGAGCCTATCCTTGCCGACTTTGGGCGAAATCTGGGCTACACCCTACTGGGCCTGGTCGCCAGTCAGTCCAAGGACACACACACAGCACAAGTTCACTGCTGTCCTGTTCTGAAAAATCTGCCCATGTCCTTTGTATAGCCTGTCTTCATGAGTACGTTAAGATTTGGTCTGTCAGTCTGTCTCACCAGATACTTGGTGAGATCGTTGATGAACTCCCCATAGTGCAAGCTCTTGTCCTCATGGAGATGGTTCTGAAACATGGCTGTGATCTGCTCCGAACCCACCATTGGAGCGCACACACGCATCGCATACTTACATGCCTGGAAACAAATGAAAGCACGTTCGTAGAACAAACAATTGTTCCGTGTGTACCGTGCCACAAGTTGATGCCCATGTGGCAGCGCGTTTCCTACCTTGACCACATGTGGGTTTGGATCAACCAGGTGTAAAAGCAGGCTGACCAATACGTTGTGTATCTGGTCCTTGAACACTGGCTCGCCAGAACCAAACTTGGACAGTTTCCCCATAAGGTGAATAGAAGCACAGCGAATCTCGTCATTCTCCTGGGAGCGTACAAACACAGTCTAGCATGTCTCTTATCTCAGAATATCGCTGATCTGCAAAAAAGACTGCTTTTCAACTTACACTCTCTAAAAATGGTTTGATCTTCATGAAAATGTAAACCACCAGTAGGTGGACATTCTTCTTATCCAGGTAGAGAAGAACTTTTGATAGACCGGACATTGCCTCAAGAGTAATCAGTTTGCCTGCACAAAAGATCAGACACAAAACAAAAACAAAAATCAAACAGTGGCATCTAGTCCAGGTACAGTGGATGAGTTGCTATTTTAATCAACCAAGACTAATAAAATATGGTTCGGTTGCGGTGTAAAAGCGATATGGCCGCCATCCGAACCGATTGGCAAATCAACAAATTACACTTGGTTGCAGTTCGGAGATTCACAATTGAACACGTTCCAAAAGCATGACACAAAAACTCTTGCATCTCACACTATATTCTGGCATTTACCGGTTTATGGCGACATGCCATGTGTGGCACACGTTTTGTGTTACGCTAGCTCAGGAAAGGGCAACTCGCAGTTCGCAAACCGCTTGCACCCCGCCCCAACCACACTGAGTGACCCTTGATTCAGGAAAAAAATAACAATTATACAGGCACACACAGTAATCCCTCACCAATTTGTGTTTTGCAGTTTTGCAGCTTCAGTGTTAAAAAAAAGTAGGCTTCTCGGCGGCCATATTGCGGTTATGCTAGTTATGTCCCGATTACATTTTTTTAATCACAGAGCCAGAATCCGAGTCTTTGGTTATAAGTGGACCTGTCAAACGATTAAAATATTTAATTGATTAAAAAAATGTAATTGATTAAAAACGCAACTGTCATAATTAACTCATAATTAATCGTGATTACTCACACTTTTTTTTATAGTTTCTGAATTTCCTTTTATATTTTGTTTGTCCGATTTTTTCCCGTTTTAATGCTCTCATCAACATGGAATCATGGATCAGTTTTCTATGTGCAAAATGCAAATACTGAAACAATAATTTCGATTTTCAATTTTACATGAACATTTTTCACTTGGAGCAGTTATTCACACAATATTACTGTCCATCAACAACAGTGAAAAAAATATTTTGTCACACAAAAGCTCCTTTAACAGCTCTTTTTATGGAATCAAAAGCAATATAAAGAGCAATATAAAATTATAAAGTGCACATCTAAGGTAAACTCGTACTCAGCCTACAGTGGATTTAAACCATGGTTGCATACTTCGTTTTTCTCAAGTTTGCTTTGAACACAGCAGTCAGGCTATGTTAATTCTGTTGGTCCTTCTTGCATGGAAGTCTATCTATGGTTATGTGTCGACATCATTTCGGATGACTACAGTTGGTTCGAGGCACAACACTGGAGACTTTTTCTTATTTTCAGCGTGGTCGCTACCACTGCACCGCTGAACTCTGGACGTGCCTTTCGCGCAACTGTCACTGTCAGACAAACACAGGGAAGCTCCACCTGCTTTATTTATGTGGACACGGAACACGGTAACCTTCCACACAAAATAGTTCCAAATAAGTAACAATCGCGTCAGTGGCATACATCGTATTTGACAGGCTACCTGCTCTTTTTTCACCAGAGACTCATCAACCTTGTCTCTTATTTCTCTCCCGAAACAGTGTCTTCTCCCGCTTGGTGTACCTTAGCCTTCTCCGCTACGTACAATCTCTGTACACAGCTTGTAATGGAGGCTCTCGCTGGCAATCCGTAGTGGAGTCGTTAGATGCAATGCGAATGATTTCAGCTTGAGTCGAGCTGTGGACAATGTTGACAGGCTTGCATGCAGTAGCCATACATTTAGCTATGGCTTCAGCAAATTTGTTCTTCGTCGTGTTCTCCATTTTCTTCGCTTTGAAATGATCCATAGCTGTCTGTCTTAGATGAGGGGGTGGAGTACTCAAATCAGCTGTGTGCTTGGCCATTAAGTGGTATTTCAGACTCAACGTGCTGTGATGATAGCTCAGTTTACGACTGCAAAACATACAGGTAACTTTGGTCTTGTCAGTGGAACTATCTGGCAACTTTTTAAAAGTAAACTTTCCATTCATAAATTCTTTCAGTATCAGTTTTCGGTGTCTTGGCTGCCGTGGCTGGCATAACAGACATGGGCGTGGACCTGCACAGCGCGCTTGTTTTTTTCCCCGGTTTACTTCTAGAGCAACGTAACATCCGCTGTGACGTGTTGCCGCATTAATCTCGCGATAAAAATTTTAATCACGTTAAAATTGATTTAA
The DNA here is from genome assembly GCF_054856545.1 of Hippocampus guttulatus. NCBI lineage: Eukaryota > Metazoa > Chordata > Actinopteri > Syngnathiformes > Syngnathidae > Hippocampus > Hippocampus guttulatus. The sequence continues at coordinate 4,302,995 of NC_141266.1, forward strand.
ATTAATGCAGATAATAACGCGCTAAACTGACAGCTCTAGTTATAAGTATCTGCCGATACCAAGTCCCGATCCGATAATTAGGCAATGCATTATGAAAAAAAGAGTGCGCATCAGATTTTTTAAAAAAAACAGTTATGTGCAAACAGGAATGTATATACTGTACATCAATTTGTATTTCAATGTCGTTAGACACAGTATTCATATTACATGGACCATTCCACCAAATCAATGCCAATTACATATTGTAACACTCTCGAAATAAACCCAACCCAAAGTTCGATGTTTACCTTTCTTTTTTAAGCACCACATGTGATGATACACATGTTGAGCAACTCAAAATATGCATTTGTCCATCTCAGGCTTGGTTTTTTTTTTCATGTCATTGTTTTTCTACCAGAACGCTTTGTGGAATTTTAGCATTTAAATGATCAAATGCAGGAACTATCGCCACGGCATTTATGCAAATTGAATGTTCACGTTAAACCTAAGACACATGAATGTGGAGGACGCTTTATAAAAATGACTGATGCGCACGTACACCACTTATGTGGCTACAAAGATGAATGCATGGATTTTTATTGCAATATGAAAAGTAACCAAGACCGAGATGAGAGAGCTATTAACTGTCTCAGACCAGAGAACAGGAAATACCCGTAACATACTGCAGTGCAGTTGTCCAACCTGACAATTACCTGGGTCATCTTTTTCCTCCATGCCTGAACTCATGGCTGCAAGTAGTTCTTTGGCATACTTGTTCACCTGCAGAGAAGAAGGCAATGAATCGTGAACTTGCTTCAGTTTTACCAGCGTTCACACTTGCGTTTACATGCACGTGTACCTTTTCAGGCGATCCGACAGCGATGTTTCCGAGACCCCGCACGGCCAACATGCGGACCGTGCAGCATGGATCCGATATCCTTTCCATCATGTTGTTCATTAACACGTCAATAAACATCAACTCCGTAGCCACGTGATGGTTCAGGAGCTACAAAGAAAGAGTCATTCGTTTCAATATACTATAAAGAAAACCAAAAAAAAAAAGAAAACATTTTGTGAATACGAAAAGATTTCACATGAAAAATGCATAGCATGTGGTTTTACTCGCTCGCTGTCACCTCAGAGAAGAAAGCTGTGACGGTGATACGCTGACACTCATAAATGTTGTTCAAGGTAGGGCATAAACACTCGACAATGGCAGGCAACCTGGGACCGGCATGTTTCGCCATTGCTCTGTTGATGAGAGAAACGGATCTGAATTGAGACCTTCATGGGTAGAGGGAGGTATAGGGGAATGGAAAACGGTGAAAAGAACCTAATTCTTGAGACAACAAGCGGTACCAATTGTCATTTGTTCGGATTGATAACCGGAGGCTTCTACACTTCCTATCCCATTGTTCTGTTCAGAACTCATATTCTTGCAATTACTGGCAGCAATCGTACGAATAAATGTGGTCCAAGTAGCAGTAGTACAAACCCAAATTCAAATGAAGAACTTGTGGAAGGAAGTTGAATACAAAGATGGGCGAATCTTTTTCGATCTATTTTCAATGGAACGAACTCCAAAGACAAGATATTTCTTGTTGAAACTGATAAAAACTTTTTTTGGGGTGCAAATATTAATTTTTCATTTGAGATGCCTGCAATATGTTCCAAAAAAGACGGGACAGGGGTATGTTTAACAGTGCAATTTCGCCTCTTTTAACAACACCCAATAAGCATTAGAGAAGTGAGGACACCAATTGTTGAAACTTAGCTCATGCTCTTTCTGATTCTTGATTGACATACAACTTCAGTTGCTCAACAGTCTGGGGCGGGGGTCGGCAATACGCTTATAAATAAAATCTACTACTACTACTACTACTACAGAGCCGCATGCAGCTCTTTAGCGACATCTAGTGGCTCCCTGGAGCTTTATAAAAAATGTTTGAAAATGGAAAAAGATTTTGATAGTAGGCTAATATAGCTCAAATAGATATAATAATAATAATAATAATAGATTTTATTTATAAGCGCCTTTCAAGACACCCAAGGACACTTTACAATAACAAAAAACACAAAATAATACGGGTTGAGCAGCGGCAGCCAAAACGCGCCAGCGTTCACTCAACCCAAAAGTCAGAAACAAGGGAGGGACAGGGGGAGAAAAAAAACCCCACGCTCGAACTACCCTCATTTGAGGATAATTTGAGTGAGGCAAAAAACTCCTGCACAAGCATATGACAGTTACAACAGGTCACAAGACATAAACAATGAAGACGGTGAAACAAGGGAATGTATGAGGGAGGGGGTGATGGTGGGGGACTAGCTTCCGTGCGTACTTTCATAGAGCTATATATCCTTTTCAAGGATTGCTCGTGGGATTCTAATGGGTGGTTCTCAACCTGCTTACGATAAATACCAATTCGCTCTGAATCAATTGTCAATATTGACCTGTAAGAAAAAAGATAATACAAAGTGTAGTGCATTTACCTTGCCAGTAGCGTTACTCCAGTGATGTGCGTCTTCTCTTCCCTCATTGCGTCCCAAGCTTTATCCTCTTCGAGTCTTTTTAACACCTCATCTAACTGAGCTCTCGCTACCAAGATTCTCAGCGCATCAGCCGCAACTCTGTACAAACAGACAAGACAACATTATGCGTCACGAGAATCTGCTTCACATAGGTGACACACACACACACACACACACACACACACAATGACAAATATGATGCTAACCCTGCAACGTGGACGGAGGCCGTGCGTTTGGTGGCGTTATCCTTTGGTGCAGACACACCAACACTAGCTGCCAGTCTGACAATGAGACAAGAGAAGAGCTGAGAAAACTTGCTTAGCGCTGGCTCCTGGCTCTGGCCATTTAATAACAATTCCTTGAGACCACATGTCATCTGGGGAAAAGAAAAAAAAAATCAAATCCCACATTTGTGACAATCATGCACTGCAAAACCGTGATGGCAGCATGAAATGTGTTTGTCACTTACAGCAAGTGGCTTATTTGTAGCCACCTTAGTTGTTCCTCCTCTGATCAGTGACTCTTTCTTGTCCACGTAGGGCGCCAAGACAGAAAGTTTCTCCATCACTATCTCTATGATTTGACTGGCCACTATGGGGTCTGCTCCCAAAGCCATCCACATCTCACTGGTCCAGCTGAAAAGATAAGAACTAGAACTATAAAAAAACTGATTGATATAGACAGTCTGCGGGGCAAAGGGCTGCCAAGTATTTGCATGAATTCTTTCATGGCACTCAAGTGTGTAGTGACCATATATTTAAAAAAAAAAAATGGGTATAATTTGTTGTATAACTACCTGTCATACGGTAGAGGTTGGTTAACTAGCGTATTGACAACAGTCTGGAGATGTTGAGAGGCCATGATTAGCACCGTCTGCCCAACTGCCACTCTCACCTAAATGCATATACAAGTTATTTGCATGCATAAGACAATCGTGCATTGTTTTGGTTACCATTTGAAATGTGAATACTAAATATTGCCCAATAAATAATTAAAATGGCAAGGTATTGCCAGAGCAAACCTGCTCCTCAGTGACGCTCTGCAGTCGTACATGAAGCACCTCCAGCATCTCTGGTACCTAGCGCAAATAAATTAAGACTGTATGAGACCACAACAATTTCAAACAAAGCAAAAAGTACAGTGTGCAGCAATCAAAGGAAGGCTGGCTTTAAGCAGTTGCACGACCATCTCTTGCAGTGCCCCTCCTCTATTCTTCAGCAACGTGTTCAGGATGACAGAAGAAGCTCTGCAACAGTTTGTCTGACTGTCAACCAGACCCTCAAACAACATGAACACCAATGTGGTCATCTGTGGCTGAGGCAGGCGCTTGCTCATCACCTGAAGTGCATTAGAAAATGGACAGGGATATCACATTGGTTACATTGACATGCAGTTTGATTAAATTGCGGACTCAGTGTAAAGCAACACAGAGTATGAGAGCATTGCTGCTGAATGAATGAAAGCTCCATTCAATAGTCATTGACTGGATATGTGCTGAAACGTACCTTGGTGAGCTCAGAGCAAGACTTGTAGAGGATTGAATGGTCTGGGTTTTCCAGTTGTGTTTTAAGGGGCAATAGACCTTCCACAGCGTCATCTTTATAGTCAAGAGCGAAACCTGAATTTGATATTCAGAAGGATAAATTAAATTAGATTAAAATGCCTTGTATGTCATTATCTAGCAGATGGACACAAGCACACAAAAAAAGGGATGCAAGCACATGCATTTGAAGAAATCTTAAGACTGTACTGTACACCAGGGGTGCCCATTACATTGATCGCGACCGACCAGTAGATCAAGGACTGGTCCCAAGTCCATCCGAGGTGGAGAGGAAATTTTTTTTTTTTTAAAACATTTGTGTCTCTGTGCATGTTAGTAATATATTTTTTGTGTTAATGCACACTGCACCCTAATCATTCTATCAGGCTCACTTTCACAAAAAGTATTTTAAAAAAGAAAATAAAATAAAGCAGGTCATCTTTAACCTACGGTGATGTGTGACTGCGTTGTTAGCGCTCAGCAGTCTGCAGTTGCAGCTTGTGATCTGAGTTGTTGCGCTATATCTTTTATCGTTATCATTATTCTCATTCAGAGTTTGTTTTGTCGGGCAAAGAATGGGAATCCGGAGGGCCGAGAGAAGCATTTTAAAATGGTACGCGTGAGCTACGATCGTCAACATTCTGCAAAAGTGCGTCGTGTGCCTCGGTGTCAGGCTATTGCTCATCATGGCATGCGTGTATACGTGCGTGCGTATGCGTGGTAATGGGTCAATTGCGGGAGGTTGGTTGATCGAAAAGTAGATCTTTGGTCAAAAATGTTTGGGCACCCTGCTGTACACCAGAGATCCAGCAGAGTCGTTTTTTGTAAATCATGTATGCTTTAGTCAGAACAGTTGGAAAAAGGCATGTTTTCAGTTTGAACATGCCTTTGCCTCAGTGCACAAAGCATTGTAAATCAGTAAAATCCATAGTTGGGTTAGTTCCACAGGTGGTCATTTGTCAGTGCCTTCGTCCATCAGTGAGCTTTCATTGATATTTCAGGCTTGCCCAGTCAGTCCAAGTCAGCCAAATGGCGTCGAAAACGGACTTACCGGTAACGCATCAGAAGCGGGTGCCGCATACCTGACACTCAGCCAAATTATAAATAAAGAAAACAGTGTTGTCTACCTTTCAGTCCCACAGAATACAATGACATGTGTACCACATCGTTTTCATTTCACAGATCACTGTGTGTGTGTGTGTGTGTGTGTGTGTGTGTGTGTGTTATTTTTTCTTTATTTGCCTGCATGTCTGTGCTGCGCCTGCATAACGGACTGGGCCCATGTGGGTCGGCCTGAAATACTGATGGAAACTTAGACGATGGGTGAGAAAGAACCCTTTTTAGCTGCGTTTTTTGCAAGCATTTTGTCAATGTATGTCAACCTGAAACTAATGAAAGGGGGCGGGGGGATAATAAATAAATAAACCAGAGAGCCAACACACTATACAAACCCAATTCCAACAAAGTTGGGATGTTGTGTTAAACATAAATAAAAACAGAATACAATGATTATCACATGCTCAACCTATATTTAATTGAATACACTACAAAGACAAGATATTTCATGCTAAAATTGATCAACTTTGTTATTTTTAGCAAGCAATCATTAACTTTGAATTTTATGGGTGCAACACGTGCTAAAAAAGCGGAGACCGGTGGCAAAAAGGACAAAAACACCTGTTTGGAACATCCCACAGGTAAAACAGGCTAATTGGGAACAGGTGGGTGCCATGATTGGGTAAAAAAGGAGCTTGGTCATGCACAAGCAAAGATGGGGCAAGGTTCACCTCTTAGTGAACAACTGCATGAGAAAATAGTTGAACAGTTTTAAGGACAATGTTCCTCAATGCACAATTGCGAGGAAATTTCATCAAAAGTTTCAGAGAAACCAATCGTGCGGCAAGGCGTAAAACCAACTTTGAATGTCCATTACTTCTGATCCTTCATCAAAACCCAACATCAATGTGTAAACCAATGTCAGTCAATACATTTTGACGCTACATCCCTAAGTGCAACTTAAATCTCTACTATGAAAAGCAAAAGCCACTTATCACCCAAAAATGCCGCTGGCTTCTCTGGGCCTGAGCCTATCCAAGATGGAGTGATGCAAAGTGTTCTGTGGTCTCAAATATTTTGGGGAAATTGGGGAGGTTGTGTCCTCCAGGCCAAAGAGGAAGAGAACATGTGGGCAGTTATGGACGCAAAGTTCAAAAGCCAGCATATATGATGGTATGGGACTGTGTTCGTGACAATGCTAGGTACTTAACACGGCTGTGACAGTGACTAATGCTGAAAGGTACATACAGGTTTGGAGAAACATGTTGCCATCCAAGCAACGTCTTTTTCATGGATGCCCCTGCTTATTTCAGCAAGACAGTCAAACTATATTCTGCACATGATACAACACCGTGGCTAAATAGTAAAGGAGTACATTGAGAATTAATACGGATACTAGCCTGACCTGCATGCTGTCCAGACCTGTCTCCCATTAAAACTATGTGGCTCATTATGAGGCATAAAATCAAACTGTTGAACAGATGAACCTGTACATCAAGCAAGAATGGGAAAGAATTCCACCTCCAAAGCTTCAACAATTTGTTTAATTAGTTCTCAAACATTTATTGAATGCTGTTAAAAGGTGATGTAACACATTAGTAAACAGGACTCTATGCCAGCTTTTTTTTAACATGTTGCAGACATAAAATTCTAAGTTCATGATTATTTGCTAAAAACAACAAAGATCATCAGTTTGAACTTTATGATTTGTATCTTGTTTTTATCACAACATCCCAACTCCATTGGAATTGGGTTTCTATTAGATAACAAATGAAAAGTTGAACAATGTTAATAAATGAAAAAATAATAAAAAAATGTGTCCTCACCTTCATAGCGTAGTTGGATGATGAGCAGTATGTATACACAGTCAATGGCGGTGGTGCGGACAGCGAGGTGAGGGTCGGAGCAGCGTGGAGACAGACGTCCCAGAAGAGCTCCAAGGTTGTGGAAGGACATCATGTTCTAGACAAGGCAGCACATGAGAAAAGTCTCAAATAAATGTCTTGCAAAAGCAGTTGGGTCATGCAGTTAAGCGGCACCCGAGTCTGTGTTCACCTTTACTGTCATATTGTCCAAGTAGTGAGTCAGCATGTGAGCAGTGGCCAAGATAGCTCTCTCTCTCTCGTGGTCTAGTGTTGAGGTCAGCCAGCATTCTATGTGCTGTGTAGGACATGACAATGAGAGACAATAAAGCGCAACGGACGGAAACATGAAGGTTACCTATTCATTTTTAGGTTGCAACAAGACAGAATACAAGTTAGGCTTTCAATTAAATGAACTTGAAACTTGCAAAAATGTGACAAAGTCTTCCCGCTGTAAACAACTGTTACAAAACTCACCTTTGGTTGTGTATTAAACTTGTACGCATGTATTCATTAATTAATAAATGTAATAATAATAATAAATTGGATATATTTTATCCCCCTCAGGAGTATTATGGTAAACATCCCATTAAACGATGCATTACAAACATGAAAAATTTGGGAATTACCGGTAATCAAATTTGAGGCATTTATGAGCTTAACTTGTCTCAAACCTCACATTTAGAAACAGTAAAAATCTTGTGGAACTTAAACCCAGAGAAAAGCGGTGACAATATATAATGCAATGCTTAGTTGAGCACCCCGAGTGATTTGTCATAGATTGTATTTCCATTTACAAGAAAGAAACAAATACAATAACCAATGCCAGTCAGGTGTATTGCTTTTAAATGAGTGACATTCAGCTTTTCATCTCACAGTAAGTCCCCCCCCCACCCCCCGCCAAATAAGGCACTGTAGTTTATACTACAGTAACTGATATTTCATTCTACAATTTCCTTTTTTTATTCTGTGCCAATTTCCTCTGGCTTTTGCTCAAGGAAATGTTTAATTCAAGAGAGTTGATGCAGTGTAATTTTAGCAGCTCAGAGTTGTTGTGTATTATTTTACCATCAGGCTTTTGTATTGTATTTAGTCACAATGTATCTCAAGCAACTACAGTGTATGTGGAGACCATGATCTCTCTCCGGTCGGTTTGTTTTGTATACAGTGGCTTTGTTACAAATGAATGTTTTATAGAATAAAACCTATGTTGGTTTTTCCACATTGCTTGCGCATGAAAGTGAAGACTAGTATCGCGATTGGCTCACAAGGATTTTTTTAAGACAAAATCATTGGAAATGATGGTGCACAAATGAGGACAGCCCTAATGAATGTCAGTGGACTACATATGTCTAACGATGTGAAGTGACATTTCGGAACATATATAGAGAACTGAATATACAACGTTTATTATGAGCACAGTAAGTCAGTAATTCATGATCATGACTATTGCCATTGCTACAAAGTAACAAAATACGAGAAAAGCTACACGGGGTAGAAAAATAAGAGGCCTACCTTGAATACACTCTGTAAACTATCAGGCGCGGGATCCTTACCAAGCACACTGCTCAGTAACTCATGCAGTGAAGACAACGTGTCTTTGTACAAGGCCTGCACACAAGATGTGTTGGTTTGGCTAACAATATAGCGTGATAAAAATGTAGTACATGTGCAAGGTTGTATATTAAGCCTCCATCCCACTGAGCGGCGAACAAATGTGAGTGTTCCGAAGGCAGCGAAAGTTCCGTTCCCGTCAAGGTGTGTTCAAAGTCACAAATGTTCACCTGTACTTTTCTTATCACAAGAGACAACACCAAAACTGTTGGCGAACATCTGGTGAGTGTTTTGCGAACATTTGCGACCTTGAACGAACCTTGATGGACTCTGACATATACCCACATTTTTTTCCTACCTATGCCAAGTGGGATACAAGCTTTAATGTGAAATTGTGCTGAGTTCACCTTTCTTTGTTTGGGGTCTAGTATTTCTTCTTCTTTTGTTATTTTCTCTGGAGTGTGCGGCTCAGGTGGAAGAGAAAACACACTGTTCACACACACCTTCAGCAAGTCAAAGGTCTCATTCTCACTCAGTGCAGGGTCGAGAGGCCTGAAGCACTAAAAGGTCAAAGGATAAAACACTGGGGAAATGAAACGAGTGTCACATCAGAAAGTAATAACATCAATTTCACAGGTCTGTTTTCTTTAGTTAGCCAAGATCCGCTGTCAATAGACCTTTGTTGGGGAAAAATGTTTGTTTGTTTGTTTCAGAGACTAAACATCAATAGCTAGTCTACTTCAACTGTGAGAATCCTGAGGAACATAGCAGGATACATTAGGTTGGCACAAGTGCTCATGACCAGGTGGCGCACTGGAGTCCGAAGCGCATCAGCAGGTTCTGCCTTAATAAAATCCTGTCCAAGAAAACAAATCAGAGAAGAATTAATCAACCAATAAAAGTGACAAGGTATTGTTGTACTTGTTGTTTGTTGATGAGCAGCATCACCCCAAAGTTATACTAGCAAACATTTGGGGCAGGGTCAATGTGCATAGTAAAAACCACTAAAGGTGACGTTAGTGAAAATGTACTTTTTCACTGCTTTTATAAATTCACCGTATCAAGTATGAAATTAAACAACCAATTCAATTTTATGTGAGCTCCTCGTCTGTTATCAAGCAATTCTTTCTGATTTTGGCCCTATTGTTACTTCACACCCAGGCAAAAAATTCCCACTCAATTAAATCTTGAATTTAAACTAACACGCATGTATTTGGAATACAGTAGGGTGTCAAGAGTACCTGTCGGACAACCATGCAAACAAGGAGAGAGCATGCAACATCCAGGAGGAAGGACTAAGCACAGTAGACGGTCAGGCACACGCCGCGCTAATCATATGCTTCATCATTTGCTTTATGAAGCAAATTAAAGTGCTGTTCACTCACCTGGATAAGAGCAATGAGTTCTTGTTTGCGGGAGAAGACATAGCCTTGTTTCTTTACACACTCACTGATGGCTTTGGCAACAAGGCCAACACTCTGGATCAAACTTAGTTTCATTGTCAAATCCTATGATTTGGCCACACACACAAACACACAATTACGGGCACAGAAAACGTAGGACACAAAAGAGAGCAAGGTGAAAGGACAGAAACATCAAGATTTTGTTTACAGGCTCAAAAGCCACAGTTCTGAAGAATGTTCACCACCGCCAGTAGCATATTTTAGAAACAGCAAAGCAAAAGTAAATGCTAGAATCAAGAGCAACATAAACAATCTAGCATTAAGATTGAGCCACCGTTGTTGTAGATGAAGAGCTTGAATCAGCGTTGATGAGAGGAGGTTAGTTAAACAGCCACGAACATTCTATGGTCTAGAACCGGGGTCCCCAACCGCCGGTCCGCGGACCGGTACTGGTCCGCAGGGCATTTGGTACCGGGCCGCACAGAAAGAACTTGCCTTAATTCCGTTTTATTTATTTCGGAATACGAAAGATGTTTTATTTAGAAAAATTACCGGATTCTCCGTTACATCCGTCTCTGTCACGCTTGAACCGCGTCAAACCACGCTTCTGCATCACGTGACCGATTACACAAAAAAAAAAAAAAAGACTAAAAAATGAGTAAAAAAACTGCTGGCGATCGCAAATGACTGTGGCCTTAAATGACGTTCGAGACAACTGGATTAAAGTTATGGCTGAATATTCTGAGATCACCACAATAGCACTGTTGCTATTTCCGACATGCTACTACCTGTGTGAGGCAGGGGTTTTCTGCAGCAACAGCGACTAAAACAAAATTACGAAGTAGACTGGACATAAAACACACACTTGAAGTGTCATTGTCTCCTATTACCACGAGATGGGACCGTCGGGTTGCAGAAAATCAAGCTCGGGGCTGTGGCGAGTCGTCATTTTCATGCACTTTGAATTTGCATTGTATCGTATTTTGAAGGCATTAACCATTACAATCGTGATCAGAGTGTTGCGGCCAGATTGCTGCTCCTTGTGTTTATTGTTATTATATTTCGAAAACGCCACAGTTTTCATGCAGCCATACCATATTATTTTGTTGTATCATTTCCGCCACACCTTAAATGCCGGTCCTCTGACATAAACCGGTCTGTGGGGCAAAAAAGGTTGGGGACCCCTGGTCTAGAAAGTGACAGACCTGATTGAAGCTGAGAACAAGCGGTTAGGAGTCAAGAACAAAATGAAATGTAGCCTGCTCAGCATTCATGGAGCAGTCCCCAAAATCTAATCAGAACTTTAGATATTGAAATGAATTTTAATTTGAGCGAGATAGAGATCACATTGTTGAAAACAAAGCAATTACAAGCAATAATGATCTTGTTCATTAATCGTGATCCATGAATGATGCAAGAAGTTCGTCCAAAATGTTTTGTACGGTTGTTTTGTTCACTTTTATGAGCAACAGAGAAAGACTTTAAAAGCAAACCATAAAGCATTTTATGCATAACAAAATACTCCATCATAGTGCCAATACCACTGACAAAATGATACCCTTTGAGTGGAGAAGTTGAAAATGTAAGGTTGTTAAAAAGTTGGCTTCAAATGAAAATGCTTTATGCAACAAACTTATTTATGACTTTTAAGCTTTAGGCAAATTTTCAAAGACAGCATCACTGCAAATGTATCCACCAGAAAAAGGGAAAAGACCAGGAAAGTAAGAAAGTTAACTTTGAAGTTATGACACATCAATTTAGCCCCTCTATCCCTGTGACAATACCTTTGTCTCTACTTTAATCCCAAGAACCTGTATGAAATAGAGGTATTATAGTTACAAGGCCAAATATAAATATTAAGGTTGAAACCCAAGATTAGAAACAAAAAAAACGGCTGCAACATACAAACTAAATTTGTAAGATTTTGCTACTGTTGAAAAAAAGAATGCTAAGATATTGATTATGGAGGAAAAAATACAGACTAAATTTTAAAAAATGTTTCTTCCATTGTGTATCACCACAGTCTTTGTATTACCTTTGTGTTGAAGTGTTTACTGATGCAGCGAAGAATGTCTTGATCAATGCGATTGAGGATCTTTTCTGGAGGAGCATTCACGGCCACTTGACCGTAACACAAGATTAAAGTACTTTTTACCTTCTCCGTCTCAACCTCATTTCGATCCTAAGGAGACAGAGAAATTGAGGATCAACTGATTACGTCAAATGATGAGAAATGGATGGAAGGATGGAATATCTTTTACTTTGAGCAGGTTGAAGATACTTGGGGATTTCTTGAATGCATCAGACTTTCCAAACTCGTCAAGCTTGGCCAGAGTTCCTTCTAAATGACTGTTGGCACACAAGCCAATGCCCAGGGCCACACCCTGCCAAATGAGGAAACCAAATTACTTACGTTCAATTTATTCAAATCCAGTACAATTTTGTCAAACTTATGGGAAAGATTCAAATCAAAATGTTCTACTTTCCTGCTCGTAAACTACTAAATATATCTATCCAACCGCATTTATTGAGAAAGAACAGTTTATTTCTCAGTTGTAGTCATTTTCAAAATGAATACCAAAATCTGATTGTTTTTTGTTCCAGTTTTTTAATGTGCTATTTACTCAAATATTACAATGTTTACTGAAGATGAACTTTCACATTATAAAATAGATGACCATTAAATACAGTGTTTATTAATATTCAATATTGGCAAGCACCCATCGAGCTGTCATTTCGGCTCAGTGCTTCAACCCCACAAAAGTTGGAATTATTTGAGATATGAACTCCAAGTTTAAGTCGAGTCAATTGCTCTCGGCAAATCCAGCTCATGAGAATGTAATAACTTAAAATTGACAGTACCTCTCTTTCAACAGCATCATTGTGTCGTGCTATGAGGAGGATTTCCTGCAATTGTTTTTTAACAAAGTCCTTGTTAAAAGAATGCTGGAGGGTCACTCCAATACACTGATACAGGAAGCTCTGTCAAGGAAAGAAAATAAACATTTAAAAATATTACTTCATGTTGCAATGGGTTCAGCCTTTAAGGAAGTAGACGTGTACCTTCTCGTCCAAAGCATTGTTATAGGTGGAAAGATAACTTGTTGCTTCTGCTGCAAACTGGCAGACCCACTTGTCATCTTCAACAGCCACCAATGTTTTAGCCAGGAGCTGGAGACATACCCATATGGTGAAATTGCATTTCCTTCAAACTTAAAACTTTGATAAAAGATATATACGAACAATCATCATGATTCTGAGTGCAAAACCATATCACTGGCATCAGGTGGAATCCTTACATCACCAAAAATATCACTTTTCACACTGCATCGTCAAAGAGTGTAAGCCATTTTTGAGACTTCAGATTGATTGGTCAATCCATCCATCCATTCATTCTCTACCGCTGATCCGGGATGGGGTCACGGGAGCAGCAGCTTCAGCAGGGATGTCCAGAATTCTCTCCCCACAGGCACTTCTTCCAGCTCTTCCCCGGGGATCCCACAGCCGGCCAGGAAACATCATCTCTTCAGTGTGTTCAGGGACATGCGCGGAACACATCACCAGGGAGGCATCCAGGAGGCATTCTAACCAAATGCTCGAACCACCTCATCTGGCTCCTTTCAATGTGGAAGAGCAACGGCGCGACTCTAGAGCCCCTCCCGGATGAGCGAGCTTCTCATCTTATTCAAAGGGAGAGCCCGGACACTCTGCAGAAGAAATTTCTTTTGGCCGCTCGTATCTGGGATTTCGTTCTTTTGGTCACAACCCACAGCTCGTGACTATAGGTGAGGGGAGGAACGTAGATCGACTGGTAAATCAAGAGCTTCGTCATGACCGACCGAGACAGAGTACACTGCACTTATCTGCCTGTCAAAGTCCCGCTCCATCCTGCAATCACTCGTGAACAAGACCCCAAGATACTTAAAACTCCTGCACTTGAGGCAAGGTGTCATCCGCGATCCGGAGAGGGCACTCCACCCTTTTGCTACTCTGACAATGGTCTCAGATTTGGGGGTGCCGACTTTCATCCCAAACACTCTGCACTTGGCTTCAAACCGATTCAGTGAGAGTTGGAGATCGTAGCTTGAAGAAGCCAACAGCACCACATCATTAGCAAAAAGCAGAGATGCAATACTGAGGCCACCAAACCGGACCCACTCAATGCCTCAGCTTGCACCTCGAAATTCTGTCCATAAAAGGTTATGAACAAAATTGGTGACCAAGGGCAGCCTTTGTGGAGTACAACTCTGACCGGAAATGAATCCGGCATACTGCCGCCAATGCAAACCAAACTCTGACATCGGTGGTATCGGGACCAAAAAGCCTGATCAGGGGTTTGGTTCCTCATACTCCCAAAGCACCCACCACAGAACTCAGAGAGAAATAGTCTATTCAAGGCCACAAATCACATGCAGACTGGTTGGACTGAATCCTATGCATCCTCAAGGACCCTGCAGACTGTGTAGAGCTGGTCAACTGCTCTGCGGCCGGGAAGAATACTACCCTGTTCCTCCTGAATCTGAGATTCAACTTTCCAATTGACTTTCCCCTCCAGCTCCCCTAAATAGATCTTACAGGGAGGCTGAGGAGAGTGATCCCTCTGTAGTCGAAACACACCCTCTCTTAAAAAAAAAAAAAAAAAAAAAAGGGACTGTTGAACAGGACAGTACCACAACATCCAGAGCCTTCAGGAACTCCAGACAGATCTCATTCATCCACGGGGTTTCACTACCAAGGAGCTTTTTAACCACATCTATGACTTCATTCACAGTGATAGAAGAAGAATTCCTCCCACACTCGAGTTTTTGCCTCGGTAAGTACCGAAGCAGTGTTCTGCCACCCGGTACCCGTCACCTGCCTCAGGAGTCCCCAAGGCTTGATAAGCATCACTGACTGCCTGTGCCCACCAGCGGGTTGGGGGATTCACGCCACAACAGGCACCGACCACTTTTGGGCCACAACTCCAATCGTCTGTCTCAACAATAGTCACAGAGCAGGATGCATTTGGACTCAATGTTCCCTGTCTCCTTAGGGGGTGGGAGTTAAAACACTTTCTGACAGGGGATTCTGACAGAAAGCAAACCCTCACAAAAGGTTTGGTTCTGCCAGGTGGGGCCGGCATTGTCCTCCACCATCAGAGCAAACTCAGCACCAGGTGGTGACCAGTTAACAGCGTCGGCCCTCTCTTAAACCGATTGTCCAAAATGTGGCCACAAATCCGATGGCACGACCACAAAGTCAATCATCAAACTGCGGCCAAGGGATTTCTGTCATCGAGTGCACATGGTGTTCTGTTTGTTATGGACAATCTGTGACGACCACAGAAGTCCAATAACAAAACACCATTCGGGTTCTGACTGGGTGAAGCCATTCATTCCTCCCAGTCACGCCCATCCAGGTCTCACTGTCATTGCCCATGTTGAGCATTAAAGTCGCCCATAGAATGAGGGAGTCCCCATAGGAAGTGCTCTCCAGCACACCCTGCAAAGACTCCTCAAATGGTGGGTACTCTGAGCTGCTGCCTGGTGTATTGGCACAAACAACAGTCAGGACCTGGCCACTCACCCCAAAGGTGTAGGGAAGCTACCCTCTCATCCACCGGGTCGAACGCCCATGCACAGGCACTGAGCTGGGGGGCAATGAGTATGTCCAAATTTTGACAGAGGATTCCGCCTGACAGTGACGATATTCTAAAATACACGTTAATTAAGGTTATCCAGTTCAAAAGGAAACAATGGTTATACCTCAGACTGTAGGATATTAGTAAAGTCATACCTCGGTTTTTGATCATAATCTATTCCAGAAGGCTGTTCGAAAACCGATTTGCTCGAAAACCGAAATCACACTCTTTAAAAAAAAAAAAAATCTTTATTGAACACGTCTGCTTACAATGGAACGCTACACGAGGAAGCGTCACTTCCTCGTCTACCCGAGGAAGTGTCACTTCGTCGTGCCAGGAAGGCGACAGGAGTCAAGTGGTGCATTCAAGTGCGCTCAGTTTGGTCGAGAACCGATTTTCGGTCGTAATCCAAGGCATAAAAAACTCGAAATTTTTGGTCGAAAACCGATTTGGTCGAGAACAGAGATGTTCGAAAACCGAGGTTTGACTGTAATTAATTTACTGAAGTGTACATAATCTTACACTTCAAAAACCCACCTGCAAAAGATTTTCATTCCAGCTTTTCTTATTAAGGTCCTCTGCAGTTGTCTCTGAAAAAGGACAAGAAGCACATAAACATTTGAGTTTGACAGATAAAGTCAAAAAAATACTAATAATAATAATGATAATTTTTTAAAAACAAACAGTCTTCTTTAAGCTTGCTTGGTTTAACGATTACTTTCATGCAGTAGTAGATCATTTTTTTTGTCAGGAAACATCTTACCTTCCAGTACTGTCAAAAGAGGGGGGATCTCTTGGTCCCAAACAGCCTCTGTGTTGCGGTGAATGTTAACAGAGAGGATTTGTAGGAGGGAGAGTGATGGAGCTCCATGACCTCTGCTATTGAATGGAAATGCTGCATTGACCTGGAATGAGGCAACATCAAACATAGATAGGTATGGTGAATAGAAGCTACATACACATTTATTTTCAGAATCAGGACTAAATGTTACTCCGTTAAAACCCTATTAAGTTCGAGTGGATATTAAGGGATTTGATATCAACTAACTAAAAGCACTTTGTACTTTTGATTTTCCATTTGTGTGATCACATGGGGCTTGTACTTACTAGCAGTTTGATCATCAGTGTTTGAGGTGAAGGAAGATTGACTACAAGAGAGAAAAAACATTTAACTTGCTATTATGTACAAAAAATGACCAAATCCAGATATGTAATAGAGAGGGTTAAGTTAGTAAGATTAATCACACATGACGACATTTTTAAATATGCCTAAGAGTGTGTGAATTGCTCACGGTATTCTTCTATATTAGGGTTTAGATTTCACATCCCGTACTTATGCCATACTGTACATATTAACAAAGATAGTTAATGTTGCACCTACCTTCCTGTGAAAAGTCTATATTGAAGGTGGGTTCCTTGTTGTCTTTCTTTTTATTGCCAAGTACAATCAGACTCTTACACAGTGGAGTGGTGGCATTGCTGTACTGTTGTGGGGTAAGGTAGTAGAGCAGCTTTGGCCAAAGCACCTAAAACAACATTGTCAAGAAAATGTATATATGAGTTACCTGGTCAAAAAATCAGTACTTATAATAGACATGTACAAGTACAATGGAGTGACTGGTACTTAACATACATCAGCCAAACGTCCAACAGTTGTTGTCAGTAGATGAAGGGTGTTGTCACACATTGTCCTCAGTGACTCGTTTGTTACCTCTTCTGGATCTGCAGGTTTCTGTCCATGCTGTAGGAAGACAAGCACAAACAGAATTACAGTAGAAAAGACAAATACTTGTGTACTTAATCTTCATTGCATCATGAATTTGTGTCCCCCGATCAGAACCCAAGCAGTGTTCTGTTACTGGACTTCTGAGCTCGTCACAGACTGTCCAAAATGAACACCCTGTTCAAATATAAGGGTGTCCATATGTGCACATGGCTCAACGACACCATTGGCCGCAGATCGATGATCGACTTTGTGGTTGTGGGCGAAGATGCCAGTCCAAACTGGCAGACCCAAACGTATTGTGAGGGTTTACTAGGAAGGTCTGACAGAATCCGCCGCCAGAAAGAGTTTCAACTCCCACCTCCGGCAAAACTTCATCCACATCCCGGGGAGGTGGCGGACATTGAGTCCAAAAGGGTGTTCACACGGCAAGATTTGCTCCGGTGCTATGCCGGCGCTGCGCCAGTAGAGCGTTCACACGTGCAAATTAGCTCCGGCGTAGCCCCGGAAAACAGCTTACACCGGAGCAAATTTGATCCACCTCAGGGAGGTGGTTTAAAAATTTGCTCCAGAGCAAATGCTGGTTTGCGAAGCAGCACCGATGTAAATTTGCACGTGTGAAATCTCCGATTTGCTCCAGAGCAAATGCTCGAGAAGAGTTGATTACGTATGGCGAGAATGTGTTGTTTTCGGGCTCTGTCGGACTTCAGTCATGTGTTTGTTTAATAACGACACAAGACATGGCTAGCAACAGTAAGCCAGTAAGTAATACCATCTCAACTAGAACGGGGGGGGGGGGGGGGGGGGTAGTCCCCAAACGTCATCTTTCCTTTTGTAGGAGACTGGACTGTCTCGGAGTTGTTTGTGTAGTTTGTTCCTTTGTTGTGTGTTCACAACCGCCCGCCCCCCATAGAATTTATTTTGTGATTTCCTCTCTTGATTTTCTGTTTGGCGTATTAGATGTTTGCTTTTCTGAGTGTCATTGAAGTCATCGTTGATTTACGTTTTCGGGGGCGGTCACTCTCGAGCAGAAGAAGGAGAAGGACGTGCCTGTCCAGTAGTCGCTTGAGTTGTGTATACGATTTAAAAAGAACCAACACGACAGCTCTCTTTTCTGTCGTTTTGCTCCGCTGCAGAAACTGCCATGTGACCGCAAGTGGAGCTGACACGCTCAGCGGCTTTGTACGTGTGACCACTCCACAAAATTTGCTCCAGAGTAAAATATATTGCAACAAAATACATCGGTGTAGCGCCGGAGCAAATGTGTGCCGTGTGAACACCCCTCAAGTGGACTTAAAATCAGAGGTAATTCGCTGGCTAGCTTAGCGCCGTTCTTTGCGCATGAGAGGTGATTCAGTTGTCATCTGACTGGTTGCCCTGTATGTCAATCAAATAAGGGGATTGACGATACGCTGACATCATAAGTACTGCTGTACATAGCGCCATTGTTTGAATGTCAGCGCCACCACGGAGGCGTTTTCGACCCTTGTCATGTGAAAGCCCGTAAGTCGCATTAAACCAACCAAAGAGCCGCATGCGGCTGGCAAGCCGCGGGTTGGCCACCCCTGCCTTAGACCCTTGGTCTTCATGGAAGGTGTAGGGTGGGGGATCAACACTCAAGGCTCATGTGTTGACCAATTTCAAACGCAAAGTGATGTGGATTTGGAGTCTCTTCGCAAAATGGAAAAGAACAAGGAGTAATTTACATCCAGCCTTGAAAAACTGATCGAGGATTCGGCAAGTTGATGCCATTGAGAGTCACAAGCTAAAAGACTTTCAGGGCTGTCTGAAATAATTGATGGCCTGTTCCCGAAACAACTGTTTTCTGGACTTTGCCCTGGATGAAAAATTTGCACAGACGATAGGACCTATCAGCTCCTAACCTGTCCTTCCCAAGCTTGATATGCCAAGGATGTTTTCACGGAGACAATCCTCCCCACTCATTACATGTAAAGTCTCGAGATTTGTTATACGTCTTTTAAATGTACGCCGCATGTGCTAAAGTTATTTCTCAGGCTCAAACTATGCTCCCATTCTGGCTCCCTCTATTGGTCATTGTTTTGTTTATGATCCTTTGGATGGGTTATGACTAGGAAAGTAAATTACTTGCGTTTTATATACTTGGCTAATAAATGTGATTCAGATTATTCACTTTAATAATTATGTTCTAATACATTTGCTCACTTGAAAAGTTGGTGGCTTCAAGCAAAAGGTGCTCTGCCTGGAGGTGTTTTTATTACATCTACATCTATTTCAACTGAAAATCACTCACGGAGTTCCTCAGGGGTCAGTGCTTGGTCCAAAACTATTCATCTTATATATAAATGATATCTGCAAGGTCTCAAAACAATTTAAATGTGTCCTATTTGCTGATGATACAACTTTCTACTGTTCTGGAATAAATCTGAAACGGCTCCTGACAACCGTAGAAAACGAATTAAACAAATTAAAAAACTGGTTCGACAGAAATAAATTGTCACTTAACCTGAAAAAATCGAAGTTCATTGTTTTTGGCACAAGACCAATCAAACACCAAGCTAAAATTATGGTAAACTCAATTGAGATAGAAAGAGCGTATGAAACCAAGTTTCTCGGATTAGTAATAGACTCAAAACTATGTTGGAAGCCACATATCGATAACGTAAAAAGAAAAATAGCCAAAACCGTAGGGATCCTCTACAAAACCAAGGAAGTGCTAAATAAGAGATCTTTGTACACATTATACACTTCATTATTATTACCATATATGACCTACTGTGTGGAAATATGGGGAAATGCCTGCAAAACAAACACACTCCCTATTCTCAACCTACCAAAAAAAGCAATTCGAATTATTAATAGATCAAAATATACGGAACCCACAAATCCACTATTTATCAAATTAAATACGATGAAATTTTATGACCTGGTTGACTTTAAAATCGCCCAATTAATGTACAAAGCACACAATAACCTGCTCTGCCAAAACATTCAGAAGTTTTTCGAAATTCGAGAAAGCAGCTATGATTTAAGAGGTACCAACTTATTCAAAAAACTCAAAACAAGAACAAACATCAAGCAAAGAAGGGTATCTATCAAAGGTGTTAATCTGTGGAATAATCTCGAAACGGACCTGAAAATGAGTAAATCGCTCGCTGAGTTCAAAAACAAATTCAAAAAAATAGTACAAACAACCTACATCAATCAGAGTTAAAATGATAAATTCAAAACATTAAATATAATGATAAATCAGAACTAAGTTGATAAATAGAGAAAGGTATATAAATATCCATTATGAATACAAGAGAAAATTGACACAAGAGTGTCAGGGTGTGGAAGTATATAATCCCGATACAAACCAAAAGTTGTAAAAATATCACGGTTAAGGGTAAAGTATGAGCCTTAATGGAGACTTCTTTCTTCTTACTTTTTTCTTTTCTGATTGATATAAAAATGATTTATTAGATATAATCACATAACGGGGTAGGACTAGATAAGTTTTTTACTTCTTCCTACTCCCTTGAACATAATAACTGTGTTGAATGAAGATTGATTTCTTTCTTTTTACTTTTTTTTATCTACCTTATTTTCTGTCAAATTATTACTGTATATATGTTTTATGTTCAATAAACAAACAAACAAACAAACAAAAATCTAGATGTAAATACTGTACCATGAAATAAAACCTGGACTTTTGAACTTGCGTCTCATATTTATCTATTGATCTGAAACCGAAACGTCTTAACTATACAGCAAAAACAAAGGAATTGACCTTGCTGTATATCCAGATGTACAGTAAATACCATGAAATAAAGGCTAGAAGTCTGAACTTTCATCTGACATTCATCGTTTCATCTGAAACCCAAGTAACGAACAAAAGCCAAATTAACTGACCAGGCCAGTCCAATGCTTGTGGAGGGGACTGTGCATATATAGGAAATACTTAAATGTGTCTCAGATTCATTAAAAAAATAATAATAATAAATACCTGATATGTGTCCGGTAATGCACAGTGTTGCACTATGAATCGCACCAGTAACTCGCCTCCATCCAACTCCAAGTAACCATGGTGGGCCATTGCACTGATAACCTGGACCACACGCTTCTTAACCTAAATCCAGAGACAGAGTTCATGGTTGTCTAGAAGACAATCAGTATTCTGAATCTAAACATGTGTTACCTTGTTACTGTGGTCAGCCATTGGTTGCCTAATGCTGGCTAGAATCAGAAGCTTCTTACTCTCCATCATGGATGCTGCAACACATTTACACTAGTAACAGATTATCACATAAACAAACAGGGAAGTTGTACAAGAAGTGTAGAACACTTCCATCCATTCATCCATCTAGTTTATACACAGTTTTAATCTCATTACGGTCACATTTGAGATGGAGCCGATCTCAGCTGACTTTGAGCGGGTACACCCGAGACCTGTTGCCAACAGATCAGAGTGCAACAACCTCTCACACCAACATCCACACCTATGCACAATTTAGAGTCTTCACTTAACTCAACATGCAGGTTTTTGTAATGTGAGCAGAAGCAGAGAATATGCAAAACTCCACACAAGAGAGACTGAGTTGTGATTTGAACTCAGAACCTTTTGACGGTGAGGCGCACATGCACCCATGAGAACCACACCACTGAGTTGTCACAGGAAACTGTTAAACACATACTAAACTTTAAAAATGCTCCTCCCAAATAAGAAATATGAACGGGATCAGTGAGGGATAGAAATGGTGGATTTGCTCACTGCTCGAGTTGATGAGGTGACGCAGGACAGCCAGGGAGCCAAACCTACTCCGTTCATTGCTGTTCTCAAGCCTCTGAAGAACAAACATGACCACTCGGTCGGGGAAGGTGTTTGCTAGAATAGAAGATGTAGGTCAAAAGATATTCAAGCATCAAAATCCACAAACTGTGACCAAAATAGTATAAAAATGAGATTTTAAAAGTGTAGACAAATGTGTCAAGAGTGAAAATCATCAAGAGTGAAAATTGATTATACTAAGGCTCAATTAATATGATTATACTCAAAGTGACATGTCTGACGCCAAACACAGGTGGATCTCATTATTGTTCTTGTGACTCAATAGAAATACAGAAATACAATTACAGCTGATAAACACAATTGTCTGTATACCGTGAATAAAAAAAAAAGGAAAATGTTTTGCTACCTAGCAGACTGAAGCAACGAAGAACCTCATTGTGGTTCTTGACTGTAGGAGGGTTATTGTAATCGGCAGAGGTGGACACCTGAGGGGAGAAAAACACTTTCACACATACTGTAAAACTGTAAAAGTTAAAAAGGCACTACCAATCACAAAACAGGGAATAAAGGATAAAGACCGAGCATTGTTAATTGTGAACATCAACGCTCAAAATAAGTGGATTCGCATCGCAGTTTGCAAGTCAAAATAAATATTTTGCACCTCAATCACTGACACTCAAAACTATAAATGGCCGTTTATAGTACAATCCCATGAATGACACATTTCTTTGCAAATAAATAAATAAATGAATCTCGAATTGAGGGGAGGGCGGTATTATAAAGGGGGCTTAATAAGAAACAAGAGTGTTTCACATTGTTAGATGTTCACCAGTACCAAGACCAAGGGTGCCCAACCAGTCCATCGCGTTTGACTAGTCGAGGGGTGTAGAGCTGGGATCTGAAACTCGCGGCCCGGAGGGCGCTAGTTTGAGGCCCCCACCTTGATATGAAAGTTTAATGTTTATGTGGCCGGTGCGAGTTTGATAAGGATGCTGTATGTGTTAGCACTACCTCAGTGCTAAATAGTTACCGGTAGGTCTGTCTGATTCGAAGGCAGACAGCTTAGGAGCACCCGGATAATAGCAGCAACCTGACTGTGCCTACGGTGCCCCGCACCAGCTTGAATTCACATGTAAACCACAGATTTAAACAACCCGCTGCTGCTGAATACACATTTCAACAGATAAACAAGACGCCAGTGTGGCCGTCACCGGAGCCAGGTGCTCCGAAGCACCAGACCTCATGTTACACATGCACAAGAACGGGGAAAATGAGTGCTAAAACGCTAACACTGAGCTAGCACTATTCCATACACACAAGCGAAGTTTTATGTTTATGTGTCCGTGTTAGCGTTAGCTCCATGCGAGCCAAGGTCAGAACCTTTCAAACTTTAATTTAATATTAAATCGCCACTACAAACACTTTGTGTTTACATGGTTTCTGACCTTCAACCAATCAGTAATTGTGCCATGCTTCACGTCATATGCAGGCGTAGGACCCTGGGCCGATCTGGTACCAGTGGAAATTAAGTTCTTTGATTTATTTATTTTTGTCATCTTACTTTGTGAAGAAAAATAAAAATTAAGATATTTGAGAACAGTGGGATGTTTTATCAGAGCTTTTCTTGTAGAAAACCGGAACCAAAGCACTGAAAAAGTGTAGGGCAGGGGTGCCCAAACTTTTTGGACCGAAGACCTACTTTTCGATCAACTAACCTCCCGGGATCTACCCTTACCGGCACGCACACACGCACGCACACGTGCGCGCGCGCACGCACGCACACACGCACTATGATGAGAAACAGCCTGAAACTGAGGCATGCGATGCACTTTTGCAGCCTGTTAACTATCGTAGCTCACACGTACCGTTTTAAAGTGCTTCCCTGGGCCCTCCTAGATTCCTATTCTTTGCCTGTGCCCTCGGTGAATTGTACACGAAGCAAACTCTGAATGAGAATAATGACGATAAAAGATAGAGCGCAACAGCTCTGATCACAAGCTGCAATTGCAGACTGCTGAGCGCTAACAACTTCCGGTGACGTAATCATGCGCCATCGTAAATTCAAGATTTACCTGCTTTATTTTATTTTTTAAATATTTTTTTTGTGAAAATGAGACTGATAGGATGATTAGGGTGCAGCGTACATTAACACACACAAAAAAAATTACTAACATGTACCAAGACACACAAATGGTTGTTTGTTTTTTTTCCTCCTTGACACTCCTCTGATCTACTTGGGACCTGTCTTAGATCTACCGGTAGATCGACGTAATGGGCACCCCTGGTGTAGGGTATAGCAGAAGCAAAAGCATTGAAGAATACATCTTTTTTTTTTTTGGTAAGCCTGATGCAGCCCAGCCTCACCCAGGCTCTAGCGGCCCCCAGGAAAATTGAGTTAGAGACCCCTCGTGTAGAGGGAAATCGGATTCGGGTGGGGATAGGGGGTTAGTGTACACTGCACGCTAAGCATCCTATCAATAAATAAAAAAGGATTCCAAAACAAAATTAAAAAGCAGGTCACCTTTAACCTACAGTTGCGCATGATCTGAATTACCAGACGTTGTCAGTGGTCAGAAGTCTGCAATTGCAGCGAGCGATCGGAGCTGTTGCGAAATACAGTAATCCCTCGCTAAATCGCGCTTCATTTATCGCGGCTTATGTACGTCACGTTTTTTTCCCAAAGAACTGTATTCAGAAAAAAAAACGGCAAATGACTCAGAGGTTTTGTACATGCGTGTACTGTATATACATGTCATTCACATTTTGCGGTACGGATTTTACGGTATACAGTATGGCAAAAATGCGGGACTGTATACGGCAAAATGCAGAGCTGCCAAACGTCACGGAAATCATTGATCACTAATTTGTGCACCGGTAATGCGCCGTGATTGTTCCGAATATTGAATAAATAAATAAATCTGCGTGGCCAATGTGTTAGACTGTCTTTGCACCAAAATTGACGCATTTTATTGGGATATGCGTATTGTGTGTCGATGGTCGTGCAGTTCATATTAGTTCTCCTTACTACTAACTATACCTTCTGAATCAATGCATGAGCCACAGTTCGCGTATGACAGTCTGTTTGTGATGTCACCGGGGAGTCATTTGAGGCCCAACATATACACAAGTAATGACCCACGATGACCACCACCTAACTCTAATTGAGGCCACTTTGTTCTGCTTTTGAAATGAGTTGCTATTACCTGACAGCATAAGTTAACCTAATTATATTACCATCGAATACTTAATTTTATTACTTATCTTATTATATTCCTGTAATTCATTAATATTTCGCATCAAACAAAACCGAGAAAATTCTCTGACTGACTGAGCTTAATCGTCCTTCAAATCCTTCTTGAGGATTATTATCGAACAAATGAACCATCTAAGCAGTTTTACTGTAGTTGATGAGAACATTACCGGTAATCAACATTTACTGTAGTTTACCATTTCTACTGTTTGCTCTTGAGGTGTCTTCATTTTAACCATGAACACTTTCAAAACTTCTACTAGTACAAAGAATAAAACTCAAACTCACAGCCATGAACCTATGATATGATTGTGTTGCATTCTAAAACGCTAGTTCCTCAAGTTGAGTTTAACCACAGAATATTCGGTAGGATATTTGAATACTAAAATATTCTATAGCTGCAGCTCTGCATTCAACCTCCTCGTTATAATTTCGTAGTTGTATTGGTCAATAAAACCCTATGGTTAACAAACGGAAAATTGCTCCTCAATATTAGTAAGTTGCTCCTCAATTGAAGTCATTGATTAGCAAAATTGCACGTCATTATTTAGAGTCCTGAACAGCTGAGCGACAATACAGTGCAATGAAATTGCACCAAACAGGGAAGAACTGTATTATCGCATCTGCCCATTTATCAGTCAAACATTTCACATATCTCAAAGAACTAAAGGCTCTAATGAACCATGTTACCTGCTGATGCAGTGCAAAGAGCAGATTGTCCAGTTGAGTCTCCAGCACCCTGCTTCCCATGTTCACAGAAGCATCAAGAACATGGCAAAGACTCTATACATAAAAGGGGAGATGAAAGACGACAACAAAAAAATGTACTTCTTTGAAATAGGTCAATTATCAACATCATTATAGTTCTACAATTGTTATGTTACAATTGTTATCAAAGATTTAACCAAATATAATTATAATTAGGGATGGGCTCCCAAGTGCGCTCCTGCACCGGTGCGCCAGCTCATCAGCGAGACCGTGACGCCCCGGCTCCACCACTGCGCTGCCACGAATAACACCACCTACCACACCGCAGCCCCACAAGAAGGCAACAGGCCTTCTGGCGAATGCGGTATTTCTAATGCTACCTGAGCGAGGACGTGGCAAGGTCGGCCTCCCCTAGCCTCCGCCTGCGCACCCACTTTCAGCAGCAGCCGCAACAAGTAAGCAAGGATGCGCTGCGGTGCTCTGGGCCGAAAAACCAAAAAGCAAACGGAAAAGCAAACAGTACACGTGTTACATGGGTGCCTTTCCAATGTTCTTAAAGGGACAGTGTGTAAAAATTGGTTGATTTTTTTTCAATGTTAATTATTTCAAAAAGCCACGATTAATTTCAATCACTTACGAAAAAATGTATGTTCTATCACATTGTCTTGTTTTTTTTACTGTAATTGCAGGTGAAGTAATTACTAATTACAACAGGAGGCCGCCATGTTTCGCCACCATCTTTCTGGTAAGGATACCTGAAGAAAACCAATTTAGCAAACGTAGTTTCTCAACATTATGACTACAGCATCTGCAGCAAATGCCACGCATGCACTTGAGAGAATACAGTGCTAGAAGTCATTTGGGATGACGTTTTACTTGCACCTCTGCTGAAGAAACTGGTGGCAGGCTTGCGAAGCGTGGTCTCTCTGAGGAATCGTAGGATGCATGCTTCAGAATGCACGCTAAGAGTTTAGGTCGTTACGTTCTATTTTGTTCGCCGCTAGATGGCACTAAATCCTACAATCGATCGGTCTGTTGATGAACTCTATGAATTACATTAAAGTTCCTTTTTACACTTTTCTGTAAAAAATTAAATTAAATTAAAAGCGCCAAATCTTCGACTCCTGCACAGTCACAAGATAGAAAGACACGCTTTGGAATCGAAACACGATCCTGTTTGATTTTATGTGAATAGGTGCTCGGTAATATCAACCCAAATGGATCCGTACCAAATAAAGGTATCCATCCGTACACATCCCTAATTACAATTTAAAGAAAGAAAAGATGTTGATTCTTAGCATTCATGAGCCTTGCTTTGAAATCTTAAGAGCCAAAATTACTGGTGTTGCAACTCAGGGGCACCTTGCTAATGATGTAGTGCTCGTTGTTTTTCTTATACAAGGACAGAATGGCAGGGATGAGCTTGGGGATGTGTTCCTCCAGTTTATCGCTAGCCATCAGATGGCACATTGAGCCCACTGCCTCAGCTACTGTCAGCCTCAACTGAAAGAAAGACAGGACATATATATATATATATATACAAAAATGTGTCTTCAAACAAAAGGTGATGACAGCAGTGACATTGTTAGATCAAATACTTAGATCTAATAAAACAACTTTCGCAAGATGAAACTTTCATTTACGGTAACTAAATAAGGTAAAAACAGCCCTCTGTATCACAGCAAAGAACAAGCATACTAAGCATACTATTGGGAGTGGTAAATGGATACCTCCCAAATGTTGTTCATCACAACTGCGCAGAAATGCTAAATTTTTCTCCAGTTCTTCTTTAGTGTGTCGTTAATATTATAAGCTCCACCACACAAATGGGTGTTGAATATTGAAAAGGAATAATGGTTTGCTGCTGTTTGGTTGTCCCCACACATTTTATCTCAACAATCTAAACTTCAAACTCCCTCCATGCCTCAATCCAGCCATTTTTTTCTTTAGCCTTTTTCTTAATTAGGATCTACACAGTAAAGTTGGAGCCGAGATTTGAACTGCAGACCTCAGAACCACGAAGCGGACATGCTACACACCACTCTACCATGCTACCTTTTCACCAAAAGCGATATAATGTACTATAATCTTGATGACAGTATCTTATGTGTACGGATGTGATGTTGTGCAAATTGGATTTTTGGATTGGATACAACTTTATTGTCAAATGGGCCATACAGCACAGGTGAAATTTCTTCCAATAGCAATAGATATTTTGCTCGTATGACATTTAATGCTTTATCAAGTATTTTGGGAAGCCATATAATCTGTCTTAAATTTAATTTGACTTTGTGAAAACAAATGCCAAGCTTGAGCAGGCTTGTCGCAGCTTCCCACCTTACAGTAAAGCCCGAGTGCACATGACTTCCAGGCTGTACAGGTGGACCAACCTCCAGTAGCAAAGTTGTGTGCGCTTACCTTCGATTCTCTGCTCTGTAACCAGTTATTGAAAAGGATGTCAAACGCAGCACAGATTTCACTTGAGAATGTGTCCTGCCTGACTGTGGGATCTGGTGCCTTGTCGAGATTGGCAAGGTACTCCAAGATACTGTCACTGAAATGGCGCAGAGCTGAAGAAAAGCCACAAACAGAGGAACAGAATCATATCATTCATTTTAAAGATTCAACTTTTGTTGTTGTCAAAAATAACACTGAAATTCCAGAACTCCTCCTGTGTTATTGATGGAGGTGAATATTTACAGCAGCAATCCACCTACAGAAGGGAGTTAAATACTATCAAAAACTTGAAAATCAAAGTCGGTTCCTACCGGAGGAGAAGACCCACTTCATGTTGTCTTGTTTGGTCAGGCTCAACATAGGCAACATGGTGCCAAGAATAGCGTTTAGGAAAGGCACCATGCCATAAACTAGAGAAAAGCGGAGAGTATGGTGTTAATAAAAACAGTTATATATATATGTATATATGTATATAATTTCCCCCCCAAAAAACAAAATCTTCAATACCCACTAATATACATTCAATGTCAGTTTCCCATGAAAAAATGTGTATAAATAAGTTAATACATAAATGAATGACTAAATAAACGTTTTTAAATAATTGAACAAATTTAAGGGGAAAATGTGCAAACATGGTTTCGTTTCAACAAGCCAAAGTAAATGTGTTTTGTAGTGATGGGTCCAGTGACACCGATGCGTTGACGCATGCACCGGGGTCACAGAGCAAACCACGTGTCGGTGCATGTGCTGCTTCATTACGTCACGTGATTGACACGTGAACTGCACCGGCGCAGTTTAGACTGCATCGGCTGCGTTGACAGTCCAGGCTGCTAATTGACACGTGAACTGCACCGGCGCAGTTTAGACTGCATCGGCTGCTTGGCACAGTCCAGGCTGCGCCACTTAGTCCAGGGGGCGTCGACTCAGTGCAGGGGGCGTTGACGCAGCAAAAGCCCGCACAGTGTATCTAAGGAAGTGCGTCTGGCGACACGATGCCGATTGCAGAAACAAGTAACTTTAATGAGTACCGGTATGTAGTTTTAAAATCAATTTACTTAACTTTAAAACCCACCCGTTTTAAAACGGTGGGCAACTTTGGTCTTCGAGGTCCGCTGTCCTGCAGGTTTTAGATGTTTCCCTCCTCCAACACACCTGATTCAAATCATCAGCTATTCAGCAAGCTGTGCAGCAGCTGGATAGCAATTATAGATGATGTGATGACTGATTCCTTGATTTTAAAGGGAATGAAGTTAACTTGGTTTGAAAAGAAACTAGGTAGGTTACTTTACTTGGTTACTTGCTTTTAAAATGCAACTAAGTTATTTGATTTTAAAACTAAGGTAGTTTTCTGCTTACTTGATTTGAATAGTAACTAGGTTACTTTGCTTGAATTCATTCAATGCCAGCCGTTTTTCTCAAATTGGGAGAGCTGGTGAGCCAGACATTTTTGGCCACTGTGAAAAATTGTTTGAAGGCCTACAGATAATTGAGTTCTCAAGCTATAGAAGCATTGAACTTACCAAAAGAAAGCTTAAAACCCTCTTCTTTCATCAAGAAAAAAAAAGTCTCATGTTGGCTCACACATGTATAAAATGTGCTTCCACCAATGCTTAAAAAAGTATTAACCGCAACTACTCCTGGAAAGCTCCTAGCGTGTAACAGCAAAACTAGACCATATGGGGCAAAATGAATGGTACTTTAGTGCCAAAAACTCCCTCCCACGTTCCAAAAACATGCCTGGCAGGTTGATTGTACACTCTAAATTGTCCCTAGGTGTGTGTGTGGGTGCAGATGGTTGTTCGTCTCTATGTGCCCCGCGATTGTCTGGAAACCGGCTCAGGGTGTACCCCCGCCTACTGCCCGAAGACGGCTGGGATAGGCTCCAGCACCCACCGCGACCCTCGCGAGGATAAGTGGATCGGAAAATGGATGGATGGATATATCATCTTTTTTTTTAATTGCCCAACGTGCAGTTTACTTGAGAATGAATGTGCAAGTTTTCCTACCATTGGAATCAGACAGGTTGGCCAACGTCTGGACCACAAAAAAGTGAGGCAAGACTCCAGGTTGAAACTTGCTCAGTATCTCCTCCATTATCTCATTGATATGTTTGTTGCCAACAGCTACAAGAATGTTACTGGCTTCCTGCTGCCAGTCAGGGACAACTTCCTTTGTGAAACAGAAACAAACTAAATAGATGATCAAGTTCCCCAAAAAACAAAACAAACCTAATGTGACATTGGTCACCTTTGAACGTGTCATCTCATCTGAGGCCAAGGAAATGATGCTCTTGATCCTGGTGTAAGGTATTGCGTCTATCCTGCTGCCAACAATCAGCTCAATGGTTTGAAGAATCACAACTCTGTGACTCACCACCAACTGGAGTAAGAGGACAGGAGGCAGAAAACACAGCAAGACAAAGTTGATATTAAACACAGTTAAGTTGTTTGTCAAAAATTTCAACACAAACTGGGTTACGTATCCATGGTAGAAGATTTGCATTTCAATTGTGGCCAATGGAAAGTTCTTTGGAAGACATTTTTTACTGAGCAACAGGTACTCATTGATATGAGTGTGCAAATCATCGCATCTCTCCCACGGCGTCATGCACGGACACTTTTTTCCCCCCCCTCGGCGGCACGGACTGGTGAAATATAAGAACGGAAGCACTTTAAAAGGATGAGGAAGGACGGGGTCGAAGGGTGATTATTTTATGAATAAGAACGGAGGGACGATGACGGAAGGGCGCGCAGGTCACGGATGGAGGACGGACCGGCAAAGTAGGGTAAAGCGCCCATCGCTGCTATTTATACAAGAGAACTAACTTCCTTTGCATCACTTTTGTGGCGGCATCACCAGAGCGACCAGGAGGAGGAAGCCGTTGTGCAAGGTATGTTGTCAAAAACAAGGCAATACAGCAAACCTGTTGAATCATTTGAACAAGTAACACCCAAGTGATAAAGTGGAAAGCATGGAAATGTGATCCGTTTGCTCAGTCTGCTCACGTAAACATTATCAGTTCAGCCGTTAATAATCAGCCGGCAGCCACTGGACAAAAAGCAGCAATCAAATGCGTCATCTTTTGATCATGCACATTTACAAGTAGCAATGGATGGAGGATCAGAACTTAAAGTATTGTTTTCGTTTTGAGGCATGTTCATTATTATTCTTAAGGAGCCGATCTTTAGTAGTTCACCGAGTTATTTTACTGTTGTTGTTGTTGCTGTACTGTTGATTTAATTATGTTTATTTCTCTGTACCAATGCATTAAAACTGTTAATTTAACAGCAAAGAAAAAAAATTATTTTTATAGCCTCCCCCAAAACTAGGACGAGATCAGTCATGTGACCTTGCACGCAAGTGTTGCAGGAAAAACCCAGTCCAACCAACCAAATTCCTCCCTTCAAGTTTGGCATGGACAGCTACTGCCAACCAATGACAATCGTGCAAAGGGTGGGGATGGTGGGAGGGACAGAGACAGGCAGAGCAAGAGACAGCGTGATAGAGAGTGCGAGAGATAGAAAGAAGGCACACAAAGCTGCAGCAAGACAGCAATGGAGGACATGTGTGGCACCAGGCCGAGCGGAGTGGTGTTGTTTGGGGCTAATGGAAGCGTATGGACTTATTGACAGCTGTTGAACAAAGAAAGCAATTGTTTTAGCAAAAGCCCTGCCCACCTGAGTGACTGGCGATGTTTGAATTTTTTTTTTTAATGTATTTTTATACAATTGTTTTCATGTCAGCGGAATAGACGTTATAAACATGTAAACAGGGGTGTCCCAACTCCGGTATTAAAGGGCTCCCATCCTGCATCAGAATCATTATCAGGCTTCTCTGTGTTTGCTAATGAGCTGATCATTTGAAAAAGGTGTGGTGGAGGAGGAAGCCATCGAAAGTATGCTGGATAGGGACCCACATGGACCGGAGTTGGACATCGCTAATGTAAACATTAACTGTTATACGTAATGTTTATCAGCATTTTTTTGGAAGAACTTTTTGGGTTTCAATTAGAAGTTTTTCAATGCGTTTTCGCAACCGTAATAGATATAATGCTCCATCTTGATTGAATTGGTGATCGAGTATCGTTTTTTTCCAAACTCAGCTGATCGACACGAAAACCACTGATCACATAAAGCATAAAACGTATAATTTGCTTCTCAGATGTATCTTTCCAATTAAATGCTAATTTAATAGACATTGTGATGTATTTTAAATTGGAACGATTGGATTTGTTTTTACGCACACGCATCTTCTAAATCAAAAGCGATTTTACGATTCAAATGATTTTCCGTTACGTCAATATTAGACAGTGGCCAGGTTTACATGTAACCCTGTATTCCGAGAAGAATCCAAAAGAACAAACGGAATGAAAAGGCTCCAGACAAACACCTCATTCAGAAAAGGCTGAATCCATTTTGAATTTCATTCCGCCAATCTGAACAAGCGACATGTAAATAGTTCAATTGGAATAGCTGTGTCCAGTCTGTGCATGCTCTGTTGATGTAACTGACTTTTGATGTCGTAGAATATTCAATTTAAAAAGGAGCAACATGCCAGAGCTCTTCTGTGATGGGTAAACTTGATTTAAGGTACTTGTAAATCGTTTTAATTAAAATGTTTCCTTAATAAAAATGCTAAAATAAAATACTCATCACTACTGTGATAAACTGACAAGTTAACTCCATCTTGACAAATCGTGATGTTCACATCTACCTCCGTATGTCAAACAGCTGTAACACGAGTGATCTGATTAACATAGTGGAGCATGTAACGTAACACATTATTTCACATGTATACAGGTTTCCTTTGGAATTAATTCAATGGGAATGGGACAAGATAAGTCTCCATGTGAACCCAGCTTGTGTTTTTTAAATAATTTTCTAATGCTGGAAATTACAGTGCAGTGAGGTATTACCTTTGGGTGTTTTAGCAGGTAGTCCTGACACATAGCAAGCACTCGGTCAGGCTGCTCATTTGCTAAAGTCAGCATCGACTTCCTGACCTGAGTCTGGACTTCAAAGTCTTTATCATTGGCCGCATCGAGCAGAGCCAGGGTCACCTCTGGAGTAAAACGCAATACGACAGTCACAAATCGCAAAGGTTATCAGAATATTTGTTGTAGAGTAAACATGCAACATAAATGGTGAGATGTGCAAAACACAGAACTGCAGCTGCCGACTGTAGTCTGGAGAAAAAAATAACTAGTCTCTACATAACCATGTTGCGAGTATGTAATGAGAAAAACTAATGAATCAGCTTTAGATACACTTCAAGAAAGAACTCACGTTCCACATCTGTCTCGGCCATCGTGGACAGAGGGCTGGTTTCCTGGGCTCAATGACCCTGAAACCTGCAAGCATTGCAACATACATTACGACTTTTGCATAATCATTATTACTTGACACCCGCCCCCACGCCCCAACATTATGTATGACGAATAAAGACGTTTGTTATTGCATTTATTGAATTCTCTTGGGCCACATTGCAGTGGGTGGAGTATCTTAAGCAGAAGAACTGGACATTAAAACATACTTTAAAATAATAGCACCATATGAAGCGACTTCGCACCAACATATCAAAACCAGACAGAACCTACAAAATCCCAAAGCGTTCCTTTCCACAAGTCACGTCAAAACCTTCCACTACTACGTGGTCTCCTAATTTACGATTAGCTTTAGCTGCTGCTACGGAAGAGCCACAAACGTCCTCAACACAACAGACTAGCGAAAGGCGGAGGCTGGTTAATAGCCTTACTTACCACGGTTTCTGAAGTTGACCGCTGAACAAATAAGTAGGCTTTGCCACGGTTCGCTCTTCTCAAAGTGTGACAGCGAGCAGTTTACCTGTGCGCTGACTGTCACTGCAAGCGTAAACACGCTCGATCATGTGGTCATGTGCTTCTGGTCAGCAGGAACCAATTTGTTGTGTCACGTCACACCCACCATCCCAGTGCTACTTCTTCTATAATGTTATGGCTTCAAACATCAAAGGGCCGCATACCGCCATCTACCGTTGGAGAGGAGTACTGTACTTCGGTTGCCAATCTGGTACAGTATTTCAAATTTGAGTTTGCCTGTCGTTTCTTCCCAAGGGTATTTTCCGATTGACTACTTAATTTAATGAGGATGTATGGAACTTATGTAAATATATAACAGAAGCGATCAATATTTTTTTCAGTGGTCTCAATATCGTTATTATTATCATGATTAGTTGTAGTAGTAGTAGTACAGTAGTACAGTAGTAATAATTATAGTTGTTGTAGTAGTAGTAATAGTAGTAGTAGTAGAAGTAGTCTTCGTCGTCGTAGTAGTAGTATCATTGTCCATCATTCATCAATATTCAGTGGCGAGTCATCGTTTTGTACCTAGGCCTTAGTTGGTTGACCCTGCCTCTTAGTATGACAATTCAGCAAACTATCAGTACTTTAACAATACTCAGCAGCACTCATCAGTACTATGCAAACTATAACTATCTGACAACACTGTATGAAATCTTTACATGTGACAACAGTGAAGACACAGCTTGTATAACAGGGTGTACAATGACCTTCCTCTTTAACTCAACACTTACCCATGAATGTGTAAACCGCTGGCAACAAAAGTGAATACACCCATAAGTGAAAATGTCCAAACTGGTCACAGCTATGTATTTTCCCTCCCCAGTGGCATGTACCTCATTAGTCTTAAAGGTCTCAGGTGTGAATGGGGATGAGTTGTGTTTAAGTGTTTTTGCCCAAAGTTATAGAAGAAGATTGCA
This sequence comes from Hippocampus guttulatus, assembly GCF_054856545.1. NCBI lineage: Eukaryota > Metazoa > Chordata > Actinopteri > Syngnathiformes > Syngnathidae > Hippocampus > Hippocampus guttulatus. The sequence goes on from NC_141266.1 coordinate 4,338,182, forward strand.
CAATAATAAAAACCCCATTCAAAACATACTGTTAATATTTTTACTGGATATAGCTCAGACAGTGATTAACATAACATATCGGTACATATATACAACCACACACAGCTTATATGACTTGTGAGCATGATCAACTTTTTGTCAAAGTAAAAATGCTGCATCCGAGTTTATTCAATAAGCAGACTCAAACGGGAGTATAAACTATGAGCTTCTTTAAAATATATTAGTTCATGTTCTTTTTGCCTTAGGTCCTGTATATACATTACGGTATTTTCATAACAGTGATAAATGTTGAATGGCCTATGCTAGTTGGTTATAGCTCAAAATGAAAATCAGGATAGCAGCCTCAGCAAAGGATTTCTAAAAAGTTAATATCCATCCATCCATTCTTAGAAATGCCGATCCATCCATTTTCAACAGTGCTTGTCCGATCAGCCAGCTCCTATCCCTGCTAATGTTGAGTGAGCCTACTCTGTACTGGTCTACCCACGACTCATCGCCGGCGAATCGCAGAGCACATTCATAATACACGAGCAACCATTCACACCAATGGGTCATTTAGAAACTGCAATGAAGGTAACGTTTTTTATGGACTATAGGAAGCAATGGAAGTACACGGAGACATTCAAGCAACAATAAGGGAGACCATACATACTCAACACAGGTTAGCCTGAGCTAAGATTCTAACCAGGAACCTGCTGATCGTGACGCAGCCGGCGAATAACTACCGGTACTCCGCCAAGCTGCACAGACAGGCATTTTTGATGTTAAACAGCTGCACTTGATCCTGTTCGGAATAAACAAACCTTTGTTTGTTTTTAACATTGAAAACATATGCATGCCAATTTGAGAACATTGTCATTTCAAGAATAAATTACAAACACCTTTACCCTGTAAAAGACCGATCTCAAGATTACCCTAGCATGAATGCATGACAGTTTAGGTTAAACTCAACTGAGCCAGCAAACTAACAACAACATGACATAAAATCTCACTTGTCACTTTATCCTGTCTTCTTGAAGTTCCTACCAACTGGGAGGTTTTCATGATGAGAAGATGTGATGTCAGGAGATGCTCAACTTGCTTCTTGTCCTCTTAATGTTCATACACCAGCAGCACAGAGGAATCAGACAAATAATCATTCATTTGTTTATACTGTACTGTTGACAATTCAAATTTCCGCTTCGAATTATCTTCTCTTCAAAAAGATTAGGTTTGAGGTTGTCTCTTTGGTTCTCTTTTTTAGATGTTGGCCTCATGCATCTGCCGCAGGCACATTTCTGTCTGGCTGAGTTTTCCTGTGGGGGGTTGGGAAAAAATGGATCACAGATTATTCTTAAATTAATTATTCTTCACTACAACATAAAAGGTCACTCCAAAAGAACACCTGAAAGCTTGGGGAAGTTGTCACAGATTAAATGTGAAATAAAATAATTGAGAACATCAAAGTAACAGACAAATTGAGAGCTACAAGCAAAACCAATACATTGTGTTTATTGATTATTTTTTTTACATTTCCTATTTTCCTAAGAGAATATATCCCGGTTGAGTTACTGTGACTGAGTGTGACTGCACATACTCATGTTTAGTCAGAGAGGCTTTGTCGCAGGTGACCTCTGTGAGTGCACCGCCTTCCTTTGAGGGAAGTGTCTGAACTTCCATTTGTCGTCTGTCGCCTCTTGGAGTGGACACGCCGTTCATCTTGACTTCCCTAGAGCAGCATGCATAAAATAAATGGGATTAGAATCATGCTAACCTCCTTGTAAATCCAATTCACGCGGAGCCCCTAAGCCGGGGACATGGAAGAAAAATAAAAGTGTCCATTTACAAAAAACTGTTTACATTTTTTTTCAAATGCACCTTTTTGTACTTCCGAGTCAGCTTGGCTCATGTAGGTTGTCGTGCACAGCTGATTGAGAGACGGCACTACTTCGGGGAAGGACAGAATTATGGAGCAGGACTTGGAAACTATATTTAAGATCAAGAACACATTTAATATATTTGAATTTGGGTTTTTTTAAACGTTTGCATTATCTCGCAATATTTGCGAGGAAATGCAAAACTTTGTGAGGGAACGCAAAGTTCTTTTTTTCTTCCATATCCCTTTAGGGACTCCTTAAATTCAAGGTTACCCCACCCCTGCCCCCTCCAAAAAAAGATGAATACAAACTTACACACCTACTGTACTTACCCATTAGGACCCCCCTCTCCTTCTTCAAACCCTTTAAGGCCTGGAACTTTCTGTCCAAAAAGTTTCACAGCGATGGACATAAGCAGGCCACAGCGGTTTCTGTAGCAGCAAGTGGCATCCACCAGCAAGAAAATCACCAAGAAGATCACCATGACGATGCCCGCCACGCTGCCTTTGGTCATGCCGCTTCGCACTGTGAGAACAAAGAGAATGAAGAAGAGAGTGAAGTAGAAAGAGGACGCTCATAAAGAATGGAGATGTGAAGATCGTCATTTATGTTTGAGACGATGAGAGGATTACCAGGTTTCTCTGCAATGGTGAAGTTGAATGTTACAGGGAGCGAGGAACCGTTAGCATTGATTGCTGTGACTTCCAGTTGATAGTCAGCGCCAAAGTTCAGGTCTATGAGGGTAATGGAGTCACTGTTGGACGACAGCTGCTTCTTTTTCCATTCAGCCCGATCTTTATCCTGGGCAAAATAGAGACAGATAGTGTTGAGGCACCAAGTATGGGGCATAAAATGAGTAAAGATAATTTGCATTTAGAAATATTTCAATGACCAAGAGTGTTTTGACGTCCACTTATTGTGTAACAGTCCTTTGCCGACTACCTCACATGAACATGGATGATACCACAGGGCAAAGGCATGCAGGTGCATGTTGAGCCTGACCTCATGATATCGGAGATTGTAGTGCAGGAGAGGAGTGCCGCCATGATCAGTTTGCTTGAGGGGGATGAAGAAGGAGTTGCCCACTACTTTCATCTCATCACATGACAAAACTGGGCTGTCTGGTTCACCTGGGTGGCAATCGAGAAAGAAAATGCAGAACTTTACACCTCCTTGTAATTGTGTAGACTCAGATACATGGAACCGCCGGTGTGTGTGTCTTACCTCCTGTCGATGGAGGATAGGAGATTGGATGGTGTCATTATGATGACGACGATGGAAACATTATCCAAGACAGAATAACAGATGAATCACAAAGTGTGTAACAACAGATTGCGATAAATACAATTTTTATGATCGCACACATGCTTTAATGCACATGAATAGGAATATTTTGACCATAACATTGACATATGTATTTACAAATACGTTATGAGATGACGCTGGAATTGCAAAGACCTAAAACACAGGCGTAGGTCCGTGATCATAACGTTGCGGGTTCAAGACCCGCACACCAAAATACGAACATTGCTGTGATGTTCTTGGACGTCGTGTTCTCAGTGGCACATCACTATTGTGCTGCGCCTTCGTCCTTATCTTTCCCTTGCATGCATGCCGTACAGTGTTTGTGCATTTCGAGTGTAATCTTATTCCTGAATACAAATTACTATGTGAATTCACATGCATGGATTTTGATGACGGGCGGCCCTGTGGTCCAGTGGTTAGCGCGTCGACCTCACAGTGCAGAGATACCGGGTTCAATTCAAGCTCCGGCCTCCCTGTGTGGAGTTTGCATGTTCTCCCTGGGCCTGCGTGGGTTTTCCCCGGGTACTCCAGTTTCCTCCCACGTTCCAAAAATATGCATGGCAGGCTGGTTGAACACTCTAAATTGTCCCTAGGTGTGAGTGTGAGCGTGAGCGTGGATGATTGTTTGTCTCTGTGTGCCCTGCGATTGGCTGGCAACCGATTCAGGGCGTCCCCCACCTACTGCCGGAAGATAGCTGGGATCGGCTCCAGCACCCCCCGAGACCCTTGTGAGGATAAACGGATCGGAAAATGGATGGATTTTGATGACTACTGTACAATGTATTTCACAGCACAGGTGCAAACTGTAATTGCTTGAAATCTTAGATATTTACCTTAAAAATATGTAACAAAACAACAACACCCCCAATTCTAAAAATGTTCATCAACACACTATTTTGTTCATTTCAGGTATTGCGTAGTAAGTGGTATGGAATTTGGATTTATTGTGCCGCTGCCTTCATATGCTGTTAATGTGTGATACTCACGTATTCCTAGGGTTCGGACAGAGTTTGCATCTGAGAATTGGCCGCGTCCCGCTGCATTCAAGGCAGCCAAACGCACAGTGTATAATGTGTAGGGCATGAGGGAGGTCACTGCCAGGGTATCTACGAGCACAAACATAAAAGTGCACGTCGAGGATTACAGCTGATTTTAACCTTGTAAACGGACAAATTACCTGAGGCTGGGACGGTGACTTCTTGCCATTTCTCGGCTGCATTTTGTCTCCATTGCAGGATGAAGTTTGTAATTGGTGTTCCCCCACTGATGGGTGGTGTTTTGAGGGAGAAAAAGACTGAGGCAGGTCCAGGTGAGACTGACAGGTAGGGAGGTGGACCAGGCTGGGCTGTGGGTCAAGAGAACACCGTGGTAAAATGAGGTACTTACACTGGTAGTTGTAACTGATGTGTTCAAAATTAGGGCCTGATCGAGGACACTATATAGATATTTATGTCCAGTTTTAATGTCATGGACATATTTATATACATTGATGTATGTTTCTTCTTTTGGATGACATGAGACCACTGCTCTAGCACTGTGTATAGTGAGATGTGCTTTAAATGGTTTTTTTTATTTTCTTTTTTTGGGTATATGTAGCTGCCTAATGTATTACAGGTATTTACCAAGCACAATGATGCGATTGTTGAAATAATACAAAATTGAGCTTTTTTTTTTTTTTAACAAATGTATGGCTTATTTAGGTGACTCAGTGAGGTGTCCGGTGAGTGCAGAATTACACCGCAGAGCCAAAGTTAATGACTTACTGTGAATTGCAACGTCTCTTGAGGCATTGCAGATGCTTCCAACAGCCATGCAGGAATAGAGGCCACCATCAGATGGCACAACTGAATCAATCATCAAAATGCCGCCCTCAACACGGATGCGACCAGAAGGTGAGTCCTAGCCAGGCCAAACACAAAAGATGTACAGTACTGTGAAACGCATGCTGGGCTAAACATACAGTAGAGTGATGAAACCAAATGTAATGGTGGTCTTTAGTTTTGTTTTTTGTTTTTTTATATCGATTTATGTCCCAAAAATGTCTCAGTGGGGAGCTACGGGTGACACAACACATTAGTAAAGGACAGCCTGGCATGCGTCAATCATTCTTTTACATTCCATCCACAATGAGGGTTACGTGAACTAAAATTCACACTCAATGGTTCTATTCATTCAAATCATTTCTAAAAAGCACGACGACACAAAACTCTCTTAATTCTTCACAATTCTAAATGGGGTTTTTTTAGCCTGTATTATGACTGTGTGGTACAGTAAACAGTACGTGTGCATTTTATTTCATGAAACCATGACTGTGGATTGGTAAGATAAACAATTACTTCTCTGCCATGTCGGTTTACTTGCTGTGATGTGAATGCATGGTTTTGATGCTACAGTAACTGTAAGAATTGAATGCTCTTTACTTGACACGGATCATTTACAGAATTACTTTCTAAATATGTAATTAATATAAAAAATGAAGTAACAAACGGGTCGAGGAACACTGCATCTGTGTAAAATTGGCAGATATTAAAATTTCCCCCTTGGTATGGGGGTGGCCACAGACTGACAAGGGGTGTCTTTTGCCACCCCTGGCCATCCTGTAGCTCTGCCCCTGCGTACCACTCTTACCAGGGTTTGTCCATTGCGCTTATTGATCCAGTGCAGGTCTGGCTGAGGAAGTCCGGAGACGTTACAGGCCACTGCCACGCTCTCGCCCACACTGACATTCTGCTGCTCTACAGACAAAGACACCTCTGGGGTCTCTGAAATGAAACAACTCCATTATCACCGCAACAGCCACGTTTGAATGCAAATGTTATTTTGATACTGTACTTTGCATTCCATAGGGAGTCAGAAAAGAAGAAAACCAACCAAAGACGTGAAGCATAACGGTAGCACTGCTTTCGCCAATCTTGTTGGTTGCGGTACAGATGTACTCCCCGTAGTCGTCCCTGACAACGGACCTAATGGTCAACTGGCTGCGGTCAGAGTTGAACTTGTGATGCCTGGGGTCGTATAATGCTGGCCTGTGAGACAGAAGTTTAAAGTGATTGAAGTAAGTTGCCATTATAATGCAATGCACCTATCGTAGTCCCACTATCTCGTGAATTTTCATTTCCATTTTTTGGTGTTGAAATACATATACGAGTGTATGGGAGGGGTAATTTAAGACTTAATCTCCAAAGCAAATCTTTGTGCTTTTTATTTTTCGCGTGTGTTTTCTATTCGTTTTATGCTTGCACATTATTTTGTTCCAACATATTTACCATGTGTCGGAAGAGTGATTGTTTTGAAAGAGTCCCAATCCCAGAGAAAATGAGGTGGGTTGTGTCAGGAAAGGCATCCGGTGAAAAAACTGTGCCAAAAGTCTCATGCAAGTGACTTGCTGTGGTGACCCCTGACGTAGAAAAGCCAAAAGTCACTTTTCCTTCTTCAATATGGTCTGTCTGTATCGTAGGATTTTCTTTGCAAGGGGCTTTGCAACATACTCATGCCTGGGATGGATGGGAGAGCTCTGTCCTAAAAATAAAGCTCAACGTATGACTCCACAAGTAACGTTTGCTGTTGGTTTAAATTAGGCTGATACTTGTTAAAACATTATGGCAGATTGTAAAGAAGAAACCGAGCTTTAATGCTGTGTTTCCATGGGTCGATGGTCAGGATAATATTTGTATCATATACACGGAAAACAATGATTATCCACTGATACAGATCCAAACATCAGAAACACACCAAGAGCGCACTCGACATATTCACTAACCAAAAACATACAGTATTTCGGTACAGATGCCTTTACTAATAAAATAATTCACCGTTTTGACACATTCCACGAGCTATCAAGTTGACATTATTAGTACTTGTGGTTTGCTGCAATGTTGACCTGCACTAAAACCTTTGGTTACTTTATGAAGGTGAAATAAACGTATTGTGGAGAGTAGTTTGACATAACCGTAACCTATCACCACAACGCAAATAATATTGATGATATTAAAACTAAACACATACTGCATCACTGTTAATCAAAGGTGAGAATGAATTTTAAGGCAAAGGTGAGCAAATTGTGTTTGATTTAATTACCCGCCCCCCGCCTTCCCTAAATTGCTGTTTGTGTCTCGCAATAGAATGGATGCATCTTAATTGATAAACTCAGGTCTTACATGCTCCAGGTGATATTTGGTTTCGGTTGGCCGTCGACCAAACACAGCAAGGAAACGTTTGTTTCTGGTCCAGCGATGACTTTCTTCACCTCTTCTTTCAGATGGACAGTGGGAGGAGCTATATTCAGAACACTCTTGTTATTGTCAATGTTTCAGAACACAGACTGGACTTGATGGAAATTCAACTATCCCAATGATTGCCTGCTCTCCGGAAATCCGTACGGTCAGCATGTCATGCTTGATTTCATACTGTAAATGATGATGCAAAGAAGACACACCATTGACCACAACAGATATGGGAAGCTTATTAAAGACGGGCCTCCCTCTGATTTGGGCCTGGCACACGTACATCCCAGCATCCTGTCGCTCCACTTTCTCAATGAGGAGCGTGTTATCAGGCAGCTGCTGCACATTTTTTCCTAATACAGACAAAGACAAAAAGATCAGAAAATCACATCCCAAAATCCATTTCAAATCCAAAATCAGATTTGCCAAATGATCATATGGAGATGAGCTCCCTGAGCGTACACTGACCACGAGACGGCATCTCCTTGCTGTACGTCCAGCGGACTTCCACCGCCGGCTGGCCAGACACCCGACAAGGCACCGCTCCATCTGTACCCTCCATAAACTCATGGTAGGTGGGGGTGTTTTCAAATGATGGACCCTCTGACAACAAATCCAAGATGCTTGTTTTGGGTGTGGTAAATTCTTAGACCGGACAAGTATGATCTCAGCAGCGCTTCAAAAGATCCACTGGCCACAGCAGCATCTGCACAACCCAATGACTTGCCCAATTTTTAATAGTCATTTTGATTGACGCCGTCAGAGAGGTATTTGTTACCTCTGCCAAGGATGTTATGTGAACTACTACGCCACAACGGCATTGTAATTTTGTTTTAAAAAATTGGGCAGTTAATGGAATTATGAGGGGCAGTATGACACACTGCTCTCAGTAAGATCCAATCCAGTTATTCAACAACTCAAATTAAAATACATTCTAATAAAGGTATTGTGCATACAAATACTTCTCTGACTTGATCATTTAAAACTGACAGAATCACTGATAGGCCTACCAGCTGATTCAGTTTTTTAGGTGTTGTGGCCAGTTTGTCTGCCAAAGGTGTATGATGCTCTTACATACCATAAACATAAATCTGTGTCTGAACATCATCCATGTGGCCGTTGTCAAATTCACACAGGCAGGTGTACCTTCCTGCATCCTCCACAGAGGCACTCTTGATGACCAGTTTCGAAGAGGACTCATCCACTGTTGATATCAACTCTTCATCGATGTCCTCGCTATTCCTTTGCCATGTTATATGTCCTTCTCCCCCAGCTAAGACAGGATAGCTTATGCATCAAATGGAATTTAAAACCGATATGTGCCACAGGCGCGATGTACCCAAACACAAAAGAGCATACATAAAGACATAAAAGATCAGATCAGATAAGAAAACCTTTATTCGTCCCATACTGGGGAAATTTGCAACCGACAGCAGCAGAATTGAAGGTGGGGGGGGGGGGGGGGGTAGAAAAGAAAAACAAAGTATTGCATGCACAAAATAAATGTTTCAGAAAAAAGAAATGTACACAGTACAGAATGCAATATAAAATACAAGTCAGCCATATTGAAATTACAGATGGAAAACTGACCTTTACAGAAAAGTAAAAGCTCCTCTCCAACTTGAATATCTTGCTTGCTGGTGATGATGTCCATTTTGGCATCTGACAAAGAGAGGAAAGAAACATGTGCCATCAAACGCTTGTCACTATTTAGTGCACATTACACAACCTCTACATGTTTATCACCTAAAATTACTGTTCTAGTAGTATCCCGAAACTTTAGATAAAAGATAAAAACAACACACCAATGAATCTCTCAGAGAATCTAACACACTTGAGGTGACGTTTTGTGTTTACAGTTAATTACTCCACACAATATCAAATAGCAGACCTTACCCGTGCTATGCACAACCAGAAGCAACAAAAACAAGGCGATTTTCATGTTGAAAATTGTCACTTTGGCCACGGTCACACTGAAAAATCTGTCAAGTTAGCTGGTGAAGGTGGATTTTCGAGCCTCAAATATGACACCTACTTTCAGGGTTCTTGCTATGGGGAGGGTCTGTATCTTGGGTTATATAGGGACGCAAGAGGGGAAAGGAAGCAAAAAGTGGGCAGAGAGGAAGCACATGTCTCTTATCTCTTCTTGTCATTCATGAGCACAAATGGCTGTGAAACAGATGCTTCGTCCATTTCACCACAAAGTCTTGTTATTATTCATATGTCAAAGTAATAAACACATGCAAGTCTCTGCTCTGGCATCACTCGCACCACAGTACAATTACGTATTTTGGTCAGATCGTAGGCTACATGAAATTATTTGATGGTGATAAGTTTTATGATAAGTTCATATTTTCCATTCTGTTCTCATAATGTTATGATTGATTACATTACGGGTGGCACAGTGATCTAGTGGTTAGCGCGTCAACCTCACAGTGCAGAGGGGCAGGGCTCTGGCCTTCCTGCGTGGAGTTTGCATGTTCTCCCTGTGCCTGCCTGCATGGGTTTTCTCTGGGTACTCCGGTTTCCTCCCACATTACAAAAACATGCATTAAACACTCTAAATTGTCCCTAGGCGGATGGTTGTTTGTCTCTGTGTGCCCTGCGATTGGCTGGCAACCGGTTCAGTGTGTCCCCTGCCTACTGCCTGAGGACAGGTGGGATAGGCTCCAGCACGCCCGTGACCCTTGTGAGGATAAACAGATTAGAAAATGGATGGATGGATTACATCTCTACAAATCTGCCTAGCCATTACCACATCATCAGGGCTCTTGCTGTTTAACCTTGGACAAATGTTACGTTTCACATTCTGTCTCTCTGTCTATGATAATAATAATAATAATACATTTTATTTATAAGCGCCTTTCAAGACACCCAAGGACACTTTACAATAACAAAAAACACAAAACGATGTGCTTTATCATGAAATATTTCAGCCTCATTTGGACTGTATGTATGAGGAGTGCCATTCCTTATGTGGTTAAATGATGCTTGTTGGGCACTGGATTTAAAATTTTAAAAAAGGGCTTGCTAAAAAAAAAAAAAAAAAAAAAGTGTTTCTGTAACACCCAAATATTACACTATGAACTAGGCTTTCGTCACTGTTCTTTCATCTTACTAAGTACCTGTTCCTGTGGGTCCTATCACTTTCATTTGCTGCACGCCAGGCTGCCCCACCCGCCTCACATTGATTGCCTGTCCGTATCTCCACATTCGAGACCAAGCAGCTAATCAAAACATAAATAGTCCAGTGGGGGTACCTATCACGTTGACTATCAGGAGGTGCTATTATGGCTCATTAAATTGGAGTGTGCTCAAAATGAGGGCCATTAACATGGGTGGGCATTCATGAACCACCTCTCTTTAGTTGCGACATTCATACTGTAACTTCCACTGTAAATGTTTGTGCAACAAGTGGGGCACAGGTAAAGAACTAATCATCATTGGACAGCTGAAATACCAAAGAGCAAATTAAACTGAAGCACTTCTCAAATATCCTGCAAATCCCCCCCGAGGGCTGCGAACAGTAAAAAGTTTGACTTTTGAGCAATCTGACTCAACACTTAGCAAGTGATTTGAGAGAAAGATGCTTTTGGCAACATTTCTACCAAGCATGCAGTATTCCATTTGTGTTATGCTTTCTGTAGGCAGTGACTAGGAGGATTATACCGGAATAAAGGCAGTTGGTAAAACAGTGTGCCCTGAGACTTGAGGAAAAATGAAGAAAGACATATACAGAATATATATATATATTTTTTAACTTGGGCCTTTTTAAAGGGGAACATGGTTCGTTAACTCCTTCAGAGAGCAGTTTAGGGCCAGTGTAAAACTCGTTCAGGGCTTTAACAGGAGTTAGAGTGAATGCAAATTTTAGACAACAAAACCAGTGCAAATATAACACAGTCGTTCAGAAAAAGTCAAATATGATTGTACTAGTGCAGTGGTTCTTAACCTGGGTTCGATCGAACCCCAGGGGTTCGGTGAATCGGTCTCAGGGGTTCGACGGAGCCTCTGCCATGGAGGGTAAGAAACACCCAACTCAACACACCCACTTGGCCAGCACTGGCTGCAGATGATCACATGACATTGCTTGTCCAATCAGTGCTGTGGGAAATTTAGTTCTTATTTTATTTATTAACTTTTTTCTGTTATTAATAAATGTGTTTTTTTAATGTCTTGAATTTGTGAATAAATACATATATATATATATATATATACAGGTATATATATACTGTATATATATATTTGGTACCTCTAAGAAGGTTAAGAACCACTGTACGAGTGTGATGATCTGAGTTTTGAGGACTTGAATGTTCCAAACAGGTGAGACTCGACCAAAATTAAGTTGTGCCCGTTTTCATGATGAGCGTAAGGGCGACTGTCTTCCAAAATAGGGACCACGTTATTATTCTGTTGCATGCTAATATGCTAGTGGTTCAAGTGAAGTTGCACAAAGGCTGCTAAAAAAAAATAACAATGATTTGATGCCTAATGTTTGTGAGACAAGAAATGCTAAGTTCAAGTTAAAATTCCAATTTTTTTTTTGTATTAAATTGCCCCACGGAAAATGTTTAGACACAATAAAATACAGTTTACAATGATGCACAAAGTGAATTTAAGGAATAAAAACAGTCAATTATATAAAAAGGAAACTCATAGGTTTTTCGTTATTTAGTGAAATGCATGAAGAAATAAATATAGTTTATCCAAATACGTCATTTTTCTACACAATTTCCAGTTGGACACTCAAATGCTGAAATTCGACACCTGCAGCCCTACGTGCAACCTTGCTGTTTGATTGTCACAGATTAACCTGCAAAAAATTAATTGCTCATTGCTCAAAATGTTACACTTGTTCCTCAAATTAAGTTATCGAGATGCTAAATTGCTCATCAAAGAAAAAAAAAAGTGATCTCAAGCCTTATATGGTGATTGATGGAACCATGAGTTATGCTCTTGAGCCCAAAAACTCCTGAGGCAGACTCTTCAGCCATCATTTTGTGAATTCAAGTGTATTTGCATTCAACGATCCAAACCACACCAGCGAATAAACTTGTGAATGTCTTTCAAAAAGCCAAAATGAAGATTTTGAAGCGGCCTAGTCAAAGTTCATGCTCGAATATTCTACAGTGTTGCTGAATAACAGAAATTCTGCAAGGGTGGGCCAAAATATCTCCAAAGATGTGAGGGTGCACACTCAGTTGTTCTACGTGGTTTCAAGCATACATTGATACAAATACACTTATCACTGATGAAATGCTGTGGGCATTCAAGAAGTCCAAATATGGGCGTAGTTTACGAGACGCTTAAATGAAGCTGTTCCGCATGTGTTTCGGGGGTCAGGTGGTTTTATTAAATGACACGTTTTCCATTATTTATGAGCGGACAATGTGGGACTATATTTGTACAGATTTTACTTTGTATTGAGACTTGATTAGTTATGCTTAAAATGACCAGTCTGCTCAAATAAAAGTAACAAACTAGGGTTGATTTTATTTGTGTCAGAAATTTCTATTCGATGCCACGTTCTATTTTGATACTAAGGTGGTTTGAATTTTTTTTGTAACATATCAAGTAACTTTTTATGAACTCTATAGATATAAATATCCCAATGAAGTTTCCTGTTTCTAGCAAATAGAATCAGAATCAGAATCAGAATCAGAATCAGAATCATCTTTATTGGCCAAGTATGTAGAACACACAAGGAATTTGTCTCCGGTATAACACGCTGCATTAGTATCATCGTAAACAACAAATCATTGAACCATTTTAGAGTAACCAGTAGCAGTATTTGTAGTACAAGAAGAGTGACTACGTCAGTGACTGTTTAAGGAGTTAATGGCTAGAGGGAAGAAGCTGTTTAAGTGTCTACTGGATTTGGTGCGCATGGATCTGAAGCGTCTGCCTGAGGGGAGTAGCTGGAAAAGGTGGTGGGCAGGGTGCGGGGGATCCAAGAGGATTTTCCGTGCCCTTGTCTTGATTCTTGCAGTGTGCAAGTCCTCAAGAGTGGGTAGGGCGGTGCCAACGATTTTTTCCACCGTCCTAACTGTCCGTTGAAGTCGGATTTTGTCCTTTTTTGTGGCGGCCCCAAACCAAACCGTGATGGAAGAACACAGGATTGATTCGATGACTGCCGTGTAGAACTGTCGTAGCACCTCCTGTGGCAGGCCATGCTTCCTCAGCAGCCTCAGGAAGTACATCCTCTGCCGGGCCCTTTTCAGGATGGAGATGGTGTTGACTTCCCACTTCATGTCCTGGGAGACTGTGATTCCCAGGAACTTGAAGGTCTCGATGGTTGACACGGGGCAGTTGGATAGTGTGAGGGGCAACTGTGGAGAAGAATGTTTCCTGAAGTCCACGATCATCTCTACAGTCTTGAGCGTGTTCAGCCCGAGGTTGTGTCGGCTGCACCAGAGCTCCAGCTGCTCCACTTGTTGGCGGTACGCAGACTCGTCGCCGTCTTTGATGAGACCGATGACCGTGGTGTCGTCTGCGAACTTTATGAGTTTGACAGCTGGATCTGTTGAGGTGCAATCGTTTGTGTAGAGAGAGAAGAGCAGTGGAGAGAGGACACATCCCTGTGGGGCTCCAGTGCTGGTGGTGCGTATTGATGATGTTGTTGCTCCCAGTCTCACCTGTTGTGTCCGTCCCGTCAGGAAGCTGAGGATCCACTGGCAGATCGTAGGGGACACACCGAGGTGGAGATGTTTGGGGGTGAGGAGTTCCGGGATGATGGTGTTGAACGCAGAGCTGAAATCCACAAACAGAATCCTTGCATAGGTCCCTGTGCTGTCGAGGTGCTCGAGGATGTAGTGCAGACCTATGTTGACTGCGTCTTCCACAGACCTGTTTGCCCGGTAGGCAAACTGGAGAGGGTCCAGCAGGGGTCCGGTGACGTTCTTTAGGTGGTTCAGCACAAGGCGTTCAAAGGACTTCATGACCACAGACGTCAGGGCGACAGGCCTATAGTCGTTCAGTTCCGATGTTGCCGATTTCTTGGAAACTGGGATGATGGTAGACTGTTTGAAGCAGGATGGGACCTCACACAGCTCCAGAGATCTGTTGAAGATTTGTGTGAAGACCGGAGCCAGCTGGTCAGCGCAGACTTTCAGGCAGGAGGGGGACACTTTGTCGGGCCCCGCAGCTTTCTTGATCTTCTGCTGCTTGAAGAGCCGTCTCACATCCTGTTCGTGGATCTGTAGTGGAGAAAAAGAGGGTGGGGGGGTAGGTAGAGTGGTTTCTGGTAGAGGTGGGTGTGTGTGGGAAATGGGGGTGCCCTTTTCAAATCGGCAGAAAAACATGTTTAGTTCATTAGCAAGACCCTTATTGTTCACTGTTTGGGGGGATGGCATTCTATAGTTAGTGATTGCTTTCAGGCCATTCCATACAGATGCAGAGTCGTTAGCAGAGAACTGGTTTTTCAGCCTGTCTGCATAGCTTCTCTTAGCGATGTTAATTTCCTTTGTCAATTGGTTTCGGGCGTGTTTGTACAGTGCCCGATCTCCACTTCTAAATGCGGCCTCTTTCTCTTTCCTGAGTTGCCTGAGTTTGGGAGTAAACCATGGCTTGTTATTGTTGAAGGAGCGGAAGGACTTCGTTGGTACACACATGTCCTCACAGAAACTGATGTATGATGTTACAGTGTCTATGATAATAATAATAATAATACAAAATTGTCACTTTGGCCACGGTCACACTGAAAAATCTGTCAAGTTAGCTGGTGAAGGTGGATTTTCGAGCCTCAAATATGACACCTACTTTCAGGGTTCTTGCTATGGGGAGGGTCTGTATCTTGGGTTATATAGGGACGCAAGAGGGGAAAGGAAGCAAAAAGTGGGCAGAGAGGAAGCACATGTCTCTTATCTCTTCTTGTCATTCATGAGCACAAATGGCTGTGAAACAGATGCTTCGTCCATTTCACCACAAAGTCTTGTTATTATTCATATGTCAAAGTAATAAACACATGCAAGTCTCTGCTCTGGCATCACTCGCACCACAGTACAATTACGTATTTTGGTCAGATCGTAGGCTACATGAAATTATTTGATGGTGATAAGTTTTATGATAAGTTCATATTTTCCATTCTGTTCTCATAATGTTATGATTGATTACATTACGGGTGGCACAGTGATCTAGTGGTTAGCGCGTCAACCTCACAGTGCAGAGGGGCAGGGCTCTGGCCTTCCTGCGTGGAGTTTGCATGTTCTCCCTGTGCCTGCCTGCATGGGTTTTCTCTGGGTACTCCGGTTTCCTCCCACATTACAAAAACATGCATTAAACACTCTAAATTGTCCCTAGGCGGATGGTTGTTTGTCTCTGTGTGCCCTGCGATTGGCTGGCAACCGGTTCAGTGTGTCCCCTGCCTACTGCCTGAGGACAGGTGGGATAGGCTCCAGCACGCCCGTGACCCTTGTGAGGATAAACAGATTAGAAAATGGATGGATGGATTACATCTCTACAAATCTGCCTAGCCATTACCACATCATCAGGGCTCTTGCTGTTTAACCTTGGACAAATGTTACGTTTCACATTCTGTCTCTCTGTCTATGATAATAATAATAATAATACATTTTATTTATAAGCGCCTTTCAAGACACCCAAGGACACTTTACAATAACAAAAAACACAAAACGATGTGCTTTATCATGAAATATTTCAGCCTCATTTGGACTGTATGTATGAGGAGTGCCATTCCTTATGTGGTTAAATGATGCTTGTTGGGCACTGGATTTAAAATTTTAAAAAAGGGCTTGCTAAAAAAAAAAAAAAAAAAAAAGTGTTTCTGTAACACCCAAATATTACACTATGAACTAGGCTTTCGTCACTGTTCTTTCATCTTACTAAGTACCTGTTCCTGTGGGTCCTATCACTTTCATTTGCTGCACGCCAGGCTGCCCCACCCGCCTCACATTGATTGCCTGTCCGTATCTCCACATTCGAGACCAAGCAGCTAATCAAAACATAAATAGTCCAGTGGGGGTACCTATCACGTTGACTATCAGGAGGTGCTATTATGGCTCATTAAATTGGAGTGTGCTCAAAATGAGGGCCATTAACATGGGTGGGCATTCATGAACCACCTCTCTTTAGTTGCGACATTCATACTGTAACTTCCACTGTAAATGTTTGTGCAACAAGTGGGGCACAGGTAAAGAACTAATCATCATTGGACAGCTGAAATACCAAAGAGCAAATTAAACTGAAGCACTTCTCAAATATCCTGCAAATCCCCCCCGAGGGCTGCGAACAGTAAAAAGTTTGACTTTTGAGCAATCTGACTCAACACTTAGCAAGTGATTTGAGAGAAAGATGCTTTTGGCAACATTTCTACCAAGCATGCAGTATTCCATTTGTGTTATGCTTTCTGTAGGCAGTGACTAGGAGGATTATACCGGAATAAAGGCAGTTGGTAAAACAGTGTGCCCTGAGACTTGAGGAAAAATGAAGAAAGACATATACAGAATATATATATATATTTTTTAACTTGGGCCTTTTTAAAGGGGAACATGGTTCGTTAACTCCTTCAGAGAGCAGTTTAGGGCCAGTGTAAAACTCGTTCAGGGCTTTAACAGGAGTTAGAGTGAATGCAAATTTTAGACAACAAAACCAGTGCAAATATAACACAGTCGTTCAGAAAAAGTCAAATATGATTGTACTAGTGCAGTGGTTCTTAACCTGGGTTCGATCGAACCCCAGGGGTTCGGTGAATCGGTCTCAGGGGTTCGACGGAGCCTCTGCCATGGAGGGTAAGAAACACCCAACTCAACACACCCACTTGGCCAGCACTGGCTGCAGATGATCACATGACATTGCTTGTCCAATCAGTGCTGTGGGAAATTTAGTTCTTATTTTATTTATTAACTTTTTTCTGTTATTAATAAATGTGTTTTTTTAATGTCTTGAATTTGTGAATAAATACATATATATATATATATATATACAGGTATATATATACTGTATATATATATTTGGTACCTCTAAGAAGGTTAAGAACCACTGTACGAGTGTGATGATCTGAGTTTTGAGGACTTGAATGTTCCAAACAGGTGAGACTCGACCAAAATTAAGTTGTGCCCGTTTTCATGATGAGCGTAAGGGCGACTGTCTTCCAAAATAGGGACCACGTTATTATTCTGTTGCATGCTAATATGCTAGTGGTTCAAGTGAAGTTGCACAAAGGCTGCTAAAAAAAAATAACAATGATTTGATGCCTAATGTTTGTGAGACAAGAAATGCTAAGTTCAAGTTAAAATTCCAATTTTTTTTTTGTATTAAATTGCCCCACGGAAAATGTTTAGACACAATAAAATACAGTTTACAATGATGCACAAAGTGAATTTAAGGAATAAAAACAGTCAATTATATAAAAAGGAAACTCATAGGTTTTTCGTTATTTAGTGAAATGCATGAAGAAATAAATATAGTTTATCCAAATACGTCATTTTTCTACACAATTTCCAGTTGGACACTCAAATGCTGAAATTCGACACCTGCAGCCCTACGTGCAACCTTGCTGTTTGATTGTCACAGATTAACCTGCAAAAAATTAATTGCTCATTGCTCAAAATGTTACACTTGTTCCTCAAATTAAGTTATCGAGATGCTAAATTGCTCATCAAAGAAAAAAAAAAGTGATCTCAAGCCTTATATGGTGATTGATGGAACCATGAGTTATGCTCTTGAGCCCAAAAACTCCTGAGGCAGACTCTTCAGCCATCATTTTGTGAATTCAAGTGTATTTGCATTCAACGATCCAAACCACACCAGCGAATAAACTTGTGAATGTCTTTCAAAAAGCCAAAATGAAGATTTTGAAGCGGCCTAGTCAAAGTTCATGCTCGAATATTCTACAGTGTTGCTGAATAACAGAAATTCTGCAAGGGTGGGCCAAAATATCTCCAAAGATGTGAGGGTGCACACTCAGTTGTTCTACGTGGTTTCAAGCATACATTGATACAAATACACTTATCACTGATGAAATGCTGTGGGCATTCAAGAAGTCCAAATATGGGCGTAGTTTACGAGACGCTTAAATGAAGCTGTTCCGCATGTGTTTCGGGGGTCAGGTGGTTTTATTAAATGACACGTTTTCCATTATTTATGAGCGGACAATGTGGGACTATATTTGTACAGATTTTACTTTGTATTGAGACTTGATTAGTTATGCTTAAAATGACCAGTCTGCTCAAATAAAAGTAACAAACTAGGGTTGATTTTATTTGTGTCAGAAATTTCTATTCGATGCCACGTTCTATTTTGATACTAAGGTGGTTTGAATTTTTTTTGTAACATATCAAGTAACTTTTTATGAACTCTATAGATATAAATATCCCAATGAAGTTTCCTGTTTCTAGCAAATAGAATCAGAATCAGAATCAGAATCAGAATCAGAATCATCTTTATTGGCCAAGTATGTAGAACACACAAGGAATTTGTCTCCGGTATAACACGCTGCATTAGTATCATCGTAAACAACAAATCATTGAACCATTTTAGAGTAACCAGTAGCAGTATTTGTAGTACAAGAAGAGTGACTACGTCAGTGACTGTTTAAGGAGTTAATGGCTAGAGGGAAGAAGCTGTTTAAGTGTCTACTGGATTTGGTGCGCATGGATCTGAAGCGTCTGCCTGAGGGGAGTAGCTGGAAAAGGTGGTGGGCAGGGTGCGGGGGATCCAAGAGGATTTTCCGTGCCCTTGTCTTGATTCTTGCAGTGTGCAAGTCCTCAAGAGTGGGTAGGGCGGTGCCAACGATTTTTTCCACCGTCCTAACTGTCCGTTGAAGTCGGATTTTGTCCTTTTTTGTGGCGGCCCCAAACCAAACCGTGATGGAAGAACACAGGATTGATTCGATGACTGCCGTGTAGAACTGTCGTAGCACCTCCTGTGGCAGGCCATGCTTCCTCAGCAGCCTCAGGAAGTACATCCTCTGCCGGGCCCTTTTCAGGATGGAGATGGTGTTGACTTCCCACTTCATGTCCTGGGAGACTGTGATTCCCAGGAACTTGAAGGTCTCGATGGTTGACACGGGGCAGTTGGATAGTGTGAGGGGCAACTGTGGAGAAGAATGTTTCCTGAAGTCCACGATCATCTCTACAGTCTTGAGCGTGTTCAGCCCGAGGTTGTGTCGGCTGCACCAGAGCTCCAGCTGCTCCACTTGTTGGCGGTACGCAGACTCGTCGCCGTCTTTGATGAGACCGATGACCGTGGTGTCGTCTGCGAACTTTATGAGTTTGACAGCTGGATCTGTTGAGGTGCAATCGTTTGTGTAGAGAGAGAAGAGCAGTGGAGAGAGGACACATCCCTGTGGGGCTCCAGTGCTGGTGGTGCGTATTGATGATGTTGTTGCTCCCAGTCTCACCTGTTGTGTCCGTCCCGTCAGGAAGCTGAGGATCCACTGGCAGATCGTAGGGGACACACCGAGGTGGAGATGTTTGGGGGTGAGGAGTTCCGGGATGATGGTGTTGAACGCAGAGCTGAAATCCACAAACAGAATCCTTGCATAGGTCCCTGTGCTGTCGAGGTGCTCGAGGATGTAGTGCAGACCTATGTTGACTGCGTCTTCCACAGACCTGTTTGCCCGGTAGGCAAACTGGAGAGGGTCCAGCAGGGGTCCGGTGACGTTCTTTAGGTGGTTCAGCACAAGGCGTTCAAAGGACTTCATGACCACAGACGTCAGGGCGACAGGCCTATAGTCGTTCAGTTCCGATGTTGCCGATTTCTTGGAAACTGGGATGATGGTAGACTGTTTGAAGCAGGATGGGACCTCACACAGCTCCAGAGATCTGTTGAAGATTTGTGTGAAGACCGGAGCCAGCTGGTCAGCGCAGACTTTCAGGCAGGAGGGGGACACTTTGTCGGGCCCCGCAGCTTTCTTGATCTTCTGCTGCTTGAAGAGCCGTCTCACATCCTGTTCGTGGATCTGTAGTGGAGAAAAAGAGGGTGGGGGGGTAGGTAGAGTGGTTTCTGGTAGAGGTGGGTGTGTGTGGGAAATGGGGGTGCCCTTTTCAAATCGGCAGAAAAACATGTTTAGTTCATTAGCAAGACCCTTATTGTTCACTGTTTGGGGGGATGGCATTCTATAGTTAGTGATTGCTTTCAGGCCATTCCATACAGATGCAGAGTCGTTAGCAGAGAACTGGTTTTTCAGCCTGTCTGCATAGCTTCTCTTAGCGATGTTAATTTCCTTTGTCAATTGGTTTCGGGCGTGTTTGTACAGTGCCCGATCTCCACTTCTAAATGCGGCCTCTTTCTCTTTCCTGAGTTGCCTGAGTTTGGGAGTAAACCATGGCTTGTTATTGTTGAAGGAGCGGAAGGACTTCGTTGGTACACACATGTCCTCACAGAAACTGATGTATGATGTTACAGTGTCTATGATAATAATAATAATAATACAAAATTGTCACTTTGGCCACGGTCACACTGAAAAATCTGTCAAGTTAGCTGGTGAAGGTGGATTTTCGAGCCTCAAATATGACACCTACTTTCAGGGTTCTTGCTATGGGGAGGGTCTGTATCTTGGGTTATATAGGGACGCAAGAGGGGAAAGGAAGCAAAAAGTGGGCAGAGAGGAAGCACATGTCTCTTATCTCTTCTTGTCATTCATGAGCACAAATGGCTGTGAAACAGATGCTTCGTCCATTTCACCACAAAGTCTTGTTATTATTCATATGTCAAAGTAATAAACACATGCAAGTCTCTGCTCTGGCATCACTCGCACCACAGTACAATTACGTATTTTGGTCAGATCGTAGGCTACATGAAATTATTTGATGGTGATAAGTTTTATGATAAGTTCATATTTTCCATTCTGTTCTCATAATGTTATGATTGATTACATTACGGGTGGCACAGTGATCTAGTGGTTAGCGCGTCAACCTCACAGTGCAGAGGGGCAGGGCTCTGGCCTTCCTGCGTGGAGTTTGCATGTTCTCCCTGTGCCTGCCTGCATGGGTTTTCTCTGGGTACTCCGGTTTCCTCCCACATTACAAAAACATGCATTAAACACTCTAAATTGTCCCTAGGCGGATGGTTGTTTGTCTCTGTGTGCCCTGCGATTGGCTGGCAACCGGTTCAGTGTGTCCCCTGCCTACTGCCTGAGGACAGGTGGGATAGGCTCCAGCACGCCCGTGACCCTTGTGAGGATAAACAGATTAGAAAATGGATGGATGGATTACATCTCTACAAATCTGCCTAGCCATTACCACATCATCAGGGCTCTTGCTGTTTAACCTTGGACAAATGTTACGTTTCACATTCTGTCTCTCTGTCTATGATAATAATAATAATAATACATTTTATTTATAAGCGCCTTTCAAGACACCCAAGGACACTTTACAATAACAAAAAACACAAAACGATGTGCTTTATCATGAAATATTTCAGCCTCATTTGGACTGTATGTATGAGGAGTGCCATTCCTTATGTGGTTAAATGATGCTTGTTGGGCACTGGATTTAAAATTTTAAAAAAGGGCTTGCTAAAAAAAAAAAAAAAAAAAAAGTGTTTCTGTAACACCCAAATATTACACTATGAACTAGGCTTTCGTCACTGTTCTTTCATCTTACTAAGTACCTGTTCCTGTGGGTCCTATCACTTTCATTTGCTGCACGCCAGGCTGCCCCACCCGCCTCACATTGATTGCCTGTCCGTATCTCCACATTCGAGACCAAGCAGCTAATCAAAACATAAATAGTCCAGTGGGGGTACCTATCACGTTGACTATCAGGAGGTGCTATTATGGCTCATTAAATTGGAGTGTGCTCAAAATGAGGGCCATTAACATGGGTGGGCATTCATGAACCACCTCTCTTTAGTTGCGACATTCATACTGTAACTTCCACTGTAAATGTTTGTGCAACAAGTGGGGCACAGGTAAAGAACTAATCATCATTGGACAGCTGAAATACCAAAGAGCAAATTAAACTGAAGCACTTCTCAAATATCCTGCAAATCCCCCCCGAGGGCTGCGAACAGTAAAAAGTTTGACTTTTGAGCAATCTGACTCAACACTTAGCAAGTGATTTGAGAGAAAGATGCTTTTGGCAACATTTCTACCAAGCATGCAGTATTCCATTTGTGTTATGCTTTCTGTAGGCAGTGACTAGGAGGATTATACCGGAATAAAGGCAGTTGGTAAAACAGTGTGCCCTGAGACTTGAGGAAAAATGAAGAAAGACATATACAGAATATATATATATATTTTTTAACTTGGGCCTTTTTAAAGGGGAACATGGTTCGTTAACTCCTTCAGAGAGCAGTTTAGGGCCAGTGTAAAACTCGTTCAGGGCTTTAACAGGAGTTAGAGTGAATGCAAATTTTAGACAACAAAACCAGTGCAAATATAACACAGTCGTTCAGAAAAAGTCAAATATGATTGTACTAGTGCAGTGGTTCTTAACCTGGGTTCGATCGAACCCCAGGGGTTCGGTGAATCGGTCTCAGGGGTTCGACGGAGCCTCTGCCATGGAGGGTAAGAAACACCCAACTCAACACACCCACTTGGCCAGCACTGGCTGCAGATGATCACATGACATTGCTTGTCCAATCAGTGCTGTGGGAAATTTAGTTCTTATTTTATTTATTAACTTTTTTCTGTTATTAATAAATGTGTTTTTTTAATGTCTTGAATTTGTGAATAAATACATATATATATATATATATATACAGGTATATATATACTGTATATATATATTTGGTACCTCTAAGAAGGTTAAGAACCACTGTACGAGTGTGATGATCTGAGTTTTGAGGACTTGAATGTTCCAAACAGGTGAGACTCGACCAAAATTAAGTTGTGCCCGTTTTCATGATGAGCGTAAGGGCGACTGTCTTCCAAAATAGGGACCACGTTATTATTCTGTTGCATGCTAATATGCTAGTGGTTCAAGTGAAGTTGCACAAAGGCTGCTAAAAAAAAATAACAATGATTTGATGCCTAATGTTTGTGAGACAAGAAATGCTAAGTTCAAGTTAAAATTCCAATTTTTTTTTTGTATTAAATTGCCCCACGGAAAATGTTTAGACACAATAAAATACAGTTTACAATGATGCACAAAGTGAATTTAAGGAATAAAAACAGTCAATTATATAAAAAGGAAACTCATAGGTTTTTCGTTATTTAGTGAAATGCATGAAGAAATAAATATAGTTTATCCAAATACGTCATTTTTCTACACAATTTCCAGTTGGACACTCAAATGCTGAAATTCGACACCTGCAGCCCTACGTGCAACCTTGCTGTTTGATTGTCACAGATTAACCTGCAAAAAATTAATTGCTCATTGCTCAAAATGTTACACTTGTTCCTCAAATTAAGTTATCGAGATGCTAAATTGCTCATCAAAGAAAAAAAAAAGTGATCTCAAGCCTTATATGGTGATTGATGGAACCATGAGTTATGCTCTTGAGCCCAAAAACTCCTGAGGCAGACTCTTCAGCCATCATTTTGTGAATTCAAGTGTATTTGCATTCAACGATCCAAACCACACCAGCGAATAAACTTGTGAATGTCTTTCAAAAAGCCAAAATGAAGATTTTGAAGCGGCCTAGTCAAAGTTCATGCTCGAATATTCTACAGTGTTGCTGAATAACAGAAATTCTGCAAGGGTGGGCCAAAATATCTCCAAAGATGTGAGGGTGCACACTCAGTTGTTCTACGTGGTTTCAAGCATACATTGATACAAATACACTTATCACTGATGAAATGCTGTGGGCATTCAAGAAGTCCAAATATGGGCGTAGTTTACGAGACGCTTAAATGAAGCTGTTCCGCATGTGTTTCGGGGGTCAGGTGGTTTTATTAAATGACACGTTTTCCATTATTTATGAGCGGACAATGTGGGACTATATTTGTACAGATTTTACTTTGTATTGAGACTTGATTAGTTATGCTTAAAATGACCAGTCTGCTCAAATAAAAGTAACAAACTAGGGTTGATTTTATTTGTGTCAGAAATTTCTATTCGATGCCACGTTCTATTTTGATACTAAGGTGGTTTGAATTTTTTTTGTAACATATCAAGTAACTTTTTATGAACTCTATAGATATAAATATCCCAATGAAGTTTCCTGTTTCTAGCAAATAGAATCAGAATCAGAATCAGAATCAGAATCAGAATCATCTTTATTGGCCAAGTATGTAGAACACACAAGGAATTTGTCTCCGGTATAACACGCTGCATTAGTATCATCGTAAACAACAAATCATTGAACCATTTTAGAGTAACCAGTAGCAGTATTTGTAGTACAAGAAGAGTGACTACGTCAGTGACTGTTTAAGGAGTTAATGGCTAGAGGGAAGAAGCTGTTTAAGTGTCTACTGGATTTGGTGCGCATGGATCTGAAGCGTCTGCCTGAGGGGAGTAGCTGGAAAAGGTGGTGGGCAGGGTGCGGGGGATCCAAGAGGATTTTCCGTGCCCTTGTCTTGATTCTTGCAGTGTGCAAGTCCTCAAGAGTGGGTAGGGCGGTGCCAACGATTTTTTCCACCGTCCTAACTGTCCGTTGAAGTCGGATTTTGTCCTTTTTTGTGGCGGCCCCAAACCAAACCGTGATGGAAGAACACAGGATTGATTCGATGACTGCCGTGTAGAACTGTCGTAGCACCTCCTGTGGCAGGCCATGCTTCCTCAGCAGCCTCAGGAAGTACATCCTCTGCCGGGCCCTTTTCAGGATGGAGATGGTGTTGACTTCCCACTTCATGTCCTGGGAGACTGTGATTCCCAGGAACTTGAAGGTCTCGATGGTTGACACGGGGCAGTTGGATAGTGTGAGGGGCAACTGTGGAGAAGAATGTTTCCTGAAGTCCACGATCATCTCTACAGTCTTGAGCGTGTTCAGCCCGAGGTTGTGTCGGCTGCACCAGAGCTCCAGCTGCTCCACTTGTTGGCGGTACGCAGACTCGTCGCCGTCTTTGATGAGACCGATGACCGTGGTGTCGTCTGCGAACTTTATGAGTTTGACAGCTGGATCTGTTGAGGTGCAATCGTTTGTGTAGAGAGAGAAGAGCAGTGGAGAGAGGACACATCCCTGTGGGGCTCCAGTGCTGGTGGTGCGTATTGATGATGTTGTTGCTCCCAGTCTCACCTGTTGTGTCCGTCCCGTCAGGAAGCTGAGGATCCACTGGCAGATCGTAGGGGACACACCGAGGTGGAGATGTTTGGGGGTGAGGAGTTCCGGGATGATGGTGTTGAACGCAGAGCTGAAATCCACAAACAGAATCCTTGCATAGGTCCCTGTGCTGTCGAGGTGCTCGAGGATGTAGTGCAGACCTATGTTGACTGCGTCTTCCACAGACCTGTTTGCCCGGTAGGCAAACTGGAGAGGGTCCAGCAGGGGTCCGGTGACGTTCTTTAGGTGGTTCAGCACAAGGCGTTCAAAGGACTTCATGACCACAGACGTCAGGGCGACAGGCCTATAGTCGTTCAGTTCCGATGTTGCCGATTTCTTGGAAACTGGGATGATGGTAGACTGTTTGAAGCAGGATGGGACCTCACACAGCTCCAGAGATCTGTTGAAGATTTGTGTGAAGACCGGAGCCAGCTGGTCAGCGCAGACTTTCAGGCAGGAGGGGGACACTTTGTCGGGCCCCGCAGCTTTCTTGATCTTCTGCTGCTTGAAGAGCCGTCTCACATCCTGTTCGTGGATCTGTAGTGGAGAAAAAGAGGGTGGGGGGGTAGGTAGAGTGGTTTCTGGTAGAGGTGGGTGTGTGTGGGAAATGGGGGTGCCCTTTTCAAATCGGCAGAAAAACATGTTTAGTTCATTAGCAAGACCCTTATTGTTCACTGTTTGGGGGGATGGCATTCTATAGTTAGTGATTGCTTTCAGGCCATTCCATACAGATGCAGAGTCGTTAGCAGAGAACTGGTTTTTCAGCCTGTCTGCATAGCTTCTCTTAGCGATGTTAATTTCCTTTGTCAATTGGTTTCGGGCGTGTTTGTACAGTGCCCGATCTCCACTTCTAAATGCGGCCTCTTTCTCTTTCCTGAGTTGCCTGAGTTTGGGAGTAAACCATGGCTTGTTATTGTTGAAGGAGCGGAAGGACTTCGTTGGT
This sequence comes from Hippocampus guttulatus, assembly GCF_054856545.1. NCBI lineage: Eukaryota > Metazoa > Chordata > Actinopteri > Syngnathiformes > Syngnathidae > Hippocampus > Hippocampus guttulatus. The sequence goes on from NC_141266.1 coordinate 4,364,614, forward strand.
ACACACATGTCCTCACAGAAACTGATGTATGATGTTACAGTGTCTATGATAATAATAATAATAATACAAAATTGTCACTTTGGCCACGGTCACACTGAAAAATCTGTCAAGTTAGCTGGTGAAGGTGGATTTTCGAGCCTCAAATATGACACCTACTTTCAGGGTTCTTGCTATGGGGAGGGTCTGTATCTTGGGTTATATAGGGACGCAAGAGGGGAAAGGAAGCAAAAAGTGGGCAGAGAGGAAGCACATGTCTCTTATCTCTTCTTGTCATTCATGAGCACAAATGGCTGTGAAACAGATGCTTCGTCCATTTCACCACAAAGTCTTGTTATTATTCATATGTCAAAGTAATAAACACATGCAAGTCTCTGCTCTGGCATCACTCGCACCACAGTACAATTACGTATTTTGGTCAGATCGTAGGCTACATGAAATTATTTGATGGTGATAAGTTTTATGATAAGTTCATATTTTCCATTCTGTTCTCATAATGTTATGATTGATTACATTACGGGTGGCACAGTGATCTAGTGGTTAGCGCGTCAACCTCACAGTGCAGAGGGGCAGGGCTCTGGCCTTCCTGCGTGGAGTTTGCATGTTCTCCCTGTGCCTGCCTGCATGGGTTTTCTCTGGGTACTCCGGTTTCCTCCCACATTACAAAAACATGCATTAAACACTCTAAATTGTCCCTAGGCGGATGGTTGTTTGTCTCTGTGTGCCCTGCGATTGGCTGGCAACCGGTTCAGTGTGTCCCCTGCCTACTGCCTGAGGACAGGTGGGATAGGCTCCAGCACGCCCGTGACCCTTGTGAGGATAAACAGATTAGAAAATGGATGGATGGATTACATCTCTACAAATCTGCCTAGCCATTACCACATCATCAGGGCTCTTGCTGTTTAACCTTGGACAAATGTTACGTTTCACATTCTGTCTCTCTGTCTATGATAATAATAATAATAATACATTTTATTTATAAGCGCCTTTCAAGACACCCAAGGACACTTTACAATAACAAAAAACACAAAACGATGTGCTTTATCATGAAATATTTCAGCCTCATTTGGACTGTATGTATGAGGAGTGCCATTCCTTATGTGGTTAAATGATGCTTGTTGGGCACTGGATTTAAAATTTTAAAAAAGGGCTTGCTAAAAAAAAAAAAAAAAAAAAAGTGTTTCTGTAACACCCAAATATTACACTATGAACTAGGCTTTCGTCACTGTTCTTTCATCTTACTAAGTACCTGTTCCTGTGGGTCCTATCACTTTCATTTGCTGCACGCCAGGCTGCCCCACCCGCCTCACATTGATTGCCTGTCCGTATCTCCACATTCGAGACCAAGCAGCTAATCAAAACATAAATAGTCCAGTGGGGGTACCTATCACGTTGACTATCAGGAGGTGCTATTATGGCTCATTAAATTGGAGTGTGCTCAAAATGAGGGCCATTAACATGGGTGGGCATTCATGAACCACCTCTCTTTAGTTGCGACATTCATACTGTAACTTCCACTGTAAATGTTTGTGCAACAAGTGGGGCACAGGTAAAGAACTAATCATCATTGGACAGCTGAAATACCAAAGAGCAAATTAAACTGAAGCACTTCTCAAATATCCTGCAAATCCCCCCCGAGGGCTGCGAACAGTAAAAAGTTTGACTTTTGAGCAATCTGACTCAACACTTAGCAAGTGATTTGAGAGAAAGATGCTTTTGGCAACATTTCTACCAAGCATGCAGTATTCCATTTGTGTTATGCTTTCTGTAGGCAGTGACTAGGAGGATTATACCGGAATAAAGGCAGTTGGTAAAACAGTGTGCCCTGAGACTTGAGGAAAAATGAAGAAAGACATATACAGAATATATATATATATTTTTTAACTTGGGCCTTTTTAAAGGGGAACATGGTTCGTTAACTCCTTCAGAGAGCAGTTTAGGGCCAGTGTAAAACTCGTTCAGGGCTTTAACAGGAGTTAGAGTGAATGCAAATTTTAGACAACAAAACCAGTGCAAATATAACACAGTCGTTCAGAAAAAGTCAAATATGATTGTACTAGTGCAGTGGTTCTTAACCTGGGTTCGATCGAACCCCAGGGGTTCGGTGAATCGGTCTCAGGGGTTCGACGGAGCCTCTGCCATGGAGGGTAAGAAACACCCAACTCAACACACCCACTTGGCCAGCACTGGCTGCAGATGATCACATGACATTGCTTGTCCAATCAGTGCTGTGGGAAATTTAGTTCTTATTTTATTTATTAACTTTTTTCTGTTATTAATAAATGTGTTTTTTTAATGTCTTGAATTTGTGAATAAATACATATATATATATATATATATACAGGTATATATATACTGTATATATATATTTGGTACCTCTAAGAAGGTTAAGAACCACTGTACGAGTGTGATGATCTGAGTTTTGAGGACTTGAATGTTCCAAACAGGTGAGACTCGACCAAAATTAAGTTGTGCCCGTTTTCATGATGAGCGTAAGGGCGACTGTCTTCCAAAATAGGGACCACGTTATTATTCTGTTGCATGCTAATATGCTAGTGGTTCAAGTGAAGTTGCACAAAGGCTGCTAAAAAAAAATAACAATGATTTGATGCCTAATGTTTGTGAGACAAGAAATGCTAAGTTCAAGTTAAAATTCCAATTTTTTTTTTGTATTAAATTGCCCCACGGAAAATGTTTAGACACAATAAAATACAGTTTACAATGATGCACAAAGTGAATTTAAGGAATAAAAACAGTCAATTATATAAAAAGGAAACTCATAGGTTTTTCGTTATTTAGTGAAATGCATGAAGAAATAAATATAGTTTATCCAAATACGTCATTTTTCTACACAATTTCCAGTTGGACACTCAAATGCTGAAATTCGACACCTGCAGCCCTACGTGCAACCTTGCTGTTTGATTGTCACAGATTAACCTGCAAAAAATTAATTGCTCATTGCTCAAAATGTTACACTTGTTCCTCAAATTAAGTTATCGAGATGCTAAATTGCTCATCAAAGAAAAAAAAAAGTGATCTCAAGCCTTATATGGTGATTGATGGAACCATGAGTTATGCTCTTGAGCCCAAAAACTCCTGAGGCAGACTCTTCAGCCATCATTTTGTGAATTCAAGTGTATTTGCATTCAACGATCCAAACCACACCAGCGAATAAACTTGTGAATGTCTTTCAAAAAGCCAAAATGAAGATTTTGAAGCGGCCTAGTCAAAGTTCATGCTCGAATATTCTACAGTGTTGCTGAATAACAGAAATTCTGCAAGGGTGGGCCAAAATATCTCCAAAGATGTGAGGGTGCACACTCAGTTGTTCTACGTGGTTTCAAGCATACATTGATACAAATACACTTATCACTGATGAAATGCTGTGGGCATTCAAGAAGTCCAAATATGGGCGTAGTTTACGAGACGCTTAAATGAAGCTGTTCCGCATGTGTTTCGGGGGTCAGGTGGTTTTATTAAATGACACGTTTTCCATTATTTATGAGCGGACAATGTGGGACTATATTTGTACAGATTTTACTTTGTATTGAGACTTGATTAGTTATGCTTAAAATGACCAGTCTGCTCAAATAAAAGTAACAAACTAGGGTTGATTTTATTTGTGTCAGAAATTTCTATTCGATGCCACGTTCTATTTTGATACTAAGGTGGTTTGAATTTTTTTTGTAACATATCAAGTAACTTTTTATGAACTCTATAGATATAAATATCCCAATGAAGTTTCCTGTTTCTAGCAAATAGAATCAGAATCAGAATCAGAATCAGAATCAGAATCATCTTTATTGGCCAAGTATGTAGAACACACAAGGAATTTGTCTCCGGTATAACACGCTGCATTAGTATCATCGTAAACAACAAATCATTGAACCATTTTAGAGTAACCAGTAGCAGTATTTGTAGTACAAGAAGAGTGACTACGTCAGTGACTGTTTAAGGAGTTAATGGCTAGAGGGAAGAAGCTGTTTAAGTGTCTACTGGATTTGGTGCGCATGGATCTGAAGCGTCTGCCTGAGGGGAGTAGCTGGAAAAGGTGGTGGGCAGGGTGCGGGGGATCCAAGAGGATTTTCCGTGCCCTTGTCTTGATTCTTGCAGTGTGCAAGTCCTCAAGAGTGGGTAGGGCGGTGCCAACGATTTTTTCCACCGTCCTAACTGTCCGTTGAAGTCGGATTTTGTCCTTTTTTGTGGCGGCCCCAAACCAAACCGTGATGGAAGAACACAGGATTGATTCGATGACTGCCGTGTAGAACTGTCGTAGCACCTCCTGTGGCAGGCCATGCTTCCTCAGCAGCCTCAGGAAGTACATCCTCTGCCGGGCCCTTTTCAGGATGGAGATGGTGTTGACTTCCCACTTCATGTCCTGGGAGACTGTGATTCCCAGGAACTTGAAGGTCTCGATGGTTGACACGGGGCAGTTGGATAGTGTGAGGGGCAACTGTGGAGAAGAATGTTTCCTGAAGTCCACGATCATCTCTACAGTCTTGAGCGTGTTCAGCCCGAGGTTGTGTCGGCTGCACCAGAGCTCCAGCTGCTCCACTTGTTGGCGGTACGCAGACTCGTCGCCGTCTTTGATGAGACCGATGACCGTGGTGTCGTCTGCGAACTTTATGAGTTTGACAGCTGGATCTGTTGAGGTGCAATCGTTTGTGTAGAGAGAGAAGAGCAGTGGAGAGAGGACACATCCCTGTGGGGCTCCAGTGCTGGTGGTGCGTATTGATGATGTTGTTGCTCCCAGTCTCACCTGTTGTGTCCGTCCCGTCAGGAAGCTGAGGATCCACTGGCAGATCGTAGGGGACACACCGAGGTGGAGATGTTTGGGGGTGAGGAGTTCCGGGATGATGGTGTTGAACGCAGAGCTGAAATCCACAAACAGAATCCTTGCATAGGTCCCTGTGCTGTCGAGGTGCTCGAGGATGTAGTGCAGACCTATGTTGACTGCGTCTTCCACAGACCTGTTTGCCCGGTAGGCAAACTGGAGAGGGTCCAGCAGGGGTCCGGTGACGTTCTTTAGGTGGTTCAGCACAAGGCGTTCAAAGGACTTCATGACCACAGACGTCAGGGCGACAGGCCTATAGTCGTTCAGTTCCGATGTTGCCGATTTCTTGGAAACTGGGATGATGGTAGACTGTTTGAAGCAGGATGGGACCTCACACAGCTCCAGAGATCTGTTGAAGATTTGTGTGAAGACCGGAGCCAGCTGGTCAGCGCAGACTTTCAGGCAGGAGGGGGACACTTTGTCGGGCCCCGCAGCTTTCTTGATCTTCTGCTGCTTGAAGAGCCGTCTCACATCCTGTTCGTGGATCTGTAGTGGAGAAAAAGAGGGTGGGGGGGTAGGTAGAGTGGTTTCTGGTAGAGGTGGGTGTGTGTGGGAAATGGGGGTGCCCTTTTCAAATCGGCAGAAAAACATGTTTAGTTCATTAGCAAGACCCTTATTGTTCACTGTTTGGGGGGATGGCATTCTATAGTTAGTGATTGCTTTCAGGCCATTCCATACAGATGCAGAGTCGTTAGCAGAGAACTGGTTTTTCAGCCTGTCTGCATAGCTTCTCTTAGCGATGTTAATTTCCTTTGTCAATTGGTTTCGGGCGTGTTTGTACAGTGCCCGATCTCCACTTCTAAATGCGGCCTCTTTCTCTTTCCTGAGTTGCCTGAGTTTGGGAGTAAACCATGGCTTGTTATTGTTGAAGGAGCGGAAGGACTTCGTTGGTACACACATGTCCTCACAGAAACTGATGTATGATGTTACAGTGTCTGTGTATTCATCCAGTGTGCCCGTTGAAGTTTCAAAGACGCCCCAATCAGTGCAGTCTAAGCATTCTTGTAGAGCTAGCTTTGCTTCATCTGTCCATTTTTTCACAGTCTTAACAACCGGTTTAGCACATTTGAGTTTCTGTCTGTATGTAGGTATTAAGTGGATTAAATTGTGGTCAGAAAGACCCAATGCTGCACGGGCGACCGATCGGTATGGATTTTTGATTGTTGTATAGCAGTGGTCTAGAATGTTGCCTTCTCTGGTGAAACAGTCGATGTGCTGCTTATATCTGGGAAGTTCACGGTTAAGATGTGCTCTATTAAAATCGCCCAAAATTATCAGGGGTGACTCTGGGTATTTTAGTTCGAGTTTGTTTACTTGTTCGGCTAGCGTTTGTATCGCCGTGTTAGCGTTAGCGTTAACTTTGAATTTTATGGCTGCAACAGGGCTGGGACAGGTGGCAATAAAGACTGAGAGAGTTGAGGAATGCTCACCAAACACCTGTTTGGAACATCCCAAAGGTGAGCAGGATAACTGGGAGCAGGTGGGTGTCATGATTGAATATAAAAGGAGGTTCCCTGAGTTGCTCAGTCATTCACGAGCAAAGATGGGGTGAGGTTTCCCCTCATTGTGAACAACTGCGTGACAAAAAAAAGGCACACAGTTTCAGGGCAATGTTCTTTGATGTACACTTGTAAGGAATTTACAGATTTCAAGTTCAAGTTCAAGTCAACTTTATTGTCAAATGTGCTACATGTGCAACATACAGAGCAGATTAAATTACTTTCCTCTCAACCACAGGAGAGAGAGGAGCCGCTGCGGGTGCCCGCACCGGCGGTGCGGCACCGCCATCAAAAGAACAATATCTATGTTCCACAATATCATCAGAAGGTTCAGAGAATCCGTAGAAATACGAATAATAAGAATAAGAACAAGAAAACCTTTATTCGTCTCACAATGGAGAAATTCCCAATTTACAGCTGTCATGATTCGGTTTAGGGACCAACAGGTGGCACTGTAGGGCTCCCCCGGCAGCTGCACACCTGTTGGTCATTTGGTAATTAGTTGTATAAAAGGACTCCTGCCCAAACACTCGGTGCCGGGTCATTGTTGCTTCTTGCTACTGTCATGTGTGTTGCTGTTTGCTCTTAGTTTCTGTCATGTTTAGTTCATTGTTATGTTTTAGCTTTAGTCATGGTTTTTGTTTGATACTTTGGACTTTGTGATTTAGTTTTCTTTGTTTTAAATACAATTCTTCAAATACACCCTGCTCCTCCCTCCTGCCTGCTTTTTGGGGTCCACCACCGCCTCGCTACGTGACAACAGCAGCAAAAATATGAAACGAAGAAAGTAGAAGAACAAAAAGTATAGTAGCTGCTGTAAAGGCGGCAAATCTCGCGGCACCATCTTGGAGTCATAATAACAAGGCCACAAACCAACATTGAAGGGTCGTGATTTTCGATCCTTCAGGCGGCACTGCATCAAAAACCAACATCAATGTGTTCAGGATTCACCACGAGGGCTCAGGAACAATCAGTACTTTAATAAGAGCTCTTTCAGTACGGTGACGAGGTCGGACTCCTGATTGTAATTTTCTCAAAGAGCTCAAGAATTTGCTGAATTGATGAAAAAAAAAAAAAAAACACTGTCCGTCAGGTTAATTGAATTATTCCTGAGTAATTTTAAGTGCTGCCACATTTTGTATTTTTGATGGTTTGTGATAATGCTTGACCCGATGAATTACTTTGTGCTATGTAAGTAGTTTACGGCTATCTTCCAGTTATGACGGGCAATACAGTACGTGAAATCTGCTGTGTATCCACTGTAGTAAATACATTTATGCAGTATAATGTATCTACACATTTTCAGCTCTTTGTTTATCGCTGCACCGGAAAACAATATATACAAACAGTGCCATGTTATGCAGCAACACAGAAAAACAATGAGAGCACAGTGAAGGAAGACATGATGGCGAGACAGTAGGAAGTGAAAGGAGAGGCACACACGGACGCTTGTGACTGCACAAGACACACCTCCCATGCTCCTTTCACTAAAATCTGTTTGTGTGCGCGTGTGCGTGTGTGTGTGTGTGTGTGTGTGTGTGTGTGTGTGTGTGGGTGGGTGTGCATTTAATAAGAATTGATGTTGAAGGTTTTAGGCCTAAATGTGGAATTCAACATAAAATTCTAAGAACGATTTATCTTGATTAGCACTTATCGGGGGGGGGGGGGGGGGGTTCCATAGAGACGGTCACATGTGCTCGGCATGAAAACTGGCCCGTCTTCATTTCCCTGCCGGTGCAAGTCTAGTTTAAGGCGTGTGGGGAATTTTGTATAACATGGTATGCTTCTCTGGGCATTCCGGCAGGCCATTATACGCTCCTGAAAATTTGGCAACAGAGAGTAGACAAGACCTCATACCAGCTAAAAGCAGGTCTAAGGTGTGGTGTCGATTGTCATGAAAAAATATTTAAGAGTGTTAATTTGTATTTTATCATTAACTGTGTTGACTGGAATCACACATCCTGCGATCTGTAAGAGTCACTATGCAAGTTCGTTACTGTGCAAGGTTGTGATTTTTCTGTGCTTCAGATATGGGAATAGATGAGGGGTTTTGATTGGCCGGGAATCGCATTGGCTGTGTTCACTTCCACAACGGCAGGAACGCCCATTTCTAACCGTGCTACGAAAATACCCAAAGTAAAAAAACTCCATCCATTCACACATGAGACTGCACTTTGTGCTAGACTTGCGCTGGCCACCAAAACAGAGCTCGCGAAGTATAAAGCTAACTTAGTAAAATTGGCCCGAATGCAGAAGAAGGCATGTCCTCACACTTTCTTACTATCACATCAAAAAGCAGAAAGTACATACATATGTGTGTGAGGGTGTGTGTGTGTGTGTGTGTGATTGATCTGGTATGGTGTGCAAAATGCCCATCCATTTTGTTTGACATAATATACCAGTCAATGTATGTAAATAAAATGCAATGCAATACAATACATCCTGATTTATATAGCGCTTTCACAACAGCTGCAGCTGTAACAAAGTGCTTAACAAAAAAGTGAACATAAAGTAAAATATTAAACACAACACATAACATAGAAACACAAACAGTCGTGCAATCTTAACCACTTTTCCCTCATACGCTTTAAATAAATGCATAAAAAATTGTCTTTATTCTTTGAATGAAACAGTTTCCCACTCGACGGTAATCGTCGTTGAGATGTTGGTGGATCGGGCACATACTGTATAATTGAGGCCCATGAAGACTACCTGGCAACAAATGCAAATGATATGTGACTTGAAGAGAGTTTGGTCCTCAACACAGCACATACAAAAGACATCTATGCCTCTACGTTTTGAAAAAAAAAAAGTAAATAAAGCATCGTTTTGTTCTCCTACACATGAAGCCACGAGAAAGGTACTGGTTGAAAATCTGTCTTGCTGTTCCAGTAAGACAGATTTTTACACTCGTGTAAAACTGTAAGCAAAAGGGATGTACTCTTTTACGTAATTGTTATCACTGTGAAAGTGGAGGCAAGACAGTTCGCTATATTTAACAACATCATGTTTATACACAGTGAAGACACTGGGAAGGTTACTTAAACCTTTGTTTACAGCAACCATTGTGTGACTAATAAACAGGAGCTGTCGTCTGCTGTACTTTCTCCTTGAACCGCGCGTGCACATACAGTCGGCATGTTTCCAACGTCAACCCAGGAGCTGTCCAAGGTTTCAATATAGATCGTCAGTAGCTACACCAAAAAATACGAATAATAAATGGGATTAATCAGGATTCTTCCTGTTCTGTGGTTCCGACTTGATAACATGAAGGGTACAAATTCAGGAATGACATCAGCGTGGTATGACACAAAGAAAGGATTTTCCAGCAAAAGACGCATCACTCATCATCCAAGTCGGCAGTTAAAACACTCCAGATTACTGCCTTTAATTCTCTCATCAGAGTCTTAATGTGAACAGCCACAACATGGAAACCCCACGCTGCAAGAGCCAGCTCCAGATGTGCTATGCTGTGATATCCGTCCTTTGTCGACATACGGCTTACATAATTGCTCGGCACTGTAATTTTCCTATACTAGTGTGTTCAAATGTTTTTGTTCTATTCCATTCTATTCCAAGAGGAGTTTTGAATAGTGAATTGAAGGATATCAACGAAATTGCTGCAAAACAGGAACTTACACGCGTACAAATAACATCACACTCACACGGGGAACTGTTTGTTTGCCACGACGTTTATTTTTGCATGTCTTCATATGTGAACGAATCCATATCCAAACATTGCAGTGAAGGATGTGATCCTCCAAACAAAAAAAGAAAACTTAAAACAAAATGAGGAGATGGACAAAGCAGTTTAACGGCTTTCATATGTTAAGATCCTGTTTGTTTTTTTAGTCATTAATGTAATATGTTTGCATTCTTTTTGAACAGTTGTTGACTTGCATCATTTGGAAATCTATGCATGGATGAACTCTTACCCATTTCAGGGAGTTTGGTCATTTCAGTCCACAGCAGCTACTTTCGGACCATATTTACTCTATCTTTGGTGACACATGACTCGCTGTATCAACAACCCTGCCAGATGTTGATACAAATAGAGCATAAATACAATCACAGCAGATGCAAAGAGTGGAGTGCAGCATCCTCCACGCGCCCGCCTGTCTGACTGCTGAGTGAATGCTACGTGACTGTTGTGTCTGTGCTCCATTCAGGGATTTCTCTTGTTTGTTTTGTTGGATCTCTTTTGGGCCTCTCTGTCTACATCCTCAAATGCCTTCAAGCACATGCAATGTAAGCCAGAATTAGTTGAGTTGACTCGAAATTTGCGTGGAAACTGATGATCTTAAATCTATATTGTTTTTACACATGGAAAAACTTAACTTGTTCAGTAATTTATATACCGGTATATCCATCCATTTTCCGAACCGCTTGATCCTCACTAGGGTCGCGGGGGGTGCCGGAGCCTATCCCAGCCGTCTCCGGGCAGTAGGCGGGGGACACCCTGAATTAGTTGCCAGCCAATCGCAGGGCACACAGAGACGAACAACCATCCACGCCCACACTCACACCTAGGGACAATTTAGAGCGTCCAATCAGCCTGACATGCATGTTTTCGGAATGTGGGAGGAAACCGGAGCACCCGGAGAAAACCCACGCAGGCCCGGGGAGAACATGCAAACTCCACACAGGGAGGCCGGAGCTGGAATCGAACCCGGTACCTCTGCACTGTGAAGCCGACGTGCTAACCACTGGACTACCGGGCCGCCCTATACCGGTATATATATACTGTATATATAAAACACACACACACACACATTCTTACTGTACAGCTGAACATGTTTAGTTTTCATTATTTTTTATTCGTACGAAATGTAAAAAGGCAGCATGGTGGTGGTCAACTGGTTAGTGCGTCAGTCCTCACTTCAACAGCTACGAAGCGATTTGAATAATAATACAATCTGAAGAAACAACCTTTCTACCTCAGAATTTCATCTATGGAAGTTTTTTCTTTGCAAAAACATGACATATAATATTATTTCTGCTTAACATGATCATTTACATTGGCAAATTAGAAGGATCTAGAATGGTTTAGTTGTGTGATTATTTTTAATATTATTTTTTGCAGTGTACTCATAACATGATCTAAACAGCAACCCACATCTATAGTGGCTCTGAGCATCTCTGCACACCCTGTGGAACAGTATTACCGCAACGACGTAGCTCCATCTCTGTACATACTTGAACAATTGTTATTGATCTATACAGTATTCCACAGCACCAGACACTTTAAAGCTCTCAAGGTCTTTCTGTTCAATTATACACCGAAAGTTGCTCTCTAAATATTGCTACTGGTCACTTTAAAAATGGTGCAACGATTATCTGCACCAACTGCACAACTGTCACGGTACTGTATAGCACCACTGATCATTTGATCTCTGCTTGATGCTTTGCACACAGCTGTCATTGGGTGGTTCTCCAGCACGATGTTACCCTTACATTCCGGAAAGTCTTTCGATACTTATTGGTCATGCCCTTGTTTATCGTATTTGCGTGTCATTGATAATACTAGTGCAGCCTGCACTACCGTAGACAAATTCTTTGTGTGTTTCTACCTAATTGGCCAAAAAGATGATTCTGATTCTGTATTCTGGTTTCGCTATTCCGTCACCTGCTCCAAGACAGGCACGGTGCGTGGTTAGATACATACAGAAATGCAAGAAGGGAAAAATGCTAGACATTATACTCCAGCCGCGAGGAGCTTTCGTGCAAATAACATTGTTATCCATATGTAGCCAAAGAAACCATTGAAAATTCTTTTGAATGTCTACACTATCTAATAGCGCACCCGCAGACCAACTTCTAAAACCCAAAAGGATTGGATTTTAAGATTGCTCACTTGGGGCTGTGCGGATCTAGAATGAATGTTCTCATTTGATATTTGCGGCCTCTCTCCCAAGTGCGCACCTCTCCCCCACCCTTGCTGTCTGTCTGACTGTAACCCTACGTGACCGGACCAGGCTCCGTCAGTGCCAATGGAGGCTGCCATGGCACAGATAACACTAACTAGCTTCCTGCTATTATTGCTAATTGCTCTACAGCCTGGAACTCAGCAGACACCCTGGGTGGGTCGTGACTGTGTGTGTGTGTGTGTGTGTGTGTGTTTGAAAAGTTTTTCAAGAGCTTACAAATGAAATCCGTTGTCTGAAGTCATTTTCATTGGAAATCTTCATTCACCGATTCATTTTCTCGACTGTTGATACTTACTACGGTCACAGGTGTTCTGGAGCCTATCCCGGCTCTCTTCTGGCGAGAGGCGGGTACAACCTGGATTGATTGATAAATATATACAGTATATGTATATATATATATCCACTCCATCCATCCATCCATTTTGTAATCTGCTTATCCTCACTAGGGTCACAGGCATGCTGGAGCCTATCCCAGCTGTCACCAGGCTGTATAATAATAAAATGGAAAAATAAGAATAGTATTCTTAAGGAAAGGAAATTAGCTTTTTTCTTTACATTTTACATTGGAAACGAAGCTGTTCTTTTATTTCTCAATATAAGGAAATCTAAAGTTTTAAACTCATAAATAGAAGAAGGGCAAAGGTTTTTATTTTTAGACAAATTTTAAGTTTAGAACCAACAATCACAAGGTAAATAATCCTTGTGATTGTTGGATCAAGGATATTAAATGAATACGTTTCGAAATGAAAAAAAAAATCTCATAGTCTTTTTTTATTATTTCGTTTGTCATTTTCAGTTAAAAGATGCTCACTGTTTCAGTCTAACTCAAAATGTGGCCACGGTATCAATCATTTAGGGCGGACCGTAACTGTTGTGAAATCGAAATTTCTCGAAAAGTATTTTACTCTGATGAGACAAATGTTGGCTAACCAGTCCCATTGAAGTTGACAGATCCGAGTTGTACTGCTCCAACATGACAATGGCAGTCTGCTATGAAGAACAGGAAACAATAAACATGAACAAGAGCCACAAAATATCAATAGTGACATTCTTGTGGATGATGAGTGAACACAGTTTATACATTCGACCGAGGGTGATGTCCCCTCTGCTCTGTGTCACGCGAAACGTGTGTGTGAGTGGGCGGGGAGGGCGACGTATGTGTGCCATACACATTTCACGTTATCAGTGGCCATTTGTGGCCCACAGTATTCTATATGACCCCGGGGAGGGCACACGGTAGCCTGACGTATCTAACCAAGCCATCAGAGACACACGGGCAATTTAGCAAACGGCGGCGACGATGAGGCAATAACATATATGCGTTTCGCAGAATGTCGTTGAATGACGGCATTTCCTATGCCATCGTCCATGAGACAGGATGTCTTTAATTGTGGAATGAATCCAACTTTGACCATCAGCCATTTTCTTTTCTGCTTATCCGGTTGAGGGTGAGCTAGACCTTATCCCATCTGAGAGACTGGTTACACCCAAGACTCATCACCTGTCAATCACAGGTTTGAAGAGAGACCACTCGTCACACTCGCTTTTACCTATATGGGCAATTTAGAGTCTCCATTTAAAAGGACAATGATTTTGGACTGGGAATAACATGACATGGTTTAACCAGCACTTGAAGGGGTAAATGAGAAAAACTGATTTGTAAACATTGTTCAAATCCTGGAAGAGCAAATGGTACAATTTTAGCATAATCCCAGAGAAACCTGTTGTAAACAACAGAGCTGATCAAAACATTTCGTCGCCCTAAAGTAAACTTCTGAACATCAGATAAATGTGAGCATGGCTCCGGGCAGGCTCAAGAGGACTTGGCTGGCTGAATGATCTTTGGAGCAGTTTGTGTGCATGCGTGCGAGAGCCCGTGTGTGTGCGTCTTGATGAGGGAAGGCATCAAAGAAGGCGAGCATCCTGTGGGCAACACAGGGCAGGACCAGTGGGTGAAAGGCAGTGACAAAGTGGGTGTCCTAAAGGAGGCACCACAACGTCTGCAACATACACTCACACACGCACACACACACACACACACACCTACACACACACACACACACACACACACTCTAACAAAATGGGCCTCCATGTAATTAAATGTAATGATGTAGTGTCAGGGCTCAGGGGACAGATAAGACACTCACACATACACACTGACACACACACGCAATTGTGATTTAACATCACAAACTGAGACGTGGCAACCAGCTTAAAAAAGTTTTATTTCCAATTTGTGACACCAAAGGCAAAAATAACATGTATGATTGGGGTCCTGCAAGGTCATCAGAGCTTTGTAACTTTGGAAGAAGGACTGCTTTCTTATTAATAATAAGCCTTATGGTCATAATAAATGGGCTATTGCAATATACCTTTTTATCAATCAGTCTGAAGTTGCCCTAAAAGAACTATCCCAAAATAAAAGCATCTCCAACATTTTAGAGATCTATAATATTATTGTAGGAGACTGTTTTTATTATTCACTTGATTTTCTGTTTTGTTGCATTATTTTCGCTTTTCTGAGTGTCAGTGAAGTATAGGTAATCATTAATTTACGTTTTTTTCAGAGGCGTCTCTCGAGTTGGACGGCAGTTGAAAAGACACGTAGTCCAACAGAGACGCGTCTGTATTTTCTTGGGTGTTTCACGAATTAATAAAGTGTATATTTTAAAAACCAACATGACAGCTCTGTTTGTTTCGGAGCTGCAACATTATTACCAGAGGTGGACATTCTGTCAGTACTGATAGAAGGTCCGTCAGTGCGTCACTGACGAATGCCCGTTTGGCTGACGAATGATGTGAAAAAAATAGAATCAAATGACAGACTCAGCACTGACGTAAGTAAATTTTGGTCTGTCACTGTAATCATCACTATCCGGGCCAAGTACAGACAGACTTCTCAGTCCATCACTGACAGATGCCAATTTTGCTGACAACTGACAGAAACACACCCCACCTGTCTTGTGTACATGTTAATATTAAAGCGTATAGTGGTGCTTTAGGCGGGCGGGTTTGCATCAGTTTGGAGTACCAGCACATCTCAATTTTAGCCTCAAGTGTACCGGGATTTCACATGACGCATTACCCTCTCTCGTTCTATTTCTCTCTTGCACTTTCCCTCGCAAAGCTAGCTAGGCTCGCGATTTGAGCTTGTGTCAGAAAAAGAATGTGAACAAGAATGAAGAGTGAAGAATGTAAACATAATTTGAGTGAGTAAAAACGTTAAATTATGTCTTTAATACAGTCATTGCTTAAATGACTGTATAAAATACAACAAAGGGCCGAGGGAGGACCCCGACTGGTGTTGAAGTGGGTGACTATGACACAGGATGACACGTGAATCTTTCAGGTGAGGACCAGCTTCAGATTTTTTTGTTGCTGGCAACATCAACAATGATTGCACAGAACAAGAATGGCCAGACTGCCGGTGTCAAACAACTAAATACGTTTTTTGGGGGGTTCATATTGCATTATATATTATACCCATGAGGATCGCAGGCGTGCTTAAGCCTATCCCAGCTGTCCTGGGGCGATAGGCGGAGTCCACCCTGAACTGGTTGCCAGGGCAAACCACAGGCATACAACAACTATTCGCACTCGCAATCACACTGAGGGACAATTTAGTGTGTTCAGTTGCCATTTGTGATGGGAATTCCGGCTCTTTTGGCTCAGCTCACTAAAAAGAGCCGGCTCGTTTGGCTCCCAAACGGCTCCTCAGTTTTTTTTGTTGCTTAAATTAATTTACTCCCAAAAATAATGTAAAATTATGTGTAAAATGAATTACTAATGTAAAATATATACAGTATATCAAATATTTATTATTTATATGGCTTTATTTATATTCTGAACATACTTACAATGCGGAGTGCTACAAAAAATAAATTACAAAGTACAAAAACAAAGACCCATCTCAAAACAAGGTCAACAAAAAGGTCCAATCTCTGATTGTCTATATTTATAAGCTTTTAACTATTTACAGTAAAACAACATAAGTAAGCTTTGATTACCACACAAATTATAAATTAAAATTTGATATTGGATATTTTAACCTTGCACAGTCTTCACGCTGCCTTTGAACTATCAATTAAGTTGAAATGAGTCCAAATTTCACTGCGTTTCCTATCCATTTTCTCACCTTTCCACTGTGTTGTTTTTTTCTCTGTAGCGCTATCGAGCGCTCTCTCGTCTCCCTGTCTCTCCTGTTCGTGTGCTGCTCTCAGTGTGCCGCTGTGTCTCTTACTCCTCCCCATTCTCTTCACTGCAGTGTGTGCGTGTGTGTGCGTGCGTGTGTGTGTAACCCTCCCCTCCTTCTTCTACCACGGATCTTGACCAATCACGTGCGGCTTTAACCGAAGAGGGGGGGGGGGGGGGGAACAGGAGAAAAAAAAGTCGGCTCCTATTAAGAACAGCTCCCTATTAGGAGCCGGCTCCCGTCGTTCACTTCAAAGAGCCGCTTCGTTCGCGAACGACCCATCACTAGTTGCCATACATGCTTTTGAAATGTGGAAGGTGTCCCCGGACAAAAACCTACGCAGCCACGGGGAGAACATGCAAACTCCACACAGGAAAGCCAAGTCCGGAATTCTAACCCACTTGCATGTGTACGCGTGGGTGTGCATTCTTACTTCTGCGTCATCACTCGAGGTCTTGAGGACAGTAAAACGTGTTCATCTGCTGCCACCTATCGGTTATCTGTATAAAACCATATTAACTCGTCACACATTTTTTTAGGGGGAATTTATCCTCTGACAGCAAAATAAATACATCTAAAAATTACAATTCGGGAAGACCGTTCAGACAGTAAGACAATTTTTAAGTACTGTATGCTGATATGACAAGTTTATTATTTATTTGTCTGTGCGTGCCTGCTGGACTTCTACAGATGAATGCATGCACCCCCTTGTTGTTATTCTACAAAGGGAAGCAAAGCATTTTAATATTATAGCCACAATAGGACTGCATTATTCTTTCACATTTGACTTATTTATCTACTCATTATAGGTTGATTTAGTCTGTTACTTTGGCAGACATGATTGTAGGGCTGAATAAAAAGTAAAACAATCATCTGTAAATCATGATGGAGATGCAAGACATTTATGGTATCCGATAGGATTCCATAAAACAATTACCAGCAATAAATCCATAGTTTATTGCTGGTAATCCGAAGAAAAATAACAATTCATTTTATTCTTCTTCACACTTTAATGGGGTAAACGTAAAATGAAATTTCAACAAATATTTGTTCATCCTATTTGTAACTACACATTCTCGAGGTAAATAAACAAAAATAGCTACTGAAAACAAAATCAATGCAGCGATTTGTATCGCCATGTCATGCAAGGGAAGATGCAACACATTTGTGAAATTCAAAACATACACTGGGATAAAAAACTAACAATAATAATAATGGTTGTGTTAAAATGGCAGTCTGAAGCCTATATGTGATGCTTGTTGAGTAACACATCCCTGGCTCCATTTATTTTCATAACGGTCTTGTATTGGATCCCATTAGACTGAGCAGGTGTAATTTATGAAGAGGCCAGTCAGTGATGTAATGAAATCTGCCAGGGTCCATGTGAAGCACTAAACCGGTTTCTCCCAGCATCATGCTCAAAGTCAGATACAGTGGTACCTCGACTTACGAACGTCTCTTCATACGAAATTTTCAAGTTACGAAACACCTCAACAGGAAAATACTGTCTCTTTTCACGAAAGACATTTCAAGATACGAAAGGTAAAAATACAGGATGGGCTGCTACTCGCAGCTCCGACTTTCCTGAATGCAACATATTTATAGCTGCTCTGCCATTGGCTATTACCGAGCATCTTCCTGGCATTCCCTTGGCCAAGAGGGATACATCTGTCCATTTGTGTAGATCGATAGATAGATATGTGTCGATACAGCGCCCTCGTCATTCGCCCCTCAGGCCATGAGCCGTTCCGATAGTTTTACGTAAATGTGAATCACCCAGAAAAAAATTTCACCAGTCGGGCGATCGCTCAATATGCTGATGTTTGCCGAGGATATTTTTGAAGGATTGTTAAAAGCTGACAAAAGCAAACGTCCTTGGATCAGTTCTTCACAAAACGGCAGGCAACAACCACTTCTGAGAGAGAACATGAACTAAAGAGGGGTCAAAAAAACCATGAGAACGCAGTTAAAAGTTAAATTACCATAATTTTTATTCTTTATTTTTTACATTATGCACAACTCTCATTTATTGCGCAACAATCTAATTGTAACATATTTTGATGCATTTTTCTGCTTTAGAAAACATTTATGTCTGAATTTTGGGGGGAGGTGGGGGCGTGGAACGGCTTCGGGCATTTACATGCAAAATGCGTTTCTACTTACAACATTTTCTAGTTAAGAAATTTCTTGCAGAACCAATTAATTTCGTAAGTAGACGTACCACTGTAGTGGGAAAAAAATTAACTCGATTCCGTCTTGTGCAGAATATTTGAGGAAAATCTGACTTAATTTAGAACCTGCAGCTATAACATTTCAACTTTTTCCATCCACTTTTGTTACATCAGCTGCGCCGTCCAGGCTCCATGGCAGAGTGAAGCTCTCCCCCTCCAACTCCTTGTAAATGACTGAGGAGAAGTGGGCCAGTTGCTTGGAGCTAAAATGGTTCTTCCAGTCTCCAACGACACCTAATGCCCAGACAAAACATGAAAAAAATCCAGTTGCAGAAAAAAACCCCACCATCGACATTGCAGTTGCTTTATCTGCCCGAGGGAAAGCAGATATTTTTCCCATCAAAATCATTATTTCATATTTAATACTCAGTTAACTAATATCGCCATATCTTCAGCAGACTTGGAAACCTAATGAAGCTTTAAGTCGTTTTGAAAATTGATGGATGGATGAATCTGATTTCCTGTTCCTGAGGTCAGCGGGCTTTGCTGGGCGGTGCAATTTTCTTTTACATTTCATGCATTTTATGTCACACTTGTCCTCATTATAGTTGCGAGTGAGTCTAACCCTGCTGATATTGGGTGAGAGGCCAGGGTCACATTGGTCTGGTCGCCAGCCAATCACACATACTGTGCGAACTCTCACATTTACACCTATGGGCAATTTGTCTTCAATCACCTAACATGCATGTTTTTGCTCGTTCACGGAGCTGCATATGGTAGTAATTTTGGATTGATGTAAAAAGGTAGCTTCTTCCCTCAGCAAAATAAATGAGCAACTGATATCAGAGAAAGCAGAACAGCTGCCTCACCTTTCCTCAGAAACCGAGACTTGTCAGAGTCCATGTATATCTTGGGGACCAAAGTGAAGTTGGACATGATGTTAGCCTGCATGGACTTGAAAGAACAGTGGCTGGCTATTTTCTCGATGACTTCGTCACTCAGGTTCTTTCCCAGGAAATCAGACATAAGACGTAAAGCTGCAGGAAGGTCCTGCAAGGCATGAAAGTTTCTCAATAAATTCTCGAAGTGTGCGTATAGCATAGGGGTGTCCAAAGTTGGTCCTCAAGGGCCACTGTCCTGCCTGTTTTCCAGCTCTCCCAGGAGCAACACACCTGATTCAAATCATCAGGATTATTCGAATGCTGCTTCAGAGTTGGCTGATGAGCTCATCTGAAGCAGGTGTGTTGCAGCCCGGAGAGATGGAAAACAGGCAGGATGGTGGCCCTCCATGCCCAGAGCTGGACATGCCTGGCCGCCGTATAGCATAGGGCAGGGGTGCCCAAACTTCTTGGACCGAATATCTACTTTTAGATCAACCACTCTCCCCCGATGGACCGTTATTGCACACCCGAGCATACGTACGCACTTACACACGCATGCCATGATGAGCAACAGCCATAACGGCCCCTAAGATGAAGGAAACAGAAAAATAAAGACACGAGAGTTGGTAGGTTTATGAAAAGGAAATCACTGCCTACCTTCGTCGAGACCTGAGGCGGAGGCACGGGACGCACTTTTGCTTTTGTTAACGATCGTAGCTCACGTGTACCGTTTTAAAATGCTTCTCTTGGCCCTCCAGATTCCCATTTTTTGCCAATTCCATCGTTGAACTGAACATGAAACAAACTCTGAATAATAATAATAATAATTATAACAATAAAAGCCCTATCGCAACAGCGCTGATTGCAAGCTGCAATTGCAGACTGCTGGCCACTAACAACTTGCGGTGATGCACCACCGTAGATCAAAGGTGATCTGCTTTTTTGATTTTATTTTGAAAATATTTTTTGTAAAAGTGAGACTGACAGGATGCTAAGGGTACAGTGTGCACTAACACAAAAATATATCATTTTAATCACACGCACACAGACACAGAAATGTTTTTGGTGGGGTTTTTTTGGGAGGGGGGGTGTCCCTGTACACCCCTCCCGATTGACTTGGGACCAGTCTGCGAGCTACCGGTCCATTGCGATCGACGTATTGGACACCCTGGCATTGGGTGGTTGAAAAACTCCAAAGCCTTTTGTTTGTGTTTGTTTTACCTGAATCATTTGCTCATATGTGATATACATGATTCTGTCTCCCAACTCGGTGTGCCTCCAGCTCTTGACATGGTTGGTCCATTTGCCAAACATCACTGGAAACAGACAGCACAGAATCCTTTTGTGTCAAAATAGAAGTTAAAAATCAACGTTCATATGTGTCAGAGTAATCAATTAGACATTCAGAATTAAGACACCAGGAGGAGACAGGACACTCAATTCTGGTACCAGGGGGGAATGAGGAGAACCGTTTCAGTTCTCTGCACTTCACCCAAGGATCTCTCCGCTGGCCCTCTCATTTATTCCTCATTGGGAATCTAATTCAGGGAGTGTCCAACCTAAGGAGTGAGGGCTGTTGAAGACACATACTGAACTTGTTTGACTATGTGTGTGTATGTGAGTGAAAAAGATGTACATTTGTGCAATCATTACAAAAACACCAAGTTGCAGCTGGTGTTGACAGCTCCATCCATGTCCGACCTTGCTCTTATTTTGTCTTAATACTCATCTCTTCCCAACCACTTTCTCGGAAAGGTGGTTGCGTACCTCAACTGTCACACAGTGCACTTAGCATTCTTTATTATAAATGTGAGCATATCTTTATTAAAAGCAGAAGCGTTCTTCACTGCAAGCATAATCAATTCATCATTATTAATATGCAAATATATGATAACTAAAAACAATCAACCCAACATTATGCATATGTGTGTGTTCAATATAATAAACAAGAGGGATATACCGACACAATCTAATGTGTAAAAAAAAATCCAGGAAGATAAGTATGTCGAGTGTTGTCCATCAGTTTGAGTATGTCATACCTTTATCATTGCGGTTTTAGTCTGAAATGGTGTAATAATGTGTTGCACAACAAGCTGTGCTCCAAACCAAGGGACCTTATTTGACTAGATGAAAGCAAAACTAATGGATGTACTGTACATCATTAGTGTCCAAACTACGACCCAAGGGCCATTTGCGGCCGACCACCCACGACATGACAAAAAATTAAGAAAAAACTAAAACTAAAAATGACATTTGACAAGGGCTGCAAGATGAGTTAAAAAAAATAGGTGCCATCTCTACTACTAAGTGTGTTTATACACTGTAGAACTTTTCTCTATCTACAAGGATACAAATAAACCATTTCTGATTATAAGAAGAACAATTTCTTGAAAATCTTCAAAACACTGTAGTGTATAAAGAATTCAAATTTCGAGGGGAAAATTGTTTCTTCCACTTTGTGCTCTACGGCTTATTTATGAAGATATCACATTAATGAGCCTCAAGTAACTGTTGGAACTACAGTTTGTTCATTTTTGGTTTCTGAATGTGGAGATGGGATTCAGCTGCTGTTTAGTGCAGAGCTGGATCGACTCTAAGGGATAGACGGCGATGGGCCGCCCCAAAAATCCTCAACTATTTGCCTTAAGCCGACAACACAAACAATATCTCATTGCTTTCTTGACTGACTTTAGCGTGTTTCAAAAAGTTGAAAACTTTTAACAGTGGCCCAACATCCTTTTTCTGGATGCGGCCCTCAAGCGTAAAAGTTTGGATACCCCTGATGTACATGTTTTATAATATGTCCAACCATGACACCTAAATTGCAAGAATACAGATGTCATCCATTGTTTGGGGGCTTAATACTGGCATCAATGTATGAAAAGTAATTCAGTGAATGAAATCATTATCGGACGGATTTAAGGTGCTCTAAAACAAAGTTCAAATTTTGGACAGGTAAATCGGGAAATCTTGAAATGCAACGCTCTCAGCTATAAGAAAACACTTCACAAGAAAATTATTTCTAACCTGAGAGTCAAATTAGGAGACAATTTATCCAATTTCTTCCCAATTTAAAACAGTTCCCAGGTGCCTCAATAAATGACTTCACTGTCTATGACATTCTTCAGTCAAACAAGCAAAGGAAAAAGAATTACAGCACACTGGTCGAAACAACTCCCTTTTGGGGAGCTGTTCTTTCTCAAGCAAATAAGTCACTGTTCACCCTGACCTCTATTCTGAGGGAACCAACTGGGTGCAGAGCAAGTGGCTACTTCAGCGCAGAGTCTGAAGAGAAAAGTAACACCCTGAAAACTAATCATAAGAATAATAATAATCATAATAAATACAAAACAGACCTCTGCCTTCCAGGAATTTGTCAATAAACTCTTCCCAGGTTCCAGGGTCTTCAAGGAAAGTGGCCATCTGGTGGAAGTAATAGGAAGACACCGCGACATCCTTGGGGTTCCTCATTACATAGATCACCTGATGAAGGCGGGGAAATGAGTCAAATCCAGGATGACTTTGTAGTTGCTATAGGGAGATACAGCATTGTATTTTCAAGCAGAACTAACTTTGGCTTTCGAGGAGAAGAAAGATTGTGGCATGAGTTCGTATGGAAAATGTGTGACCAGTGCTCGAGGAGAAGCCAACTGATCCACAACTACTTTTAATCTTTTTTCCTCCAGCCAGGGAACTCTATCCCAGTTGGGGATAGTTTGGATTGGTGTCAAGTCCCCACCATTTAGCACCAGCGGGAGGATCTCTTGCATCCAGACTGTACCTGTAGAGGAGAGCATTTTGTATGACAATGTACATGACTGTTTATACAGCCGATGACAAAAGTTATATAATCTTGTCTCAAACATAACCACTTTAATTTCAATCTATGTGGTCACATTTCATATACTTCCAAAATTCTCGTCACTTTGCTTGTATTTAGTTCCTTGAATTCTGTCAGACTTCGTTGGGTCATTGTGAGTGTGAGTATAGGTGTGGTCCTGTCATAGTTTTGTTGGTTACTTTGGTTCCTTGTGATTTCCAGGCATTTGTTTGAGTACTTTTAGTGTTTTTCCATTGTACTCCAGTTTGTATTTTTTGTTAAATACATTTTGGTCAATCCATCACACTCCTCCCTTGCCTCTTGCCTACTTTTTGGTAGTGATGGGAAAATAAAGCCTCATGAAGCAATGAGGCTTTCCATCCAAGCTGGTTCGTTCCTGGGCCAAAGCGTCATGGGGCTTTATTTGTACTACTGCGCCATCATGTGGAAAATAAATGTCATGACAGTGATTAAAATGAGCCCATGGATTTGATGTAGAGGTAAAATCGGGCCAAAAAAATCCAGCCCGACCCGGCCCGCTGGTATTTAAGCCCGACCCGGCCCGAGCCCGACCAATTAACTTGATTTGCAGACCCGAGCCCAAAGCAAACCCGACATTTCCTATTTCATTTGTGATGACTCGGGAGGAGGAGGGGTGATTTGTGATAACAAATTAAGGCCTGTCTTTTGTCACGAAATCTAAGTTAAACAAGTCTGTATAATTATTTACATCTTTTAAACATGTACATCTTTTAAACGTGTGTCTCACCTGTAAGCTCATTGTCGTCCCGGTGCCCCGTTTTATTTCGAATCACCCGTGAAACTATTTGTTGGCAGTGACGTAGGAATCCCGTCTCGCGAGGCTTCGGACGTAGCAACGCGCAATTCGAGGCTTCGGGCGTGGCCACATGCGTAATCGACACATGCCTGAATCGCTCTTTGCAGATTTTTTTCCGGTTTACTCGGCACACGCATCGGAGCCTCGGCACAGTTGGGCACATCACTACTTTTTGGGGTCCTACAACTACCACCATGCAAAATGTGAAAGAATGACCCAACCCTTGACTGGACCCCGCAGGACCAGAGGCCTTCCCGGCGAGGCAAGGGTTGCCGTCGTCCTCCGTTCCTGGCACCGGCGAGGCAAGGGTTGCCGTCAACTTGTGATGGGTCCAGCAACACCGATGCGTCGAGCTCACAGAGCAATCCCTGCTTCGAGACAATCACGTGACCAACACATGAATTGCGTCGACTCAGTCCAGGGGGTGTTGATGCCGCAAAAGCTCGCCACACTGTGTTTATAAGGAAGTGCGTCTAGTGACACGATGCCGCCTGATGAAACAAGCCAGACCTCACGCTCGCTCGCTTATCGACGTTCATGCCTATAATGGAGCAGAAATGCAAATTGTCCACCGTGTGGGACCATTTTGTTTTGTGTTTTTTGTTATTGTAAAGTGTCCTTGGGTGTCTTGAAAGGCGCTCATAAATAAAATGTATTATTATTATTATTATTATTTTGATCTCCTTTTGGAGAATAAGGTATTTATTCAAATCTCCTTGTCTCACCAAGAGCCTCTCAGATTATTGACATGTCTTGTTCCATTCTAATCTGAATTCCTTTCAAGGTAACTCTGAGTTTACTATTCACATTTTATTGTAAGTGAAATGTCGAATTATCATATGCCAACAAAAGCACCTCCTCCATGCTGAGGCATTATCAGGCCAAGCATGAGAATGAAGTTCCTGTTCACCCAGGATAACTCAGGTAGGTATACAGCCATTCTCTCTTTTCACGGTTGCTATGTCGATAATTAATTGGCAATCAGTAATTATTATTGGGCGGCCCGGTAGTCCAGTGGTTAGCACGTCGGCTTCACAGTGCAGAGGTACCGGGTTCGATTCCAGCTCCAGCCTCCCTGTGTGGAGTTTGCATGTTCTCCCTGGGCCTGCGTGGGTTTTCTCCGGGTACTCCGGTTTCCTCCCACATTCCAAAAACATGCATGGCAGGCTGATTGGACGCTCTAAATTGTCCCTAGGTGTGAGTGTGGGCGTGGATGGTTGTTCGTCTCTGTGTGCCCTGCGATTGGCTGGCAACTGATTCAGGGTGTCCCCCGCCTACTGCCCGGAGACGGCTGGGATAGGCTCCAGCACCCCCCGCGACCCTAGTGAGGATCAAGCGGTTCGGAAAATGGATGGATGGATGGATAATTATTATTGGTTTACTCTCCACTTCATGTTTGACAATCAAGCTTCCAGGAAGCAGTTGCTCGACCAGGCACTGCTGAACTTCATTGTCAAGGACTCCCAGCCCCTCAGCATTGTGGAAAGTGAACCCTCATGTGTTTTGCTGACAAAGGTCTGTGTGAAGGTTCCATAAAGTATTAGATGGACCGCCTATAAATTAAATGTATTTGCTTTTGGTTTAATTTTCAGACCATCAAAAAAAAATGGTGGCCGACAAATACCAGGAGGAATGGGAAAAAGTGAAAATGGAAGTACAGCAAGCTGTGGCAGTGAGTATAACTGACAGGTGGACCTCTGTGAACATGGAGGCCTCCTTGGCACTCACCTGTCACTACATTAATGCGAATATGCAGTTATGTTCATCGGTGTTGGGAGTAAAATACTTTCCACAGAATCACACTGCTGACAATTTGGCTCAGGTCAAAAGGGGCATGATGGAGGACAGGGCCATAACCAACAAAGTAGAGTGTCTTGTGAGTGACGCAGCACCAAACATGATCGCATCCACTAGATACCTCCAAATACGCCACTCAATTTGCATTGCACACAGTATTATTTTATTAGTTAGAAAATCATGCGATCAGGTCCCTGCACTTACGGACATCAGAAACAAAGCTCGGCAAATTGTCATATTTTTCCGTTCAAGCACTACAGCCAAGGAGAAGCTTGCTCAGGTGCAGCAACAGATGGGATGTTCAACCCTGAAACTCGTCAATGAGGTGCCAACACGCTTGAACAGTACCTATGAAATGCTGTCAAGGCTGCATGATGAGAGGAAACCAGTGTGGGTATCTATGGCCTCAAAGACAGATTTGGCTCCACTGACAGCTTATGAGTTCACAATCATAAGAGAAGCACTACTAGTGCTTTCTCATTCCATCAAGCTACAGTGGAGTTGTCTGAAGAGAGGCGAATGCCTGGTTCAAAGGTCATCCCGATGATGAAAATGCTTTATCATGCACTTGAGCGCCACACTTCAACCTTGCACACACAGGCAGTCATACAACTCCACGAACACCTCAAGCAGACACTGCTTCCAGTTTGGAGTCTGAGTGTGTTAACCTTAGGAACACTTTTAGACCCCAGATTCAAATCACTTGGATTCCGCAGTTCCTCCAGGTGCACGGATTCCATATCCAGCTTGCGGTCTGAGTGCGGGTGTGTCATCACAATCGAGCCCCAGCCTGGACCATCATTGCAGCCCTCTGCAACTACATCTGGCGTGTTACTCATCATTATTAATTTGTTTTTGGAAACTGTTCTAAATGCCAATTTGTTGGGTTTTGTTTTTTAGGTGACCTGTGGCAGCATCTAGATGATGAGGTGGGGAGACTGGGAAGAGGCGCAACAGCAGATGCAATATCTGAGGTCCAGCAATACCTGGCAGAGGGAATATTGCACGCAATCAAGACCCGCTTTTGTATTGGAAGGACCAACACACTTTTTTCCCAAACCTCTCCCACCCCGCAAAGGAGTTCCTATGTACATCGGCCTCATCTGTCCCTTGTGAGCGTGTGTTCTCCACAGCAGGGGAAATAGCATGTAAAAAATGCAACAGACTGAAATTTAAAACACTCATTTTTCAAAAGAAAAACTTGTGAAGCAAAAGCCCACAAGCATCCTCATTCACATTATTGAAACACATTGAATGATACAATATGAATGCATGGATGTGAATATTGTATACACTTCGTCATCAAATCAGTTCAGTCCGTCAAGTGGGTTGGCTGCAGGGATTTTTGAATTCCAGCAGGTGTCAGTGGACACTGACACAGTATCAACACAGTGTGTCAGTGTCAACACGTTTCATGAGGCCTCATGGACCCATCACTACCGTCGCCCTCTGTTCCTGTCCCCCAGCGAGGCACGTGTTGCCCTGTTTCCGCCGAGTCAACCCATTGGGTGACTTTGGGACGTCTGGGATTCGTCTCTTGAGGGAGGGGTACTGTTATGTTTCTGTCTGGTTGCATTTGGTTTTGTTTCATGTGCCCTTTTTGTCACCACCTGTTCTCGTAATCAGTATCCCTTGTGTTGAACCAATCAGCTCCCTCAATCCTTTGTGTCTTGTCCAGGTGTTTCTTGTTGTCTCGTCACTTTGCTTGTATTTAGTTCCTTGAGTTCTGTAAGTCATTGTGAGTGTAAGTATATGTGTGCTCCTGTCATAGTTTTGTTGGTTACTTTGGTTCCTTGTGATTTCCAGGCATTTGTTTGAGCACTTTTAGTGTTTTTCCATTGTACTCCAGTTTGTACTTTTGTTAAATACATCCTGTTCTGCGTGGGTTTTCTCCGCGTACTCTGGTTTCCTCCCACATTCCAAAAACATGCATGGCAGGCTGATTGAACACTCTAAATTATCCCTAGGTGAGTGTTTGCGCGGATGGTTGTTCGTCTCCGTCTGCCCTGTGATTGGCTGGCAACCGCTTCAGGGTGTACCCTGCCTACCATTACACAAAACGTGACAGAATGATCCAACCAAGACTGTACCCCGCAGGACCAGAGGTGTGGGCCCGCTGCTACCCGTCCCCGTTCCGGCGGCGCAAGTGTTAGGTCTGCCCTCCGTTCCTGTTTCCGGCGGCACGAGTGTTGCGGCCGCCCTCCATTCCTGTTCCCCGAGGTGTAAGTGATTTCAATTGCACAACTTATTGCCTTATTTATTCATTTCTTTTATGACACCTTAGCGTTCATTATCAGCAACCTGGCATACACTGCACCATCATTCAGTACAAAAATAAAAACACCAAGTTCAAGGGAGTATCTGATTTATCAAAAATATCAATCAAGTATCACGCTTGATCACAAAGCACACCTCTCTGGTGATTACAGAACTCAGTAATGGCTGAAAAACATTTGCATGCACTCCATTCAGGCACAAATCGCCTCCATCTGTGCGTACACATTAAACTGGTGTACATGAATCAGGACCACAACACACCACATGCAACATTGGAGCAAGGGGCGCTGAATACAAACTGACCTGATTTTGGGTACGTGACGGCAATGGCGTCATCGTCTTTAAACGTGAATTGCTGCGCAAAATATGTCAGGCTTTCTTGAGAGTGGGTCTCCTTTGGCAGCATAAGTCCATGGTGCATAAAATAAAACTCCTGTATAGACATTGTGTTTGTCCTTCCAACTATTGAGGGAAGTGTCAGGCGGGTCCGCTGAGACGTTCACGTTCACAAAAATGTGTAAAACTTTACGACCTCAGCGTGTTTCAAACAAGATACTTTCGACAGTGTCCAAGCTTTCATATTTACAGTTGCTATCAAAATACTTGAGAAGTCAGTACCACCACCTAAGGTATGAAAGGAGACAACAAAACAATCCCGGATTTTAAAGTATGTACATATTATCCGAGGGTACGGAAAGCAAGCACAGCACTTCCGCCAAATGATTGGAATGTCACATGTCTGCACTTGGAGAAGAACAATTACTATAACACTGAACTGTGCAATTTTTTGTGTGAATTAGAGCGTGTCGATCAGACATAAAACGCGTTCACCTACTACTGAAATTCAAAGCATGTCTTCCTATGACACCGAAGACATGGTGATAATGGTTACAAGGCGCTCTAATTCAGGCCAGAAATTAACCGAATGGGTTCTCAACTCTATGCAAAAAAAATCCTCACAGTGCTTAAGTCACTTTCCTAAACTGTATTAAAAATCAAATAATCAATACTGAGTAATTACATTTCCCCCATTAGACAAAGAAAAAAGCAAAATTACAGTAGCGGATCGAGATCGACAAAGTAGATGTGTGTGGGGGGGGCTACCTAGCTAATTTTTTATATATACTGTATATATATATAGAGAGAGAGAGACAGCGCCTGCAGTGGGGTGCATAAAATAGATTCACAGTACAGTACTACCCAAAAGTGTCAAATCCAGGTCCAGAAAGGAAAGTCTCCACCACAGTTTGGCTTTAGCCACAGGTGATAGAGCGAGACGGAGAGAGATGGCGTGTACGCGCGCGTGTGTGTGTGTGTGTGTGTGTTAATCAGATTTTTCCCTATTCTGGACCAATGCGTGCACTTGTATCCCACTGCTACTCTAAATCCATTGAACATCATTGTAACATCCTTCCACTCCCAATATTGAACATACTGTATAGTCGTCCTCATGTTGCATCTTGTTATATAAAGTCTCAAATTCACAAATAATTCTTCAGATTGAAACTCCAAATAGAAAGCTCCAGTAATAGATGTGAAAACAAGCAGGATTGGTAAAGTACTGTACCTGATTTAGGATATGTCACAGAAAACACATCAGTGTCCTCCACAGAGAAATTTTTAGCATATTCCAAGCTGTCCTCAGAGTGAGCTCCGGGTGGCAGGGCCAGGCCATGATACTTGATGTAGCTGGGCCAGGACATGCTGACTGCAGATGTGCAGGAGGACTGAAAAGACATGTCACTCCTCTTTACTTAAGGCTGTCTGTTTAGTAGTTTGTGAGATTATCAGAGTTCCTCCTACTTCGGCGGACAGGGTTGAGCCACTTCCCCCCTTATACTGTACATTTGGATTGACAGCAACGTTTTGCAGGGATACAGGACCAATTCAATGTAAACACTGGCTAAAAAAAAAAAACTTACTATTTTGAACTCAAATCAACCCTCGTTAAACAGAAGGGAAATGAATGAAGAATGAAGGAAGAAAAATGTGAGACCTGGCACACAATTGAAACATTTTTCCTCTAATCCATGGACCTGGGCTAATGGGCAACTAGACTGATTAATAGAGGGTTGAGACTGGGGCTAAATCATTTTCTGACAGGAGTATGAACCCACCCCCACCACCACCGTCTCCATGCCACCCCAGCCCCCGATGTAGCATTATCCCTGCTCTAATCAGGGAAATCTTTCCCAGGTGAGATGGTTTCAAATGGCCGTAAGGTCAGAGCGAGCATTTTTATCATTTGTGTATGATTTATTACATCAAGTATAATTCTTATGAAAAATTAAGGCCATTATTTTGGTCAAGTCCAATTTGAGACCAGGATCTGCTGGCACCCTGGAGTGACAGATATGAGTCAGTCCTCTGCTGCCAGATCATACTTGTTCAATTCACATTGCAATGTGCAAGGCATTAGTCAAGCCATTCGTGTTTCCCAGCATTCACTATTCTTGCATACACAAGACACAGTGTGCCAGCAGAGAAAGCAATGTCTGTTTGCGTATTAGTGAACAGCCATGAGCATTGAGGCCTGCTCAAAATGTGGGCTGCCTAAAGCACCCGCGCTAAGTGAAAAGGAGAGGTACGGGGGGCGGCCACAAAATGACTTCATGAGGTCAACTTCCAGGAGGGAGAGATGTACTGTCTGATTTGTGGTTTGATTTCAGTAGTATCACATTCTTTAATAATTGTCCATGTCTCAATTGTTTAATAAAGCCACAAAATAGCAAGCCTGTCAATCTTCACAGCAAACTACAAACAAACACCTCAATTATCCAACAGTGCGAAAATGACCCCCCCAAAAACTCACGACAAACATTCCCCCCTCCATTTTCTGAGCCGCTTCTCCTCACAAGGGTGACGGGGCGTGCTAGAGCCTATCCCACCTGTCTTCGGGCAGTCGGCAGGGGACACCCTGAACTGGTTCCCAGCCAATCGCATGGCACACACAGACGAACAATCATTCACTCTAACAATCACACCCTGGGACAACATTAACCTACCACGCATGTTTTTGAAATGTGGGAGGAAAACGGAGAAAACCCACGCAGGTATGAGGAGAACATGCACATTCCTTTACAGGAAGGCAGAGAACTCTGCACCTCTGCGCTGTGAGGCCGATGTGCTAACCAGTCGATCACCTGGCCGCCCATGACAAACATGATTATTAATATATCTTTGGGGTAGAGGCATGGTTCATTTAAAAATGTAAATGTTGTTCCTCAAGAGCACAACTGTAATTCATGCCTTTGCCACATCTTGGATTGATTACTGTAATGCATTTTACTTTGGGGTCAGCCAGTCCTCCATTAAGCATCTCCAGTTGGTCCAAAATGCTGCTGCTGGCCTCTTGACCAGTACTAAGTACTAAGAGTACGTAGTAAGTAGTAAGAGGGCGCACACAATTCCTACTCTGACATCCCTTCACTGGCTCCCTATCCATTTTAGAGTTCTTTTTAAGATTGTATTATTTGCTTTCAAATCTTTGAATGGCCTCGCCCCACCTTAACTCTCTGAGCTTGTCCACCCCTATGCACCTGTGCCTCAGGTCTGCGGACTGGACACTATTCGAGGTACCAAGGACTATGTGGAGGCTCAGAGGGGATTGAGCTTTTTCTGTTGCTGGTCCCTCACTTTGGAATGACCTCTCACTGAACGTAAGGCAATGCCCCTCACTGTCCATCTTTATAACTTGTCTGAAAACTCACTCTTATTCTTTGGCTTTTGACTCAGCATGAGACTTGATTTTTTTTGATTTGACTGTTTTTGTGCTTTCTGCTGTCTTTGTTTTTAACTTAATGTTTTGTTGTTTATATAATTTTTGCTCCATGTAGAGCACCTTGTATACAGCGGTGGTGGTTGTGAAGTGCTCTATAAATACAACTGTCGTGACCAAAACCCTCCGCAGATCTTTTTTGTAGAGTTTTGAGAACCAAAGTAAATAATGCCGGGACTATCAGTTGCCATTGGGTTCTGTTCCTCATTGTACAAGTGCTTTCCATTCTATTATCCTCATTGCACTTTCTCCCTCCCTCAGACAGTGTCACAATATTCTTGTGGGAACTACGTATCGTTTCTTCAGGATTTGGCACACAAGAGGTTCAATACCCGAATAATACGTTTTTGTATTATTTCTTTAGGTTACTCACTGAATAAAAGGGTGGTAGTTTTATACAGTACACCAGGGGTCAGCAACCTTTTTGAAACCAATACCTTCTTGGCGACTGATTAATGCAGAGGGCTACCATTTTGACGGTATGCACTTTTGAAATAAATTTGCTCAAATTACCCTCATATGTTATAATTAATGATATTCATTTCTGAGAAGACAATGATCACATTAGTGATTTCTCACAATAATTATGAAACAGATAAATATCAATTGGCCACACTTGACTGATAAATATCTGCCAGTTTTCATCAACCCAATTATTGGTATGCACGTACCCTACCGGGATAAACCAAGATAGACAACCAAGAACAACAAAATCCATGAAACCCTGTGCGGTCCAACCAATCAAATGATGAAAACATAAGTTGAGATTTATTCATACAGTTTCTCATCTTAAAAATCTTCCAACAAGTCAACAAGTCTAAGTACATTTGAGGTGGATTTGTCACATAGAGGTCAAATTTTGTACTGTGATGAAAAATAACTCGCTTGCTGATTGATTCTCCTTAGTTTAGACCATGACGTGTTGAAAAGTCGGATATAAATAAAATTACATTTGCGGTGTCCATTTCAAGAAAAGACATGATGAAAATGTGTTGTTAATCTAATCATTAAAACGGCTGAGCATAAATGTTACTTGCAATGCTTGTAATGGGTTAATTTGTGATCAAAATACACCCTTTTGCAAAATATCAAGTGTTTCAGTCGATATCAAAGAGAATGTCTTTTGATGTCACTTGCGCCACAAAAGAACCAGCCGTAGTGCAGATCCACCGAATCACCAGCTAGCGGGGTGGTAGCCTTGATGAATTGGCTTGATCACCAATCGGTGACTTGGATCTAAGACTAGTCAATGCAACTGGCTTTGGACTTAGTTGCTGTGCACCAATGAGACGAAGAGAAGTAGTGAGCAGAGAGAGATGGCACCAGTCAGCACAGCTTTCACCAACAACACGGTCCAGCTGCCCAAGACGAAGGCATGGATGAACAACCTGCACGTACAGAGGTGTGTGTGTGTGTGGGGGGGGGGGGGGGGGGGGGAATTATCACATACAGTGCTCAAATTTAACACACAGTTACAGGGATTTTCGATACCACTTATTTTCAGATTGATATCAGTATGAGTACAATAAAAATGCAATCTTTATTTACACGGCGCTTTCCCAACAGCTGCAGCTGTAACAAAGCGCCTTACAGAATATTTAACATGAATTAACAATAGTCAACCCCAAAGGCTCACAGTGTGCTTTAAATTCAAAGTGCCATTTGGGCGAGCAAAGCCGAAATGAAAATGTCAGATTTTTTTTCTGCCTGAATGCTCACTGAGTTTCTCTTTTTTTGTTGTAAGAGGATAACGTGACATTTGCCAAGTCAGGGGGAGGTGGGACTACTCATAGTGCTGCCGGGAGTTCCGTCGCCCCTCCCTCCCCACTTCAAACATGCAAGTACTCACCGATACCAATGACCGAAACCACTTGTACTTTTGTCATATACATTTTAAATACATTTAAATTGAACCAATGATGGATAATATTATAGTATAGATTATATATTTTTAAAAAACAACAACAACAAAAACCCAAATGGCACAAGCCGGCCGGCAACCCTTGTGAGGACAGAGCGGTTCAGATAATGCATAGATGGATGTTAAAAGAAAAATTGATGTAAAATAGACAAACGCAGTGTTATCATGTTTAAAAGTTTCATTTTGTTCCATGCTTGATTGACCTCTAGCGCGTGTGTTTATACAGCTTCTACACAATGGAGCACGGAGAATCAGGGGTCAATTTGAAGTGAATGGAGCCAAGGCGCTTGTTAGCTGATAATACGGAAAGAAAGATTCAACTTCGGGCGAACGGGAAGTACGGGATGCGCTCCAGCATAATAAGATGTCCTTGAGCAAAGTTACAGAAGTATCAATTCATGGGAAGGCCTCCAGGTGTCCACTGAGGGGCGCGGCATGTAAATGAAGGGAGGAGTGTTTTTCTGATATGTCACTTGTAATTTGCACATACTGTCAATAAAGGCCAGCAGGAGCTGCGAGAGTTCAGGTTTCAGTTGGGGGAGCGAACACTTCATCAAAAACTGTGCCTCCTGCCGGCAGTAAAAGACAATTCCTTCCTGAGTTGAGCCATTTTGTTCAACTTGTCGGAGCCAAATCTCTGACAAACGCAATGGAAAACATGAGCCTCTACCATCTTTTTTGGGAGCGTTTTGTAGCCATAAAATTCCAAGTTAATGATAATTGACTAAAAAAAAAAAAGTTGAACAGTTTGATCATTAAAACATTTCTTGACTTTGTAGTGTATTCAATTAATTATAGGTTCAAAATAATTAGCAAATCGTTTTTTCGTATTTAGTTTGGGGCGGTGGTCGACTGGTTAGTGCGTCGGCCTCTCAGTGCAGTGAACAACATGCATGGCAGGTTGATGGAACACTCTAAATTGTCCCTAGGTGTGAGTGTGAGCGGGAACGGTTGTACGTCTATGTGTGCCGTGTGATTGGCCGGCAACCAGTTCAGGGTGTACCCAGTCTACTGCCTCAGGACAGCTGGGATAGGCTCCAGCACGCCGGCAACTCTCGTCAGAATAAGCTGCTCGGATCACGGATGGATGGATGTATTGGATTTCAATTTTGTGAAGTCAGCTACCATGTCTCGAAGCAATGTGAGATTATTCTATATCTTACAAGGGTGTTCCCATTACATTTTAAAGGGAACTAAAACCTAAAAGACATCTTAGAAATAACTCAACACTTTAAAAATTAACAGTACCTATGATTTTTAACTGACTAAATATTTCAAAGATATATTTTGAATACATCTGCCTTTAAATTTTATGCAATTTGAACAAAACAGCAGAGTGGGTGCTAACTTGAATGCTTTATCATCTGGATGTGATCCAGGCTGCCCATTTCAAACATGTGGGAAAATCTCGGTGGACAGGTTTGATGCTCTCTGTGCTCTTGTTTGATGTAAATGCCACAATGAGTGGGTTGAAGATGCACTTACTCCATTAAGAAGGACTTGTAGACACAGAGGGCCAGCAGCACAGTGACAGGGAGCCTGAAGCTCTTGGGAAGGTCGTAACGTGTAAACATCCACACTACCGCTGCCATAGCAATATAATGGACCTGTAAACAGACAGAATGAAGAGAAATAAAGCCATTTTGAGAATGTGCTTATCTGACCACAGAGAATCTTTTCAAACGTTCCAATTATTGAAAAATGGAATCGGAAGTATTTGTGGCCAGTGCTACTGCGAAGAAAAAGAACGTGGCAAAAAGAGACCCCCAGTGGATGAGAACATGAATGACGGATGTACTCACCAAACTAATATTGGAGTCAAAGCTCATCTGGATATATTTCCAGTCAAACTCGATCCCTCTGGCCCCGACCCAGAGGGGAAGACATCTGCACAAGCACAAGCAGAGACTTTGATATGTACACGAGGTTGATGAAACTGAGCTGTTTGTTTAAATGGCATTTAGTTACGTTTCGTGGGGGCGTGGGTGGAAGCGACAATGCTTACCTCGACATTACAAGTTCGGCGGTTGCCCACCCCATGGCGGCTACCATGATTTTGTACTCTCCTTTGCCGGCATTTCGTGACATGACAAGATGGAGGCCCAGCAGGTCTGCAAGGTCCACTGTTGCTTTCATAAATTCCTGACACAAGCAGACAGCCATCTAAAACCTTGGGTACACCTGTGCGTTCCTATTAAAATG
This sequence comes from Hippocampus guttulatus, assembly GCF_054856545.1. NCBI lineage: Eukaryota > Metazoa > Chordata > Actinopteri > Syngnathiformes > Syngnathidae > Hippocampus > Hippocampus guttulatus. The sequence goes on from NC_141266.1 coordinate 4,400,748, forward strand.
TAATAAATGAGCTGTATCCAAAAATAAATAAATGAATAAATCGTGCTTTACAGGTATAATTATGCTGGTTTAGCTCAGAGACATTACTTCTACGGTATGTAAATTTTTGTGAGGTAATGGTGTAGGTTTGGACTGGTGTACTGCATCATACTATGAACTGTTTCTAATATTTTACAACACATATTTGAGGGTAACCAACTTTTTTAAAAATTCCTCTGTGTGATGCAGTGCAGAGCTATTCTAGAGTTTGAATTAAAATAGGGCATTTTGATACGATTCTTCGGTACTGGATATGACATTTTGTTTGGAAGGCTCTTAGTTGGTCTGTTGAATATTGTTACATTAGTCTAAAAAAAAAAAAAAAAAAAAAAAAAGGTTTTGCCGGCCTTAGACCTTAAACATAGGTGGGCCACGGGAGATCCAATTTATCTTTTGGTCCATGCACAAATAACGTGGATCATGGAATTTATTATCACTTTTTATTTTTCAATGTTTATTTAACAGGAACAATATAGAAGACAGGTGGTCCGGTAGTCCAGTGGTTAGCACGTCGACTTCACAGTGCAGAGGTACTGGGTTCAATTCCAGCTCCGGCCTCCCTGTGTGGAGTTTGCATGTTCTCCCCGGGCCTGCGTGGGTTTTCTCCGGGTGCTCCGGTTTCCTCCCACATTCCAAAAAAAACATGCATGGCAGGCTGATTGAACGCTCTAAATTGTCCCTAGGTGTGAGTGTGAGCGCGCATGATTATTCGTCTCTGTGTGCCCTGCGATTGGCTGGCAACCGGTTCAGGGTGTCCCCCGCCTACTGCCCGAAGACGGCTCGGATAGGCTCCAGCACCCCCCGCAACTCTAGTGTGGATTAAGCGGTTCGGAAAATGGATGGATGAATATATAAGACATTACCTTTTAAAATTGGGACAATTAGATGCATGTAAAATATCTAGCTTCAGTGTGTATGCCATTTTAGTCCCTGGTCAGGCTTTAGAATGTATTAATTTATATTTACTGAATACAATGAATGAATAAATAAATTAATTAATGGAATTAATAAATGGCATTCATGAATACATTTTAGACAATTATTTGTGTCTGAGTGCTTCTACAGTGTAAGTGTAGCAGGTTAGTGTATATGCTGTGTCCATACAAAAATTATGCTTAAATCTATTTGGTTTGTCTTTCTCCACAGACATCAGCAAATGTAAAGGAGACCCACCAGCAAAGAACGGAGTTTTTCCGCATTAAATCTTGTGAAAACCTACCTCATGTCCACTATGAATGATGATGGATTAAGCAATCTTGGTGTACTTTACATTGAGTCTCGGAGGTCAAAAGCACTGAATCTTGAATCCCTTCGGACGGTTTGCCAGAAATCACCAAAATCTCAGAATACAGTTGCTGTAATTTGTAGGGTCATCTTAAGACTGTTCCACAAGATCTGCACCTATATGAATCTTTTATCAGCACTTAATTCAGTACTGCTGTGATTATTACACTGTTTTTCATCGTCACTGTAATGTTATGTCTGCAAAGGTTTAAAAGTTTGATGAAAATAAAAAGTCAAATAAGATTTCGAATCTTTGTCTTTTTTGCCCTGGGTTGAATGTGCCCCTCTATCAAAACCCTTGGCCCGAGCCAGGCCCCCTCAGTGAAATTGATCTGCAACCACACTGACCTATTGTAAAGCTAGGGTAGCTGCCGGGCGGCGGTGTTGATGTAATAAGGATCATTGGGAAGACATTCGGGAATGGAGCAACAACTTTTCTGACCATGTAAACGTGTTGAAGTGCTCACGTTACACTAGCCAGTTTATAATTTTTTTTCGGAGATGGGGGGGGGTCACACCTTAATAATTTGTATTTAAAAGGACTCAAAAGGAATTCAAGAGAAGCCTTTTTGGTTCAACTACAACGGCGTTGTTCTTTTGTTTTCGTCGTGGCCCGTCGAAGAAAGGCTCGAATCATCTTTATTCCCTGCTGACATCGTGACAAAAGGACAGTAAATTGTCGCTTATAGCTTGTTTCAAGCTACTGGGACGTCTTCTGGAGGAAAAATAACCTCATTCTTTAAATATGTGATAATGTGGGTTTGGTAACTGGTAACTAACCATCATTTACAATGTGGATAATAATTCAGCAGGATAAGGCTAATGACAGTGTAATCATGTCAAAATAGCTGTTCCCTGGATGTAGAATGCCGTAATCCAACCATTTGCTTTAATTGCTTTCAATCTAATCAATTGTGCAAATGCGCCAAATGCTGTGGGCTGGTGAGTACAATGTCCCTTTGACACTTACCCCAACAAAGTCATAAACTCCAGCTCCTCCCTCCCATGTGGGGAAAAAAGTCGCAAGGAACAACATCTGGAAAATACGAGAACAGCAAAAAAAACATGAATATTTTCGGTGCAATCTAGCTCAGTGGTTCACAACCTTTTAGGGGTGCACCTGCATATTTCTGATTGACCCGAAGTCAATAAAGTCAAAATATGAGCTTTCAGTGGTAACTTCCAGAACAAACCGTTATGTTTCACAATAAGAAATGATTGGTCGAAGTCCTGGTTGAGCAACACTACCGGTAATCTACCTGACATGAAACATCATGATAAATTTTCCTCATTTAGCCTCAAGGGGAAGACCAAACTAGAGAGTTTACTCACTTTGCAGAGCTGGACAAAAAGGTAGGTAGCTCCAGCCTGGACACACTTCCAGAAAGCGTTGTATTCGGAACTAAAAATCAGATACAAAGGGTGAATAAAACGAATTTGTTGAATTAGGGAAAGAACGTCTCTCTAAAATCATACAATATACCAGATGAAACCCTAGAGAACCCACGGGGTCCAATTTGGCCCCTATAAATTCTGCTACTCAAATGCTATGCTTAAATCCCAAAGGGTCAAATTTGGCCCTAATCGTAAATTAGGATTAAAGCATTAAACATTTGGGGGTAAAAACCATATAATTTGGTGTTCGGTGAACATATAGGAGTCATTTAATGTATAATTCATCATTTTCCAAAGAAGAAAAGGGTTCTTGGGTTCTCCAGGGTTAAGCCCCAAATGGCTTGTGGAGATTAAGTACCACCATTTCCACAAAATACTAAGAGGATTTGGCAGAGATTCACAAAGATCTGACATTACTAAACTGATTAGCAGATCCTTTTGTTTCTATGACAAGGAAATGCAACGCGAGACCAGCATGTAAAATAACTATCAATAATATCGTAAAATAGCAACTAATGCTTCAATGTGGGTGAATAGTATCATATAGGTACAGTATGTGAAAAATGTCTTGATGTGCACAAACCATCGATTTCCAGGTCTAAGAAGCATTTGGACACATTGATGTGATGCTGATGAAATGGTTCCAGACGCCAAATTATGCTTCATACAGCTCAACGGTACACATCTTGAGATGTCGGAATTTGAAGTTTACCAAAATAATACTGTTCAATAAGCCTAAAGCCAAAGATTATTGCAAATAATTATCATGGTATCACCCAAACTGGGAATTGTAAGTATAGGCTCATTAATTACTCTCTTAAAAACAAGAAATATTTTGTCATTTTCTCATTATTTCAAGATACTATATCTCAATAATTTGTCATAAATCGTTTGCGGGCTCTTTCAAATGGAACATGTTCATTTAAAATTGGAGCAACTTGAAATTGTTCTTCGCATACTTTAATTTTTTTACTCACATTGGAACCATTTTCTGTGGATGCATCGATTATATTTGCAGATATAAAAGACATACTTACAGGCCGCTGCACTTGTATGTTATAAAGTAAGGGAAATACGCCAAAGCAAAGCAATTTCCAAAATGAAACAGGGTCATGACGGCCAGTCAGATGATCAGGTGGCCTGTAGAAATACTGTATTTGAAATAGATATATATATATACAGTAAGTCAAAACTGTACTACAAATGTGCAAGGACATTGACCATATGTGGTCACAAGACTCAACCGATATTAAATATTACAACTGAATATTTACAATCCACGCGGAAAGTGAATTCATCTGTATTCGGCTGGATAAAGCAGATTTATCTATGGGATAAGGCACCTCGATCCCACTTCCAAAACGAGTCGCGCGCATGTCCATCGAGCCACAGACACTCTCCACGAGACGGATGCACGCATATTCATCTCAATGCCCCCACAGACAATCACATGAATGTGTTTGTACCACAAAATGTAATATTAGTAAAACGACACTTACAACCAGGGGAAGCAGGACGCCGTGCGTTACCGGAAGTTAGTGTTGTTCTACGTTAAAATCCCTCCGACTGAGTTTCCGCTGGGGCTCAATGACAGCGAGAAATAACCACCAGAGGGCCCCGGATCAGACCAAGCCTTCATTTTTTTGCGAGAAATAACCACCAGAGGGCGCCGGATAAGACCAAGCCTTCATTTTATTTGGCACGACTCCCTCGCCATCTCGCCGTCACATCTTGCGTTCATTTGTATTCCAGGGCCGCTGTGGCAAAACTCTCTGGAAGGCAGTGAGGAGTAGGACCACAAGCGCGAAGGGAGAGTCGCATTAATTCCTGTGTCGCAAGCGCGAAGGGAGAGTCGCATTAATTCCTGTGTCGCGATCTACTATCTGCAGTGAGACTGTACAAACGGCCACAGTCATGTATTGTTTAGGGAAATATGTTCATCTGTATAATTTGTGTGCCTTGAATTGTATTTAATGTGTATGCATTTATATAACGTTGTTGTTTATAGAACATTGCGCATAAGCAGTGGCACGTGTGCCTGGAGCAGCGTAGTAATGTAGTCAGACGTTTTAAAGATAACGTGCACAGTATTGTGAGTTCATTCAGTGATGTACGTATATGACGAGTAGTGTCATCATCCATATACACATGCATGCAAAGACATTGTCATAGTTAGCCATTCCATCCATCGTCTGAACCGCTTTATCCCCACAAGGGTCTCAGGCTTGCTGGAGCTTGTCTAAACCATCTTTGGGCAGGAGGCGGGGCGCACCCGGAACGGATTAACTTGCCAGCCAATCGCAAAGCACAATTATGCTACGTCAGACCACACGACCGGAGCCTGATTTGGAACTAACTGATCGACGTGTCAGACAAATTTAAGTGTCTCGAATCCGATTTTGAGTTGACTTGACGCGTGATGGGAGCCGTTGTTTATTTTGATTAGAAAGGGAGATGTTGTCTGGTCATTTGTGATTGAATTATATTATGTTTTGACTTGTTAAATTGCACTTCCTTTATTTTTTTCCTAATATTAATATTTGCAGCCACTTGACATTGTAAACGTTAAACAATTTCCTTACGTGGTTAAATAAAGACTCAACAAATGAATACGAATTAATCTTCTACTATGAAAATATCAGCCGCAAGGCTTTTTTGAACTTAAAATTAATCTCTTGCTCATTTGGTGCTTTTTATTTTTATTCAGTTGAATGCTGTCATGATTCGGTTTATGGACCAACAGGTGACACTGTAGGGCTCCCCCGGCAGCTGCACACCTGTTGGTCATAGGTAATTAGGGCCTTAAAAGGACTCCCAGCCCGAACACTCAGTGTCGGGTCATTGTTGCTTCTTGCTACCGTCATGTTTGTTTGTTTGCTGTTCCTTTACTGCTGTCATGTTTGTTCTGGTCGTGTTTTGGTTAATGATAGTTTTTGTTTAAGTCATGGTTTTTGTTTGTTACTTTGGACTTAGTTTTCTTAGTTTTAAATACAATTCATCAAGTACACCCTGCTCCTCCCTCCTGCCTGCTTTTTTGGGGTCCACCACCACCTCGCGAACGTGGCAAAGGCAGAGTTCCAGCGGAATATGAACGTAGCACTGCCCAACACATTCTATGCTGAGTTTGACAGCAACATTGCGTGTCTGATGACCTTATTCAGACAGGAGGCATCAAGAACTGGCAAAAAGGGAAATCCACGAGCTGAAAATTTCAAACACACAATGAAGCGGTAAACAGATTTAGACTGGAGAACACAATTTTTGTTGAGTTAGGTCTGATGGCTGCTTTAAACTAATTTTTGGGTGCAGAATCCAAAACTGATCTAAGTTTTACTCCATCACATCAAGTTTTTGAGCAAGAGGATCCCTGTTTTCTTAAATGTGAAACAAATAATATAATAACATATATAATAATAATAATAGGAACAAAACATTTGAACGCCCAAGGTTACAAGGTGAAGAGAAAAGCCAGCATGAAGCCTCTTAATTCCTACTATGCTACCTTTTTGTTTGGAGATCCTTATATTGCAGACCTTTTGGGTGCTGCACACACCTCTCACCTAGGGTGACCAACCGTCCCGTGTAACGCATGCACTTAGCAATGCATACCATTTGAAGCTCAATCCATGTGTTCTGCAAATTGAGGGTGTATACCGCAAAATGCTTGCTCTAATAACAAACTTGGTCACAATACCGCTCGAAGCCCGTGGCAACCAAATTAATATTATTTGACAGCTCAGCACAGCTCTGTTGCTGTTGTGCAACTTCCAACTGGGTCCCAAAACGGCTTCTAAAGCTGCAGCGAACCGGGTACCTGCAGACCCAGTTGTCGGCTGTTGACTGGGAACTGTTCGTAGCCCAAAGGCACGCCCAACACCGCTTGGAGGTCGTTCCCGAGTTGGGCCTCTGTTGCTGTTGAACTTAGTTGTGAACAGCTGACTGCGGTGACAGGTTCCCATCAATCAGATGCAGAATCAGAATCATCTTTATTGGCCAAGTATGTAAATCACCCAATTTGAATTTGTGTCCATTAGTATGAGCTACACTAGTATTGCAGTAACAATCAACTACAAGAAACAAACACATAAGTATGGGAAGACATTCTGTAATTTAAGAGTACCATTGTGTAGTAGCACCACCCGATGACAGGTGTGCGACAATGTGCAGAGTCATCAAGCAGAGATAAAGTGATCAGTGGTGAGGTACTTATGATACTATGATGGTTGTGCAGTTGGTGCAGATAATCGTTGCACCAGTTTTAAGTGACCAGTAGCAGGAACACTAGTACAACTTTAGGTGTGCAATTATGCAAAAAGTCCTTGAGCTTTAAAGTGTTTAGTGCTGTGGAATGCTTTTTGTTGTTATGACAATGCATGCACATGCAGCAAAAGATAGACAAGTCAATTTCTGACTTTATTCTGGAAATTCTCACTTTAATGTCAGAATTCTGAGATAAAAGTTTCTCTTCATTGGCTCTAATCTTCCTCCGTAGCTAGTAATGGGTAAACCACTATCAGTGAGTCTGCTCATGGGCTGAAATCACCATGTCTCCACCAGGCTGAGCAGTGTCCCATATTGTCCATCAGAAACATACCCCTTGAACCTCATTGGGCTTATTAGCAGGTGGTCACCCTTTTCTCACCACATTGTCTCAATTGCGACTACATGAACAAATTGCCACATTGCTGGAGATTAGTCCAATTGTAACATTGGGCTGAAAGCACACAGAGTTGCCTTTTTATTTAATTTTTTAAGCCACTTTCCTGAAAGAACAAGGGTGTGAGACTGACAAAGTACAACATAAAAAGTTAATAACAAGGAACCAGGATAACGAGACAAACCAAAAGCGCTTGCAAAAAGAAAGGAAAATAAGGGGAAATATCTTGTCACAAAAAAAAAAAAGCAAAAGCTATTTTCATGAAGACAAGAAAAACAGAGGATAACGCTATGAAACAAGATTGATTAAAAAAAGGGAAAAACAAGGAAATACCAGACAAGACTATGAGACAGTAGCGAGAACGTGGAGTGTAGGTATGTTGCATTCAGGAAACTCGGAGCTGCGAGTAGCAACCCATACTGTAGTTTTACCTTTCATACTTGAGGCAATATTTTCCTGTTTGAGGCGTTTCGTAACTTGAAAATTTCGTACGAAGAGACGTTCGTAAGTAGAAGTACATGTATCATCTACACATGCATCTGTAAATAAACGGGACAAGTACACAGCTTGAAGGTTTTCAAGTTTTATTTTTTCTCGTTACTCTTTAGAGGGGTTACAGTCACCCTGCCCTTTCTCCTTCCACTGATGAATAAGCCTTTGAAACACACCAACATGGAGATGGATACAGCAGTTTACGACAGTATTGAGCCATCACAACACATCTACTGGGGCGGGAAGAAGTGCAGTAGGCAGGGGCACACAGACAAAAATACTGTCACCAGCCAATCATCTCACCATCAAAGGGAAAGACATGGTTAAATCAGAACACTTAACACATATTTTTTCTTTCTACTTGTACAGAAGAAGAGCTAAGGGACTGTGATGCTATGACATGGTTATGAGTGGAGCCTGTGTGTAAAAGAGAAAGGAGGGGATAGAGTATGGTTGGGGTGGTCCCTTTCTGGACATGCTTTCAGCAGAGCCAAGTGTCTACTCCTTGGATTGCATGTACAACAGCAGGTCAACAACACGGTTGCTGTAGCCACACTCATTATCATACCTGGAGCAGGGCACAAAGAAATGAGAGGATTAGTTCATTAAACGTACTGTTTTCTGTTTGGAGGAATTTGATTCAAATGAAGGACAAATGCAGAACGCCCCCCGCCACTAACCAGGAAATGAGCTTCACAAAGTTGTCAGAGAGGGAGATGCCAGCACCAGCATCAAAGATGGAGGAGTGAGTGTCACCAATGAAGTCAGAGGAGACTACCTGCTCAAAATGGTACAGGCAGTCAGTGTCTGCTAATTCAATGAACATCAACTGTTCAGACATTATTTGTGTCACCTGATCCTCAGTGTAACCAAGCACTCCCTTCATGGGCCCACTAGCGGCCTTCTTGACAGCTTCCTTAATCTTAGCATAGGATGCTGGCTTGGACAGGCGACAAGTCAGGTCCACCACGGACACGTCGGCCACAGGTACCCTGAACGCCATGCCTGTCAGCTTACTGGAGACAAATGAACACCATTGCCATTTGTAACTTCTTTGTGTCCGTTAACAAATCCGCATGGAGTGATTTATGTGTTTATGTTCATGTCCTTTACCCGTTAAGCTCAGGAATGACTTTGCCCACAGCCTTCGCAGCACCAGTGGACGCTGGAATGATGTTTTGGTGAGCCCCACGACCATCACGCCAGGCCTTAGCACTGGGACCATCCACTGTCTTCTGAGTGGCCGTGTAAGCATGGACTGTAGTCTACAAAAAAAAAAAAAAAAAGTGAGAAGACTATCAATACAAGCAGACCCATTTCCAAACAAAATTGTGCTTGCCGTTATTGCTGTTGTCCAGTTTTACTGTAGCTTACCATGAGGGCCTCCTCAATGCCAAAGTTATCGTGAATGACTTTGGCCAAGGGGGCCAGGCAGTTGGTGGTGCAGGAGGCATTGCTGTTCACAGAAACACACGTGTTATCTTTGATGAGAAGTGGCGAGTCACATCAGTCACCTGCACAAATAAATCTTGAAGAAAACTTCATATTACCTGACAATCGTCATGGAGGAGGGATCGTATTTGTCCTCATTGACGCCCATGACAAACATGGGGGCATCAGGTGAAGGTGCTGACACTACCACGCGTTGAGCTCCAGCAGTGATGTGCGCCTATAGTCACGATGGAAAGGGCATACTTCAGAAACTTTGAAGACGTTTTGAGCATTTATGTACAATCGAGATTGCTCATGTACATACAGATGCCTTCTCCACACTGAGGAAGACTCCGGTGGATTCCACAACGTACTTGGCACCAGCTGCGCGCCAAGGGATCTCAGCTGGCTTCATACTAGTCAGATAAAGAGGAAAATATCTTCAATAGCTCTTAAGGTGTTACAGTTAAATGTTGAACGGGCCGCCGGAGTAGTTTAATCATAGTGAAAAGAAATATATTTTTGAAATTGCTTATATGAATCATATGAGAATGAGGATGAATTTCTGACCAGGTTAGTTCTTAAATTCAGTCTTATGAAGAGGACAACATCTCATCTTGTGTTTATGTCATGGGTGATTTTTAATGCGGTCACATCTGATAAATCTTCATTTGCTCAACATCATCGGCAATTTTGTGATGACTATGAACTTACCATATGCAAGTACAGTACAGCCTGACTGCCTAATAATAGTTTCACCCATGTTCGTGAAGCATGGCACACACCATCCTAGTTAGACTAGATCAGTGCTTCCCAAGTATTTTCTGTCATGCCCCCCCAGGAAGAAGAAGAAAAGATCTTGCGCCCCACCCCTCTCCATCCACCCCTCGCGCGACTATGAATAGTATCATTTGTCTATAAAATTGTTGTAAGTACACCTCTGCATAACATTGTATTCTTATTAACCTATAAGAGAATAAAAAAAGAAATATGGACCAACTTACAAAGAATAGCTTTATTAACTGTAACAAAAAAGATTTAAAGTGCATCTGAAATTCAAAAATAAAATCCTTAATTAAACTAAACATTTTTGACTGATCATGTCAAACCATGATACTGAAAAATAAAATTACATAAAATCAATAAATAACGCATTTTAACTGATCACCAACATTAACTCAGGAGCAAGATATAAAAAAAAAATTAAACCTGCAGAACAAAAATATATAAAATAATTAGTGATTTTTTTTTTTAAATCAAAGATGACGTCTGGATTAATGGCTACAATGAGCACGTTTTGCAATGCACAGATTTTCATAGCGAGGTTTGAAGCAGGACACAGCAACTCTCAGCTCCTGCTCAATGTGTAGCCAGGACCTGTATTTTAGTTTACTGAAGTAGCAGTCACAAAGCGGGATGATTGTTGGCAATATTCGGCACGTTTTCACTGAAAAAAAAACTCAAGTGGCTTATCAGCGTGATTGGAGTGTAATGTCTTGAACCCCTTAAACTGAGGGCAACTTTGCTGAAAACGCCTGTGGAAAGGTGCACAGCTGTCTAATAATAGTAAGGCTGCTTCATTAAGTAAATTGGATTGGTCAAAATTGAGGAAAGAGGATGTGGCTGATTACTCTGTTGACCGACAACCGACTTCAGGAATTTGTATGGCCTTGGGATGCCTGAATGTGCTCAGATCCGAGGTGTGATGTTGCATATCATGCTGAGAATCCCTGTCCCATGTATGATGATATTGTAAACTGTCTATATGCTTCCACTGCACCTTTTCATAAACATGATGTGCTAACCAGTCGACCACCGGGCCGCCGTATGGATACATTTCAAATATCTCAGCTACAGACTCAGCCCACTGCTATCCATGTGCTTTACCGGTTTCTTGGTTCATGTTATCTTGCCCCTATTTTGTCTGTACTGTTGGTGACACACACACCCCGCAAGTGTACTGAAAACAGTCATCTCCGCGTCTGTTTTGATTGCCTCAGTGTGTGATAAAAGGTAAGCAGTCACAGTGTGTCATCGCTTCTCTTCAACATTGGGCTTAATGTACACTGACTTTCATTTGAGAAACACCTTTATTTAAGCCAACAGTGCCATTTAGAGGAGTCGAAAAACAACTTTTTATGAAGCAAATTTGAGGCTTGATTTCACTTGTGTGTTGTACCTTTTTTTTTTAATTGAATAACTGATAATATATCACGGTATATTGTTTTCATGACATAAAAAGGCCAGCATCGCGATAGATTTATTTCCCTATCGCCCAGCACTACATGTCAGTCATCAGAAATATCTCTCTAAATATGCCAGTCGTATATACTGTATTGGCAGACAGAAAAATGAAATGTCCTCCCATATGAGGGCAAAGGGTACAATCAACCCGTGTATCCAGCTGTTACCATTCATCCAAAAGAATAAGTGATATGTCAGCTTTGTGTTCAATTAAAGCCCAAACATCACACTAAGTCAGTACATTTGTGACTAAAATGAGGGTCGACAGTTCAATTATTTCAACTCGTTATTGGTGACGTGGTGAACGGGCGGTGCGCACCCCGGATTACTACTGATGGCAGTAGCAGTACGTCCCTGGAGCGAACAAGATTGTGCTTGCTGTAAAAAAAGGCAAAATATTTCTCGATCTGATCAAACCGATCAAATCTGTGTGTGGAAAGTCCACGGCGCAGCAGGAAAAACTGGGACAATAATGTCAATGAATCGCGGGTTTAGGTTTATGTCCATGCCTACCATTGGAAGACTGAGATGACGTGGCCATCCACAACCAGCTTGTCATTCTCTTTGCGCACATCACCCTTGTAAGAGCCATGGGTGGAGTCATACTTGAACATGTAGACCTAAAAGGCAGGTGCAATGATATTGCTCAGTATGGACGGTTTTGATCAGCGGGCGCACATTTGAACTGAATAACAGGCACGAGTGTTCTACGCTTTAGCAGAGTTCCATATCTGCTAGTTACACCCACATGGGCCAAAACACATTTCATTCTCTCACCATGTAGTCCAGGTCGATGAAGGGGTCATTTATGGCCACAACCTTGATTTTCTTCTGAAGGCAGGCCCTCAACACAAGGCGACCAATACGACCGAAGCTACAAAAAATAAAATAAAGAAAAAGAAAAGAGACAAAGACATTCTTAGTTTTCTTTCACAGTCATTCCTAGAATGGAAAATGAAAATGCATTCCAATGCATCTTGTAACAGTGTGCCTCAAACAATTAGTATTCCCTCACTTTTCGCAGGTGATTGGTTTTATGCCCCCTAGCAATTTGTGATTTCTGTGAAGTCGAGGTTAAATTTTTGTGTGCGAGATTTACGCTTCAATTAAGCAATTATGAACCCACTTTCATTGTTCTCATCCTTCTAAACGCTTGTTACACTTAACACATCCATTCATTCATTCATTTTCTGAACCGCTTTATCCTCACAAGGGTCGCGGGGCGTGCTGGAGCCTATCCCAGCTGTCTAAGGGCAGTAGGCAGCCAATCGCAGGGCACACAGAGACGAACAACATATCCACGCTCACACTCACACTCACACTCAGGGACAAGTTGGAGTGTTCAATCAGCCTGCCATGCATGTTTTTGGAATGTGAGAGGAAACCGGAGGACCCGGAGAAAACCCACACAGGCCCGGGGAGAACATACAAACTCCACACATGGAGGCTGGAGCTGAAATTGAACCCACGACCTCTGCACTGTGAGGTTGACACGCTAACCACTGGACCACCACTTAATACGCCTTTTAAATCGTTGTGCAAAGCTAAAGTTTGTTGCCATCACTACTGTTGCTTCCTCGTCATTGTCTTTTAAAGAAGAAGCATTTCCGCCGGAAGTAGTCATGGCAACTAACTTTCGCATTAAAAGGTGCATAAATCCACTAGGATTGTACCTTTGGCTACAACATGGCACTGGATAAAAAGAAACATTTAAATGTAGTTATCAGTGGACAAGTCGTCGTCCTCGTCGACTGTAGGCACGAAGATGCGCGCTCTGCTCACGTTAATTTCTGAAGGTGCAGCCGTTTACTTGTACTGCCTGCATTGGACTCCGTTTTTTGGGGCACTCTGAGGAATTGAACATCGTTCTGACTTTCTGAATGGTCCGGGTGAAGCAGCGCGCTCGGAGCGCATTTTGCACACAAACGAAAACCAGCGATAGTGTGAAGGCCGCGAAGTAGCGAGGGAACATTGTACAACAAAATTCCCAGACCAGCTATAATTAAGGCAACCTGAACATATTTTGATGACATTTAGACTTTTCTTCCAACAACTGCAGAATGTTTGAACCATTATGCAACCTCCAACATCCTTAAACCAAATGTGTGTTTCTAACGCACCCGTTGATTCCAACACAGAGCTCTGGCATGGTTGCTGTTTCTCGGGGGGTACTGGGTTACCTGGAAAGAAGAATAAAACCAACATAAGGCTTGTTAACAAAAACTTTGTGCTATGCAGTAACTTGAGCTTACACCAAAGAAATCTCTCGTTGTGTATGTGAGCTACTGAATGCGAAAACCCAAGTAAAATACTCAAATTGGACCACACGGTGACATGTCTTCATCTCAGGAAGTCGAATGTGAGGGAGTGTTTCAGTGCAGTGTCGGAAAAATACAGGTTTTGAACTGTACCATAAGCAGTGGTATTGTGTCGTGCATGGACATGTTTAGAAAACAATGGTGACGATGAGAAGGCAGGGAAAAATGCAGGGAAGGAGGTTGAAATCGGACACTGCAAACAGATCAAACCAGACATGAAAGCTGGCATGCATTCAGCTATGTGATCCTCCTTCTCCAGGGCTGGGCTTTTTTTTGGGGGGGGGGGGGGGGGTTCTCCTTTCATTTGTGCTGTGTGTGATGAACCACGGGAGAGGCATACAGACCTCACGTCCTGTGCCCTGTTAGTTATGCCTTTCTCTTTCCACTTCAATTGTGCCATTGGTTGGCTCTCATTCAACACACAGTGAGCGTGTTACTAGACTTGCTCTGCATTAGAAAACTTCATATTTGAAATGTTTAAAAAGGCAGATTTATTTCAGAAACTTCCAAACCCACTGGCATTAACGTGTGTTCGCCTGGTGAGCTCAACTAACTTGAGGCACTGCAGGTTGTCCTTGACACTGCTTGGATGTCATTTTGGACTGCTATAATCTCCTTAACTGTTGTGTGCCTATAAGTGGGTGTCACTCAGGTTAGACAAGCTATCAACTGGTAAACTCATTAGGGGTGCACTTAAAATAAAAAGATGGGATAAAACATACATGAACAATATTTTGTGTCACTTAAAATGGGAAAAAAAATAAAATAACACCCAGGTTACTCGTGAAGAGTACATGTGTTACAAGTACTCCCTGTTTGATGTGGTTTAATTGAAACCTGTCCGCCATTTTGTGTGGTGTTGCTCTTTCTAACAAACAAGGTCAGAAAAGGATACAAGCCAATGTGACTCCATGCTCACTCCTCTCTCTTCTACAGTTACATCACCTTTTGTGTGTATAGAAAAATCACCTCCCATCTTGGCGTTTCCTTCCTTTGCTGGCCCTGCCTTAGATTTTGGGAAGACTAGCTTTCTAAAACAAAATGGCTCCTTTGCAGATAAATCAACTGCATTTGCAACCCAGATTAGCAAAATTAGTCAGGCTTTCAGAAATTAGGTTTTAGCAACACCTAAAAGGGCATGAGCTCAACTTTCCAATGGTTTATCAAGCATTGCACGAAGCTGTTCAAAACATTACAAAAATGGGATCCAAGATGGCGGACAGTGCGCCAGTGTGCGCGGCGACGCTCCTGCCATTTCGTTTCTATTTATTTATTTTATTTTTTTACTACTTGCATTTACTATTACTCTTTACATAATTACCACAGATACGAATAGGTAGCCTCGAGTGACGCAACACTGGGGGCGGGGGGGTGTAACCATTCATGGGTGAAAAATGTGCAGTAGTTTTGGGGCTTTTATCCAAACGATAAATATTGACAGCACATGCTTTGGTGTTTGGAGGGAAAGTGAAAAACAAAAACACCTCATGGAAATCAGTTGAGAAATGTGCCATGAGAGTACAGCTGCGACAACCCAAGTAGATGCTGTGTCGTTAAAATGGGAGTACAGTATTATGCTCTCTCACATGCAAATGCCAATGGGTATGTGATCTGAAATTTAGTTTGAACAGTACTGCAGTAGTTAAAGTCATATGAAAACTTCATTTTACACTTTGAATTCAATCAAATGACAAACAGACTGATCCAGTATTCAGGACACACTCTCTCACTCCACACATTGTGCCTGGCGGACTAGTCAAGTCAAATGTTGTGAGCAGCAGCTTAAAATCTGCTGTTGCTCATTAAATGGAGAGGGGGAGGCGGACACTGATTCACTAATGGTCTCATAGCCAAACAACTACCGGTACTTTACTCCTGCAAGTACAGAACGGGCCATCACAAGGACACAATTTCTTTTCTGTTCTGTTCTTTTCTCTTCCTCCAAATGCTTGCCACAGGTTGTCATTTCTGTTTCATCATTTTAATTATTACAATTCAGCACCCAACTTCCATTATGCTACAGTATTTTTTCCTTTTTTCTGTTCTTTTGTCAGCCCTGTCCACCTCCTTTGGCACACATTGCCCTCCCTCCGAGCTGTGACCCATTTAGAGAGGATAATGGGTGAGAGTCGAAGGGGCCATGGCTGGGAAAAGGGCTTTAGGCCAAATAACACTCTTCCATTTTCTGTTGGAAGAGAGAGGGAAAAAAAGGAAAAATAAAAAATAAAAAATAAAGATAAGCATCAGGACCTACAATTCTTTCGTCAAATACCAAAAGCCACAACAGGTATTATTGCCACTCTTCAGCTTTTTCCCCCTGCCCTTCATCTCTCTGAAAATTGAAACTTTAACCTTCTTACTTTACCGCTGCCACAAACTTGATCACAAAAGTTATTTTCCAGTGCAGTGAGATAACTTGCTGTTTTCACTTGTGGCCCACCTCCCTAAGAAACAAGGCAAAGACTTTAGTGACAATTGCAGTCCTTTCATAACAGAATAACTCTATCTTTCCATGCCCAGTTTGTAGCAAATGTCACCGTGCTGATATTCTTGTTCAGCACCATCCCGCCACCACGCATCCAGGCTGCACAGTCAGCAAGCTTTACACTTCCTGCGAGCCATGCACAACTGACACGTCTGCTCTTTGTGTCAGTGGCATGCTTGATCAGCAGCTACCAGAAAGACTATGTTGGTGGCATTTTTGGCTTGTCATGCACATTTGACAAGTTGTACTACGGCCTCAGCAGTGTTTTGGTTTTATTTATTTATTTTTTTAGATCGCCGATGATTTTGGGCAAAAAAAAAAAAATGCAGATGACCAACTTAAATAATATAATGCATAAAATAACTCCCCACCCCAATGCATTTCAATGGGCATCTATTACACACACATTTTCAAAATTCATGCGCTGACATGGCACTTATTCCCTACAAATGACTACTCAACTCAACTGTAATGATATTGCAGGGTCCGATACGAAGCCTTTTTGAGTGGTGGCCTGACAATGAATGGTGGTAGTGGGCCTGTCAGAACCAGCCCCGATTTTAAATAATGCTTAACAAAATGAAAGACTTTATTAATTTTAATAAAGTAAAATCAAAAGATGTATTCATACTGAAGAAGTTTAAAATGTTATTTTTACCTTGGTGTCCAGAATTTATGGAAACCCCTTTTGAACACACAATAAAATGAATTTTTAAAAGAAATAAAATGAAACACCTAGTGCCCCCCCCACCCTCAAAAGGTTTAAACTATATGGTTGTCCAATTTATTCTCATGTGCAATAGCTTAAATTGAATACAACCGTGCTTCAAGTAACATTGAGGATTGGTAATATCTACCATTTTTATTAGAGTTATACAAATCTCTCAGTCTGAGCAATGGGCGGTGCCAATGTCATAACATACATGAAAAGACAGCAGAGGAAGAAAAGCCACAAAAAAAAAAAAAGAATGTTGACTAAATTATTGGATTGGATACAACTTTATTGTCAAACGTGCTGTACAGCACAGATGAAATTATATGCCGACTGCACCAATTGTTGAGAAACAACACCGATCAAACTCGAAAGTCTGGTTCAGACCAAGACAGCTACTCCTGTCAAACGTGAACCCCCCCACCCCGAAAAAAAGTGACTTACAAATCAATATTCCTTGCATTGTTTACACAAGCCATGCTGTCAAGATTAGGCTTTGTATTATGTTGAACGATAGAGCTAAAACGTGACCTTATGTAAATACTTCATACATAATTAAGGATATATGGTCGTATAATATAGATTTACATGTAATAAATAATGAGACCAGTGTTATTTATGTAGATTTACCTGACATGGTTCGGGTACCAGTACATAAAATGAAATTAAAACATCCGCCATTTGGCCAATTATTTTCGCCATGTCTGAGAGCCATAATCGGCCGATTTAATCAGCCTGATTATTTGGCCATGCCCGAGTTTTTAACACCTGACACCTTTACTGACACAACCCACCCATATTTGTTTATTGTTTTTATTTATACATTTTTTAAATCCAGACTCCCTAGAAAATTCACACCAAGAAGGCCAGTTTTTAAAATTAGCATAAACTAAAAAGCAACACATTAACATACAAGACAGCGTACACGGCACAAGACTGCACAAGCACATGAATAAATGAAAGGCGCGCCGTCAGCCTGCAGAGGATTCAAGAGCAGACTTGTCATGTGATGACTCTGCAGAGGCAGTGCAGGTAGGGAAACACTGCCCCCCTTGATGAACGTTACCACAATGCACCATTTGTTAAACCAGGAGAGATTAAATAACTGATTATGTCTGATACATGGTAAAAAAAATTACAAGTATTGTATGAGAGTTGTTCTTACATTGGCATTTAAATGAGATTTTTCTTCTCATCACTGGCAGCAAATAAACATATGGAATGTATATATTTTTCAATTAACAATTTCCACTGGGAATAATCATAAATAGTACTTGCTAGTTAGGGAACTTAACACTCCATTATATTACAGAGATGCATAAAAACTTCAGATGTACAATTCTACTACTGAAACAACATCAATGCTTGTCATATGTGGCATGAATCTTCCAAATCATCACGAGGCCTAAAAAACGCTGCTAACCGATATGGTCCAGACAACAACAAGACTAAGCAACTGCAGTCCAGTGATGATGACTTTCAGTTACGACTTGTACTATGGACTCGGTGACATTACTGCATCTCAACTTTATCTGAGATACAAGAAGAAGTTATCCGCAAATCTGTGTTGTAATAGCAGCTGCAGGCCTGCATCGACCTTCCCCAGCTGGAGTTATGACCTTCAGCTATGAGACAGGGCCTTGCAGAGCTACATCTGTACGCCATACATATCCGGACACAGTATGCTCACATCAGACATAGCTGTATTACTGGAATAAAAAAATCAAACAGGTGTGGACTAAGCTAATTGAAAACGATACGGAGTTTTTTTCGTTCAAGTTTAAAACAAAACAAAATGTGGCACGTTGCTTTGTGATCATTTGGCATAGAAGTAAATTACATCAGGTTAAAAAAAACAAAATAAAATAAAACGTCCAGTTACTACATCACGCCAAGGAAAATGCGCATGCACAAGCGTCCCACAGAGCGACACGCCAGACTTCATTAGGAAATGACACGCAGGCACGTAGTTCTTTTCGACCAGAGTTTAACCATCTTTTCCTCACTGCAGGATCACAGCCAAATAACAGGGCTTCAAATCAATCCTGCACGTTTTAGCATCACCAAATGATAGCCATTTCAGGGCATTTCTCTGTAATCGTTTCAAATGCAGGATGTGGAGTCTGGTGGGTTACGTAACACGGACGCCAGTTCACTTCCGCAAAGATGCAGCAAAAGGAGCCGCCACTGTCACCTAGCAAGGCTGCTCCTGCTTCAGACACATGCCCTCATACCGCACTAAATTCTTAGAAATGACTTTCACCGATGACACTACGATTTCCGTTTTGAACATTTCAAAATTAACCGTGAAGACCAAATGATGCAACAACACATGGATGACACAACACGTAGCCTGCCGCCATGACCGCATCCCCTCCAATGCTCGGGTTTATCCTCCATTCCAGGAAGAAGTAAACCCGAGTTCAAGCAAAATGCAATATTAAACGCTCTTAATATCACCCACTCGTCACCTGACGCCAATATAAGTTGATAACGAGTATCAGAAAAGAACAAGCACGGGGAAATGATGATAATATTGAGCTTCCGCGAGCTTAAAGGGCGTCGAGCATGGATATATAGCATGATGTCGTCGTCTCCTTTCCTTAGGCAAGGCTGCACTGTACACCGACAGAAAAGCGAGCTTGAGAAACTATATGGCTCCTCTTTACGATGACGGTACAAACCACGTGTTAATTCAAATCATCCACAGTTTCACGCTGTTGAATACAGGTTGCATGCTACTTGATAGTTTGAAAGAAATAAGCGCTAAAGTAGGCTTATGCCTTACCTCGACAACGGATACCTCCTTGAATATGAGTGCGCAACCTACTGGGCCGCCTTCCGCTTTTATAGATGACACGTGACTCCCTGAGCCAGGTTTCCTTGGCGACGTGACGTCATGCCATCCTTTGCTGCCGGCATCCATTCTGAATCAGGCAAATCCTGTTTTACGTCAACATCAGTCAGAAATAACAACCGTAACATACGATCCCTGTTCCAAAAAGATATTTCAACAATCCCACACATTATTACCTACTGGTCTGGCTTTGTTGATAATCTACACTGGGGAAAAATACATATACCATACAAATACCTCCTGACTAATAAAGTAAGGGAAATCTCTTTTAAAATGATACACAAATACTATCCCACCAAGCATTATCTTCTTAGGTTCAAGAAAGACATCTCTGTTGATTGTTCATTTTTTGTGGAATGTACCCTGAAACAATGGTTCACTTGCTCTGGCAGTGCCAGTAGTATACCAACACATTTTGGAAAGTTGTATCCAGATTTATCATTGAACATATTGACTCTGACTTTATGCTATACTGGAAAAATGTACTATTTGGGTTCTACAAAAGTAAGGAAAAAAACACTAAGGGATATCTTATCTTATCTTAAAAATCCCCTGGCTTCTTTTTTTGTTTAAACGTTTGTAATATGTGTATGTATTCATAACATGTTCGTTTTGTTTTCTGTTTCCTGAGAATTGTATTCTGACTTGTTCAATAAAATAAATAAATAAATAAAAATAACATTCTGAATCAGGCACAACCTACTGAACCGTCTTCCGCTTTTATAGATGACACCTGACTCACTGAGCCGGGTTACGCTGGCGACGTGACTGCAAGCCATCCTTTGCTGCCGGCGTCCATTCTGAATCAAGCACAGCACACGGCCGCATGTTGCTGTCCGCCATCGTAACGAAGCGGCACATTTACGTATTTTACACTAGGCGGTGCAGGAATGGAGAAGAAATTATGAAATCACAAGCAAATCACAAGTACAATGACAACATCAATCCGAAAATGATAATTAAATATCAGTCGTGATGAAATAGTAAGTGCGATGGCACTTAATTGAACGGTTCCACGTCGCAATTATAGAAATTTATGAAGTAAGGGTTTGGTTCGGCAATCGGTGTATATTTTTCTGGAAACTTCATTGCTATAAATTACAACACATGGTGATATACTCTAAAATTGTCCGCAGGTGTCAATGTGTGCGTGAATGGATGTTCCCTCATTTGTGCCCTGCGACTGGTTGGCGATCAGGGTGTAGCATAGGCTCTAGCATGCCTGCAATAGTCGAAAATGGATAGATGGATGGACGGCTGGATGATAAAATACGTATGGCGCAAGATTTTATCAAAACCTTATTTAAGAGGAAAAGAGTAAAGACATTTTTTAATCATGTCAGTGTTTCACATGAACATATGTTATTAATAACATCGTTAAAGGTAATTTGAGTAACTTTGTCATTTCAGAAGTGTGATTCAAAATCGTTTCCTTTTGCATTTATCAGTCCCCACGAAGTCACCCTCAGCTTCAAAAAGGCTCATTAGCCCAAGTCTGTATAGTCACTCTATATCTGGCACAATCCCCTCTGCGTTTAACCCGCGTTGGCACCAAATATCTGTTATCTGTGCAGTGTGAGTGAGTGTGGTGCACCATACAGGTAGGTTATTATACAAGATGTGTAAGTTGACTGGAAATGAAATATCAATCCGACAGTGACGTGGCGTTCTTCATTAACATGCAATTTACCGGGAAATAAGTTGCCGGTTTAGTTTCCATCCTTGACTGGTTTGTCACCGTCCTGCTCGCTTGCACAAGTGTCACGTGACAAGTTTGCGCAAATGTACGTGCAGTAGGATGTGTACACTGTGTACACTGTACAGCATGGGAAATCCGAGCAGCGCAACATCCCTTCGCTCTTGTGGTTATATAGGTCACTATTTGATCATGAAAGAATTGGGAAACCGATCCATCCATCCGTCCCGATGCTATCTGACTGTTTAAAATGTTCTACTCCTAAATAATCCCCAGAAACTCGTGTCTTCAAACGTTGGCTTTTCAAGTGTAGGAGTTTTTAACCAGTTGAATGAATAGCTGACTATGAACTCTCGCTATGACTCATCAGAATTCAAATATGAAGCGATGGCGACATCTACTGGACATGTATTGTTGTAGGCAAAGTTTTAGATGCGAATCATTTTTTTAAATGATCAATACATACAGGAACTTGGCTGCTTTAGCATCTAGAATGAATCTTTTACACACACACACACACACACACACACACACACACACACACACACACACACACACACACACACGCACGCACACACGCACGCACGCACACACGCACGCACACACACACACACACGCACACACGCGCACACACACACACACACACACACACACACACACACACACACACACACACACACACACACAATTATCTATCTATCTATCTATCTATCTATCTATCTATCTATCTATCTATCTATCTATCTATCTCAAAAGTCGTTTCTCGCGGAGGATAACGAACACATGCCTGTAAATATCTGTTGCTTAAACGGTTCCTGTTGGCAAGGCCATCGATGCATTGTGTGTTCGTGTTACTGTAATCAAACAATCATCTCGAAGGAAAAGGTATGTGGTTGTTTTACATACAAAATGTAATTGCCATTTTATGTGTAGTTTGACAGAAAATCTCAAGTGGGAGTCACAATCAAGAGCTTGAAGCCTCAAATTTGAAATGTGAAGAATTGTTCACGAGTCGCCAAACTAAATTTTGGCTCGCATGGTAAAACAAGAAAATCTATTTCGTGACGGGTGGCTTGAATGAAGAAAACACTTCAGTCAAGGCACCACTGTGTTACCACGGTAATCTCAAGTGTTTTCTTTAAAATGGCCGTACAACAGAAGAAAAGTGTTACTTTTGAGAATAAGACAAAACAACCCTATTTCTTAGTGATGGAAGAAAAACTAACCTACATGCTGTTTTTGTGCTCATGCCAAAGTCATTAGTAAAAAAACAAAACAAAACAAAAAAACATTGCTTTGGCGCCCTTTGAAGTCCAGGAAATGTTGACATGAAGGGAGGAGGCTCATATGGCCAGGCCTTGTCGAAAAGAAAAAAAGAAAAGAAAAACGCTTTCCTGACATCTTTTTCCAGAGCTGTATATAGCAGGGGTGAACTGTATTCTCTATTTTGGAACGAGTCTTTTTTTTAATATAGTTTATCTGGCGTTCAGATTATGAGTGGGTTATTGGGAGAAAAAATCTCCCCTGTAAGGTGTCCCTGGACCTATAAAGTTTGAGAACCCCTCGTCAAGGAGTAGGAGAAGTGAGAGCCGCTGGAGATGTGCGAGGTGACGGAGGCGCTCCGGCTTAGGACGCCATCAGGGCCGGTGGCCGCCCCGTGCCCCCCGCCGGACAACGTCCTCCTCAGAGGCTGGGGGCTGTTTCTTAGGGCCATCAGGTTGGGGGCGGCGCGAATGCCCCCCTAGACCCCCACCTGCGAGAGCGAGGAGTAAGACGAGGAGGAGGATGGGTCGGAGATGGACGGCGGGGTCAGGGGTGGTGGAGGGAGCATGGCGAGGGACTGGGAGGAACGTGAGGGCAGGTGATGGGTAAAGGGCAAGGAGAGAGGGTGGACCCAGATTACCGCCGGGTCCTCGCACTCCATCGCCAGTCCCTTTCTTTCTCCCGTTCCCAGTCCCTATCCCTCTCCCGCTCGTGGTACAATTGGGGTGAGCTCTGGTGGTGGTCGTGCTGGATGAGATGGTGGCGCTGGTGGAGGGAGGAAGACAACGAAGAGGAGGAATGAGACGAGTGGTGCGCCTCCCTCCCCCCAGTTCCTCCCCATCGCCACCGCCATTACCAAATGCGAGGACAAATCGCTCCTATTGTTCTCTTCCTCCACCACCGCCGCTGCTGTTTTTTGTTGTTGTTGTTGTTGCGCGACCTCCAACTGGGTCCCAAAGCGGCTCCTAAAGCCGCAGCGACCCGGGTACCTGCAGACCCAGTTGTCGGCCGTTGACTGGGAACTGTTTGTAGCCAGAAGGCACGGCCAACACCGCTTGGAGGTCGTTCCCGAGTTGGGCCGCCGCTGCTGCTGTTGTGGCTGCGTCACGATGTGGCGGGAGTTCCCCCATGGGGTGCACCCCGTAGTTCCAGTGGCTGGCAGAATGGGGGACCGGGTGAGGCGCGTTGGGGTAACCCTGCTTGGAGTAGGCGTCGCCCGGGAGGTGTGTTACAAGTTATACAGCGTCGACATTTTAGAGACCAGTTTCAATGTTTGCAAAGAACAATGACGTCATGAAGATGCGCTGGATTGGCTGGCAACCGGTTCAGGGTGTCCCCCGCCTACAGCCCGAAGACGGCTGGGATAGGCTCCAGCACCCACCGCGACCCTTGTGAGGATAAATGGATCGGAAGATGGATGGATGGACAACAATCACACTTAAGGAAATAAGAGCATTCAGTTAACCTACCATGCGTGTTTTTGGAATGTAGGAAGAAACAGGAAATTCGCACAGGCACTGGGAGAACATGCAAACTCCACACAAAAAGGCTGGAGCTCGACCTCTGTACAGTGAGGCAGATGCACCAACATTTCATTAAATGAGATGAAATGTATTGAAAACACGGTGCTTTCCAGGACTAGTAGTGATTGAATCTTGCTCGTATAGCCGGCGGTCGGCTACTTCTTGTGGTCTGAATAAAGTTGCATCATTGTATCATTTTTGGTGGGTGTTGATGTGAACTGTTAGGGTTTAAAATGCCCCCTTTGTCAGTAGACCTATGGAGTAATGCAAATTGGTCGTACGCTTTGCAACCACAGCCATTCAGTCTTTGTGGCTATCCACACTCGATCAATCAGTATTTTAGTAACCATTTTAATTGTAATTCATCTCACTGTATGGTGAAAATAAAATATCTGGTGAGACAGTTTCCTGATCATGACTGCATTCAAGATGTCTGGCCGTTATCACATGCTATCTTAAATTGAATCAATAGGGGGTGGTGTTGTCTTGATCACAACGTCAGAAGCGCTCACGATCATCTTCACTTCATGTGATTAATTTAACCCTGGAGAACCCACGGGGTCAAATTTGGCCCCTATAAATTCTGCTCCTCAAATGCTACCCTTAAATCCCAAAGGGTCAAATTTGGCCCTAATCGCAAATTAGGAGTAAAGCATTAAATATTTGAAAAACATATTTTGGTCTTCAGTGAACATATAGCAGTCATTTAATGTATAATTCATCATTTCCAAAGAAGAAAAGGGGGTCTTGGGTTAAAATAGATTGGAATTCTTTGATATATTTGCAGTGAAAATGCAGCTTCAGTAAACAAACAGTTTATCTATCTACTGCATACAGTTTATCCGTATGCAGTACACATTTGTCAGTCTTCAGAAATCAGAAAAAAAGCTTACACAACATTCTCTTCCCACATTCAAATCCCATCTCAAAACCCACCTATTCAAAATCGCATACTCAATTTAAATTCATCTCTTCTTTTATTATTTGTAATTTTATCTGTGGCTTTATTGTTTTGATCCTGATTGTAAAGTCTCCTTGAGTGTTTTGAAAGGCACTTAGAAATAAAATGTATTATTATTATTATTATCACTATTTTCTTTTAGCAGCAAAACGACAACAACAAACAAACAAAAAATACGTTCTTCACCTGACAACTATTTTCATCATTTCACAATAACCGTATGGTTTGTATTTAAAGAATATCCTCTCAATGGACACTTCATTAGGTACCTTTGTAAAATAATGAGATCCAGAGGGTCCATAAGCAGAACCCCCCCCCCCCCAACATTATATAATGCAGTACATTTCTTCACCACTGTAAATAATATAATACCACACATATAGTGTAAATAAACAGACTAAAATGACACCAAAAAACATAATGTGGTGGAAGCGCTTTGTGTTTAAAAAAAACAACAAAATAATACGGTGTGTTCATTTCACAAAGGATAAAAACCTACTGCATGATGGCCATTCATCCAAGTATGTAGCATATTTCCCTTTATTTTATTTGATGTCTTTTTGGAAGCATAAAGCGCCTATGTGGCGCAGCCTAATATTTATTGATATTTAAGTTTCCTTTTGTAAACTGCCAGTTGACATGGGCCACTTGTCCAATGAAAAATCTTTCATTTTCACCTCCCGCCACTACTTAACAGGAAATTTCAGTCTGAGCCGAGGTGTGGGGGTGTATGTATACGATTGTGCAGATGTGAACATATTAAGAATTCGGGGTTTTCTTCATCCACAACATTGGAAAAACAAACCATTTGTCATGATACCGCCAACTACTGCAATCATTTCCACATGCTCTCTCATTGTCTGTGGTTTAAAAGTTGGATCATTAAGCTCCATTTTCACGTTTACATACCACCATTAATTATAAACACATAGTCAGATAGAAGGTAGTTGTTTTTTTTTTTAAACAGATTCGTTCCATTGAATGAGATTTAACCATATTCATAAACTCAAGCAGCTCATCACACTGGTAGCCTTATAAAAACCCCTTGACCCCCCGCCCCCTCAGGCAAAGAGGCAAACCTCTCTGATAATATTTTCATAGGCTGAGAATTATAAGCATTTAAAGTGGCACTCAACGCAATGTTACTCTCAGACCGGGATCTGCTTTCCATCATTCAGCCACAAAAGTCTGCTGAAAAGGTTCTGGGGGCCAGGATTTAGCCCACGTTCAGACATTCATTTTGACAATTATTTGTATAATGTCTTCTATTTAGGAGAATGTATAGTGGAAAATATAATGCAGATGGAAACAAAGTTGATTAAAAAAATATAGAGACCGAGAAATATTTAGTCTTTCTCGTAAAAAGTTATACCTATGAGTGTGTTTGCTTTGTTTGTTGCACGGTCAGGATATTTTTGTGCTTAGGAGCCGTGAATCGTCTATGTGTTTCTGCACGTTAATCTGGAAGCTTTTATTGGGAAAGCCCGCGGGTGGACGCGGCCGCGGCTGAAGAATAAGAGGGATGGGAAAAAAACATTCACAATGAGAGCCTCAGGTTGAAGTATGGCTCAAATGGAATGCGAGGTGAGTGAGATACGCACTCATAGTGACATACCAGATGTCGAAATGATTGTTGAAAATAAAGTATTCAGGCATGGAGAAATTTCAATTTTAACTGAAATAGAATAATGAAAAACCCCGGCAAAAGTGTCACGAAATATACGAAATGTGTGTTTTCAAATTTCTATATAAAAAAAAAAAGTGATTGATGATTTCATTCGGCTCACATACTGAATGAAGCTGGTGAAATACCCTTCAACTGTAATAGTATTCATGAACAAATCTCATCAAGAAGGGAAAATGTATTCATGAATTGTCAAGACAAAATAATAAAATAAGGATATTTAGCAACAGACACTATAAAGCCACATTGCGTAGCAATATAAGTTGAAGCCCACTCCAGTGTCTTGAGCTAATTTGTTTTAATGACATTTCACTCAAGTCCCACAATCATACAGAAATGATCGGATCCTTCGAACATTTGTAGACATGTGACTAAAGTCTAATCTATGACCATTTAAAAACTCAGAATCTTTGTAAAATTTGAAGATATAGTATCAGTTCTGACACCAAAATAATGACTGTGCACATCGAGGCCCTTTCTTATCCTCATAATATTAGAAGTTCATCTTTTGAATATCTGCCTAACAAATTACTGGATTCTTGGATAAATCATGAGCATGTTAATCATAAATAAATACATGATAATGATTTTTTTTTTTTTTTGGTCTTAAGTTACTGTACCTCCCATGAAGTCTTTGGCGCAGCCTTCAGGTGGAAAACCATCATTTTCCTGGTGGACTGGTTACTCTCACATTTTATTTGGCTTGACTTCTTCAACATCTGACCATGTCTTTATCTGTCAACAAATACATGGTTCACTGCTGTTTCTTTAGTTTTGTTTGTTTGTTTGTGAATTCAGAGATTTGTTTTTACTTCACACGTATTAAAGATCTTTTGATAGCGGCGCGGACACCCGCAGCGGCTCCTCTTGTTTTATGTTGAGAGGGAAGAAATTTCATCTGTGCAGTATGCTACGAATACAGTACATTTGACAATAAAATGTATCCAATCCAATCCAAGATAATTGTGAAAGACAAAATGGTGAAGATATTCACCGTTAAACTGTTTCTCAATTTTTCTTGATTTTATGAGTCATGGCTAAAACAGCCCCCAGTGACACAACTGGGTATCCGGCATTGAGCGCCCCCTTTCACACTACATAACAAGTTGAGCGTCTTTATCTGTATCAGTGGTCGTTGGACGCATATGCAATTTCCTTCGTCATTATTATGCCAGGCGGCCCGGTGGTCGAATGGTTAGCATGTCGACCTCACAGTGCAGAGGTTCGATTCCAGCTCCGGCTTTCCTGTGTGGAGTTTGCATGTTCTCCCCGTGGCTGTGTGGGTTTAGCAAATTAAGGTTTATTATCCCACAAATGTCTAATACAATAGTATGCAGTTAGCTAGCTAGCTATGGTTGCACTCCAAAGTTCATCTTTCCGGGATGTCACGATTCACAGAACAGTTTGGACTTGTCATTCAAATTCTGAGCGAGGTTGTCTCCGTCTGCCCCAGTGGAAAGGTCCACAACGATCTGGTGGGATATGTTGCAGCATTCTTTTTCTAGCTATGTTCACGACAAGAAAAATACAACTAAAGTAGCCTCCATTCTTCACGTCTTCAGCGGCATGCCCACAGCACTTAAGACTGAAGACAGCGCCTCGAGTTTTCACGATTTTGAAGCCCCATTTTATATACTTAGCAATTTTCTTAATCATTCTCTGTGGTGTGTCAAATTTCGAAGACATTTATTTTCACTTTACAGGGACCTTAAGGTTAATTGACAACTTGTAGAGCATAAACTGGCCATCTTTCACGAAACCTAATCTGGTCTTTTAATGGATTTAATTTGGTGAGTGTTCTTATTTTCTTAAAAGCTTTTCTAATCAACATGGCTGCCAAGCAAGGCACGGTGGAAAACTTGGTGGCACATCTGCCTCACATTTCAGAGATGAAGGTTTTAATCCTGGCCCCGGCCTTTTCTGTGTGGAGTTTATATGTTCTCCTCGTGCCTGTGGGGGAGTTCTATCGGCACCCCGGTTTCCTTCTGCTTTCCAAAAACATGCACACTAGGTTAATTGAAGACTCCAAATTGTCCCTAGGTATGAAACTGAGTGTGAATGGCTGTTTTTGTACAGTACATGTGCCCTGCGATTCGTCGGGATAGGCTCCAACACATCCGCAACCCTGGTGAGTACAAGCAGTACAGGGAATGGATAATTTCCAAGCAAACACAGGGAAGAATGATAATTACAATGTGCGTGATGAATTAACCTTTCCTTCTGCCTACCTTGTTGTATTACCTGTAAAGTAAAGTAAAAAAATCTGCTCCATCCTGTGTTAGCTTTGGCCTGTTTGCTGCCTTCGATCCGTCACTTCATCGCAGTCGACTTTTGTTATAGTTGGAGATTGTAGAAGGTTGTCTGTTAATCTGGTTTAAAATCGTCAACCTGGATCTGGCAATCCAATTTGTAATCCGTTTATCCTCATGAGGGTCACAGGGGTGGAGGTGGTGGTGGGGGGTGGGGGGGGGGGGTGCTGGAGCCTATCCCAGCTGTCTTTGGACAGTAGGGGGGACAACCTAAGCTGGTTGCCAGCCAATCGCACGTCACACTCAGACAAACAACCATTCACGCTCACAATCACACCTAGGGACAATTTGGACCTGTCATGCATGTTTTTGGAATGCAAGAGGAAACCAGAGTACCCGGAGAAAACCCACGCAGGCATGGGGAGAACAGGAGAACATGCAAAAGCCACATAGGAAGGCCGGAGCTGGAATAAAACCCTGCACCTTTGAGCCCGATGTGCTTACTAGTTGGCCACCGTGCCGCCTAATGCCGAGCATTTCAAGCTAAATTCTCTAAACTGTTTTTACAGATGTAGGCTGAGTTTACTGCTTGCAGTGCACAACTGTGCACATATTGCATCTTGATGGGTTTATTTCCCCCCAAAACGTGTACTGTAGAAAAGATTTTAATAATGAATCGTAATTTGACAGACCCAACGATAATATTGTGACTTTTTTAATTGAATCTGTAAAATCATAATCTTGCCGAATCGTGATGGAAAGGACGGCGGTTTACATTTAGGACTTTTTTTTTAAATGTCTCAATTCTCACCTGGTAATTATACAGAAGATAATGAGTTGCACGTACACACATGCACACATATACGGGTGCGCGCGTGAACACACGCACGCGCACACGCACACAAACACACACACACACACACACACATGCACACACACACACACACACACGCACACACACACACACAAAACCACTTTAGCGTTTAAACAGCTGTTCTCCTTCCGCATATCCAGCTATGGATATATACAACTTCTGTATTTTCTTCCTTCCTTTCCTCGAATATTTTTTTTCTGTCTTCAATTGATTTGTCTGATTTGGACTTGTGCTCTCCGTGACAGTGCTCTCATCTCTCCCCCTCCTCCTCCACCTCACCGCATCAACACTCAGCCGGGCATGAACGCCTCCCGCCTTTGTTTCACTCCTCATCTGTCCGGTTCTCTCAGCACATCTGCCACTTAGTAAATCTCCAACTGTAGACGTGTTGTGCATTAAACACATCATCTGGCAATTTGCCAATCATGAATCACACTTCACTTTGTTTTGTGCGTTTTTCAATGTTTTAATGCCCCATCTCTTCTCGGCATCCCGTTTGCCTTTTTGTTTCTTTCTCTGAACTTTGCTCTACATTTAGACTTGGATGCTTTGATTTGTGTCATGAGTAGATCATGTGCTAATTTGTACTCTAGATTGGGGACTGCAAACCAAAATATGCTTCAAAAGAAGTTTAAATTCTAGATATTGGTCACAGTATGAATATATTTTCTCAAGTAGTGGCAGGGGGTAGTTATATAATGAACCGCAGAGATTTAAAGCACTTATTCGCGGTAATCTGTTGTCCAGAAAGAAGACATTTATCTGCCC
Organism: Hippocampus guttulatus; assembly: GCF_054856545.1. NCBI lineage: Eukaryota > Metazoa > Chordata > Actinopteri > Syngnathiformes > Syngnathidae > Hippocampus > Hippocampus guttulatus. Next base: position 4,431,680 of record NC_141266.1, read on the forward strand.
AAAAAAAAAAATCATTTTCATAGTAATTACATACCTACACGGTAGTTTATTGAGCTTCTCAACGACACTCAATTGTAATTGTCCCCATCACTCCATGCTCAAGCGCTGTATACTGTCTCATGTTCTCACGAGTCAAATACCGTAATCCATTATTCATAATGGCAGATTTTCTTGTCTGAGCGCATCCTGAAGGCTTTCTCTCAAACTTCTCACTAAATTTCTTCAGGCTGTTCACTTCCCTGAAGGCTATAACGGAGGCGTTTATTTTAAGTGTGGCATTTATTTGTTTAAGGGATGGCACAAGCGGCGATTGGGTGGGGTACAGCGGCTGTTAGAGCAGAGACCGCAGTTTGAGGAAGTGCTGTTGATACCTGGACAGTCGTCATGCAAAAGAAACATCAGTACTTCAAAACATTATTTTTTTTTTGCATTACTGCAAAGTGGTAATGATGGAGAAATAACCCCCTATCATCAATTGTGTCTTTCCAGCTTGTATTTACAGTACGGAATTATTATTTTTTTGTATGTAATCCTCATCCTAATTGTAATCCTTGTTAGAATAGACTTTTACAGAAGGGACATCTGAGATACCTCTTAGGCACTGCATTCATTTTTGGAGGATGAACTCTGAAATGTATTGCATTTTCAGCAAAATACAGTAAAACACAAGACTTAAAAGAAAACAGATGATAAAACAAAAATAAAAATGATAGAGTCGATTCGCATCCCTCTTTTCAATGTCAGTCACCATCCCGACCCAAGTCCACTAATGAGCAGGTACAGTTTTTGGATCAACACACATATTGTACTGTATATTTTCT